>NC_134582.1:82537733-82865233 GCF_037038515.1 Microtus pennsylvanicus | reverse complement strand
ATGTCTGTTGAGGTTTTCTTTCCCCCATGTGCACCTCACTCACAAGATTATTAACCCCACTTGGATGCAAAGACTTATTTGGCCTGCTAACTAAAAACTGCTCTGTCTCCATTAACAATGTGTCAATCATTACACCCACGGCAATATGAAGAAGTTCCCTAAAGACTGTTATGATGATCTCGATTAGGGAAAGGAGACACAGGAGGAAGAGTGTGGAATGTAAAGGTGGTTAGTTCTTATTATCAACAACTGTTGATATTTCGAACAACAAGACATAGGCAACAGTCATAGGACATGGTGTATGGGTATTAATATCAACCTTGTTACACTCGAGGTCTCGGCCACCATGTTTAACATCAACCAAAACCTTATGTTCATCCATGAGAACCACAGAAAGTTTTAACTTTGGGAGCCATTAGCACTTGTCTAAGGTTATTATTCCCCATATGTAAGCAATAAGACGTCAGCCTGCTGCTGAGGGCTAGGTAGTGAGGATGATTCAAGAGAGAGGGAATGTTATTGTGTAGGCCACAAGAAAAAACAATCGGCTCGAAATATCAGCCTTGAGTTTAACTGGGTGATCCGCCCGTGATGGAAGAACAAAGCAGCCCAGAGCTCATAGACCACAGGGTCAAGCGAGACTTCAGCTGAAGAAAGAGAACGGCATCCTGACAGTTCCAGACCAAGCCGCTGACCCTCAGAAACTTTGCTCGTACTGTATGAGGGTTGGTGATCTACTTAGTGAGACAATACTGAAGCCTATGCAGGAAACATCTTCCTCCGACTTCTCAAATACTAAAAAGAGGGACCATCCAGTTCAAGACTGGCTTAAGGGTGGTAGGAGGGATTGAGCTCCTTCAAAAGATCTGTTCGAACCAACAGTTATAAAAACACACACCCTACAGACAAATGTAAGGAAAAAGGCTGTGAAAATTGCTCCAAGGCCAAAGTTAGAATACATCAGCCTAGCACTTTGTAAATGCTATTAGAATAACACACACCCACATTCCTAGGTATCGCCATGACCGCAAAAGTAGTACCAAAAGGATGGACAAAGGCCACTTTCTCATGAGGACCAATAACAATGTTTCGACTTGTTATTGTCCTAAGATGATCTTCAAGAGTGAGAAAAACAGTGAGAAGACTATTTTAAGAGAAATTTTCCTTCGTGTTGTTATTATGAAACCATTTTACTTTTGCAATACCTTTCTGGACACAGCCCAAATCAAAAACACAAAATAACCAACACAACAAAAATTCCATTTCCTGCTAGTCTGAATTTTTGTTGGCTTTTTTTTTCTCCTGGCTGTGAGAGTTGAAATTGCATGTGGCAATTACTGCTTTACACCTTTTGTAGCCCGTTGTGGTTCTGTTGACAGCCCACAGGTGCTTTAATCTTGCAGGCAAGCTCCTATAAAGAAGATCTGGGTAAAAACCACATCCCCCACTAGGATAAGCAGAAGAATATGTACCTCGTTCAAACTTTAACCTCTGGTAAAGTTGATACTCGGCCACGGGCACCAAACAGGCAATCTGAAATCAGAGACGTTGGAGAGAGATGAGATTTTGGTCAGTGGAGGGTCCTACATCCCCAGCCCTTTCTGATACATTTCTCTGACTTTGCCTCTATACCCCCTCTCCCAGTTGCCTGGAAACCATTTTCCCTACTTGTTCATGCAGGAAGTAACACAAGCAGCAATTCACAAGCCATCTCCATCCTCTTGCCAAGGTTAGGCGCCACCGCTCAAGCCGTGAGGAATAAAACTCCCTGGATGCCTCCATTCCTTGCCTTGGTTGGCAGCTACTAACCAAGGTTTGTTATCTGGGGGTTTCTCGTTGTTTGTGGACAGATATGAAAGAAGCTCTTTCCTTCTTTACATTTACTGGAAAAGAGACTTTCCAAAGACCATAGATGTATCTTTGGATCTTCTAAGGTTAAGTAGACAGCACCTCAGTAAATACGCAAACTTTGTACATAGAAATGGTATGCTCTGAATGATACAAACTTTTCTACTGGCAAAATTCCCTTCGCTTATACCACACTGACATATTGTGCAATGGCAACAAGGCAATGTCTTATGACATTGCTTGTGACTAGACTCCCATTTCTACTTTGGACAGCAGAATGAACCAAGGACTTCCTAGTAAACAACGATGATTCATACTGACAGCGACACTGTTAAACACATTAAACATCTTAAAATTATATTTCAAAGTCAAGAAAAGCTAACTGCTCATATAAACTGGAATCCTAAAAATATTAGCTATATTGATGGCAATGTATAACCATGTTGATGTTGCCAAATTACAAATGAGAAACAGAAGGATTTGAGATCAGCCTCCCAGGAATTCAACAAGTTAATCATGGGCCCCTACTCTTAGCTTGATAACTCTAGCATTAAACTATGAAGCTACTATATGTATGAATTATTATATATACATCATGCATATATGAACTATAGCTATGATTTTGTTACAAAATACACTTAAAACATTTTTACAATTGACAAAACAAAGGACCTGCTTCGAGAAAACTACAATAAGATGATGATGCAAATATAATTGTATTTAATAATACAATATATTTTAAAAGTACATTTATAATAAAATTATGTACCTCAAAAATAGTCTCGGTCTGTTTATTTCACAGTCAGACCAAGTTAGCAGAAATGAATTAAAGATCACAAAATAAACAAGTTCAGTCTTCAGCATACCTAACTCAGTACAATAAAATCGGTCCATTCTGAAAAACATTTCCCTTCAAACTTTCTTTTACCAAATTTGGGGGGGATGAGTTTTCACCTGGTACCTTAAAGAAAAGTCCCTTAACAAACCTTGTGAGAAAAAAATAGGTCCAATTTCATGATATATGCATTTTGCTATAGTTCTGTTAAAAGTATAATTGGACTTTAGTAATATGGAAAGTTAGATTTGTTAATTTGCTATGGTACCACCCAAAAAAACTCCCCTAAAAGTCAAAGGCATCATGAATAAATTCAGAGTTGAAGAAAGAAAGTCCAGGCATCAGGCATTAGAAGATGGAGCCCATTGCTTGACTTTGTTACTGGTCGCCATAAGTAGAGGGCAAATGATCTAAGGCTACTTCCACCTTGGACTCAAGCTGACTTGGGGTAGGCCTCATCTGGGTTTGTATTCCATAATCCTATTTTTACCTTCCTCTTCTCAAATACTGCCGAGATCACTGATTCTATGCAACAGTCATCACCCTCAACTAAAATGATTTGCATTAGATTGATACAGACCTTCTTTGAATCCATCAAAGAAGCTCCAAATAATATTATTTTCCCAGTGATGAACAAGTCATATAATAGTTAATCCACATAATATTTATGGGAGACAAGAAAATAGGAGAGAAAGTGTTTTTAGAGACAGATTCTATGTTAATGAGAAAAAAGACAGAGTGGCACGGTAAAAGCTACTAACAATAGGGCTGGGTGTTTATTTTAAATTAGAAAGGCAGATTCCATCAGACCAATACTTTAAGGCCAAGAGGAACGGCATAAATCTCTAACATTTTATGTGTTGACCTACTTTGATTTTCCCACTTACTATTTCATAAAGTCAAATATTTATTTAGAATTAGGCTTTAGCAAAGTTAGTCAACTTGTGCCCTGAAGTTTGTAGTCACCAGTGCTCAGTCTGATCCTTGCAGAATACAGATAAGGCCCAGAGCACACTCATCTCCCTACCAGCTCTGCCCTTCGGGAGCACATCTTCTCAGTACGCTTGCTGACAGCCTACCACAGGACATCTGGGCAAGACATCTGGGCTATGTTCAAGATGTGCTCACAGAATGAAATCACTCAGAACAACACACACACTTAAGAGTCAAAATGAAGCCAGGTGGTGGTGGTGGCACATGCCTTTAATCCCAGCACTCAGGAGGAAGAGGCAGGAGGATCTCTGTGAGTTTGAGGCCAGCCTGGTCTACAAGAGCTAGTTCCAGGACAGGCTCCAAAGCTACAGAGAAACCCTGTCTCGAAAAACCAAGAAAAAAAAAGAGTCAAAATGAAGCTTCTCCCTGATTTTGCCACCTCTTATATTTTGTCATTTAAAACTCATGTCCTCTCACAGTGTAAGTTTTAGATGAGAGAGAGCTGGACCCGGTTTAAAACACACATACACATACACATGCATGCGCGCACGCACGCACACACACACACACACACACACACACGCGCGCGCGCGCGCGCGCACACACACAGTATCCAAAGTATTAATTCTTGGTTTCACTGTCATTTTAGAGCTAAGTTAGAGCTGTTTAAGGCTTCCATTTGTACAATTATAAAATTTAAGTAACTGTTACGATGAGTTCTGGAAGGGTCTGTAAGGCTGCAGGTGAAAGGGCTGCAGCAGGTGTTTGCAGAAACTCACGAGAGCCCAAAAACTGCCAGGCAGCCAAACTGTCAATGCCAGGAGAAGATCAATGAGATTCTACAGAGCTATTTTACATATACCTTTATCCTCTTTTTTTTTAAACCGGCAGAGATATTCAAAATGGTCCAAAATCACACTGTAATGCTCTTTTGAAACTTTTCATTCCCAAATAAATTTCAGACTCACAACATGTCATAAAGGATGAATAAAAAGACTTCCCAAGTGTTACCCTCTCAACTTCTCCTAAAGAGAACCTTACATAAAAACTGCCGTTAAGCCGGGCAGTGGTGGCGCACGCCTTTAATCCCAGCACTCGGGAGGCATAGGCAGGCGTACCACTGTGAGTTCGAGGCCAGCCTGGTTTACAAGAGCTAGTTCCAGGACAGGAACCAAAAGCTACGGAGAAACCCTGTCTCGAAAAATCCAAAAAAAAAAAAAAAACAAAAAACAAAACTGCCGTTAATTATTAAAAGAATACAATTCAAATTGGTATGATACAACTAAATGATTGCCAGGACTTATTAAAATTTCACACATTCTCCCACTAATGTCCTTTTCCAGTCTGGTACGCACTCCAAGCTACAGCCCTGTGTCAAGCTGCAGCGTCTCCTGGGCCTTCTGTGGCCCTTTTTAGTTTATCTTTTCCTCCCCTGCTCTCCACATGTTTGAAACATACAGGCCAGCTGTCTGCATGCTGCTCTTCAACTGTGGTTGCCCTGATGCCTTCTCGTGATCATATGTGACTTGGAGACCATCAGGAGGCACGTGGGGACCACAGTATTAGTGATATTAGCCGGAAAGGGGGTGCAGCGGTTAACTGTTCTTGCAGAGGACCTAGTTGTGTTTCCCAGCATGCCCGTGGCAGCTCACAACCATCAATGACTCCAGTTCCAGGGTATCCAACACCCTCTTCTAACTCCCATGGATACCAAGCAGGCACGAGGTACACATACATACATGCAGACACAACACACATATATAAAATAAATCTAAAAATAATTTTCTAAGAGGCCACGGCCTGGATCAACCACTAAAACTCCTCAGTTTAGTTATTGCTTTTCCGCATCTCCTTTAAAATTTGTGTTAATTCACTCCGACCCAAGCATAAAATATACCTTTCTTCTTCGTCTTCCCAGACATTCTTTAAAAATTAAAGAAAAAGAAATAACCTGAAAAGAATGTGAGAAATGATATCAGACATTAAAAACAAAGAGCTTTGCTCTGATCTCTTGTTATCTGGTAGGAATGAACCCAGGGATGCTTACTAGCTTCCCAGGTGCAATTGTGCTAAGTCTTCTCTATTCCATCCGCAGCACAGCAGAACCAGGAAGTCAGTGTTCACCTGCACATGGGAGCCCGGATAGCTACACACACGGGAGCCGGGACAGCTACACATGGGAGCCGGGACAGCTACACACACGGGAGCCGGGACAGCTACACACAACCGCTGACTGGGTATCTCAGCTGACTGAGAAGAAGCTTTGAAAAGTGAGGCACAGCTTTGAGTTTGAACCACTGTTTGCTGGAACCATCATATGGAAGCAAGCCGCCACCCATATTAACACTAACCCACGAAAAAGAAAAAAGAAAGGGAGGAGAGAGACGAAGAGGGGAGAGTGGAGCCTGCCCATCACAAATATTGATGCCGAAAGTGATAGGTGGCCCCGGAAGAAATGTGGATCTTGCCGCAAACACTCTTTCGAAAGAGAACACTAAAATGAAGAGGTCATTCTAAATTAAGGACAGGCTTTAGGACGTACAGCCTATTGGTTTATAAAACCAAACCAATAGGAAAGAGAAGTCAAGGTTTTATTCAGGTTTGACCCTTTAAATCAGCTGCTTAAAGGAAAAAAAGTAAAGAAACAGGTTGAATGGTGAACTGCGACGGATGAGTGCAATTGGCCATGAAGAGATTGTTATGACCCGCCAAGCAAGGTCTGGGCATTTCCGAGGTGTCATGACTTGCAAAAATGGAAGCAGGAAAAACCACTTGTATGAAGCTAATGCAGAAACTTAGCAATATCTTCTGTCTCATCCCAACACACAGGCAGCCCCGTCCAGCAGAGCAGAAAGGAGCGCATCCACCCATAGACTAAGTACAACACCTAGATCCTGAATGGAAAGAGCCAGAGGGCATCACAGCCGGAGGGGGCGGGGCTGAGTGGGGGCATCCTGGAACGAAGATCCAGATCAATTCACAGGTTGTCTTTCCTCCCGTTGCAAATCTAGGGGTTGAAAGAACACACCCGTGTGTACAGTGGAGGCAGATTCAACTAAACGGCTGCTTAGCTTTCCAGCACAGCTTCAAAGAATCTCAGATATTTTATTTCCCACTTACATGAGGCTTTAAATACATCTCAAAATGAAAATCTAAATGTGTTCAAAAAATAAATTTCAGCTGGAAACCTCAAAAATATCTCTTCACTCTGGTTTGGCAGATCCCTTGTCCCCTCTCACCTCCAAAATTTAGCTTTTCTCCAGCTGGCACCCATCACAATGGATGGTCATTAGAGACACAGTCAGTCCCTTCCCATCTGTACCCTGACGTCACAAGCAGGGAAAGAGGCTCACTAGCTGGGGCATCTTCATCTTTCTGCCCCCACTGCCCACCACGGGAATGGGACGGAATGTTGTTAACGAAGAGATGCCAGGGGCAGCTGTGAAGAATATCTGGTTCCTATAGCTCCAGCTGCCTCCCCCAAAGCCACCTTAAATAAACACATCGGAGGAAAAACTGTATTTTGCACATGTAAACCTCAGATTTCCTTAGCCCTTCTTCTCCTTCTCTTCCCCTGGGCCTCTGAGCACTACACTCTAAATCCTTTCCTACAGAAATTCTGAGCTCCTCTTCCTGGCAAGGACAACTGTACCCACCCTTCCTCTGGTGCATCCTGGGAGTAAAAGGCAGGCTGCCCCAGGACTTGAAAAGAGGCCTGGTATGTGAGAGGCTGGTGAGAGGTGGTGCATTCCTGCCTCCCCTACCAGCTGCCAGTCAGGAAAAGTCCAGTTCCGCCGGCCATGCAGTGACAGGCACTGTTCAAATGGCTTTATGTGCCTGTCACGTTAATGTCACATGGCACAGGCTCTCCCGGCAGGGGCAGGCCACTTCTCCAACACTGCAGGGAACTGCTGAGATTAAACATCACCTTTCAATACAGGGCTTTATTTAAAGTAAAGGGACAGAAATAGCAATCTGTGTGTCCTGTGTTCATAATTCCAGGTTGGACAGGTTCCTGGTTCCAGTACATGAGAAAACCCTGCGGTGCAGTAGGCGAAAGTACCAGATGATGCAATGGAGGAAAACTTGACTTTCCCCTGGCTCCCAGAAAGGTCACCTCTAAGCCACGAGTCACTGTCGATCACCAGCTTCTGGGGCACTGAGGGGGACGCCGCCAAGTTCTCCTGTCTCCCGCATAAGCAAACAGGGCTTGAACCGGCATTCAAATGCTTTACTAATGAGGTTATTCTTGACAGATAAACATGAAGAGGCAGAGCCACAGCTGAGCCAATTTAGAAGATTCAGGAAGACAGACAGGGAGCCCAGCCAAGTGAGCAAGCTGGACCCCGGGAGGAAAGCACACACACGAAGAGCTTAGCCGGCTGTAGCCAGAACCATTTCCAGCAAGGATATTTATGTGTTACCTGCACGATTAAATCTGTTTCTCAAGTGTAAGGAGGAAAATCGTCATGGTGGAATTCAGCTAAGTGTCACACGAATGGGCCCCACTGTGATACAGTAACAACAGCAGAGACAACAGGCCTTAGAGTAGCATAAGGATTATACATAATGAAGTCCGTAGGTTAGGAAGGGGGGGTGGCACAGCCCCCCAGTTCATCTGTGTGCAGCACTACTTTGAAAGGAAGAGTCCCGAATAAACAGATAAAGCTAATCAGATCTCCAATATAATCTCAGTTCAATTCAAACTTCTGAATGAGAACAAGCCCCACCGCCATTACATGGTTTTACCACGGTGACTGCAAGTCGTAGCAGGTTGGTTAAGTACTGGGGCTGGAGAGATGGCTCAGAGGTTAAGAGCACTGACTGCTCTTCCAGAGGTCCTGAGTTCAATTCCCAGCAACCACATAGTGGCTCACAATCATCTGTAATGAGATCTGGTGCCCTCTTCTGTCCAGCAAGCAGACAGACAGAACATTGTATACATAATAAATAAATAAATCTTAAAAAAAAAAAAAAAGAACTTGACTACTGTATCTGAATGCGCCTCATGAGCTGGGCTCTCTGTAAAGCCAGTGAGAACAGAAACGGTCCACGGATGCCCTAGAGTCTTTCTGTCCATCTAATGAGAAAAAGATGTGGCAAATGTTAAATTAGCTTAGTATGGCATAGTCTTGTTCTGTTTCCCCAAATATACTTTGAAATTTTTATGAATTTTGAAAAGTATTATGGGATTGTTTGGTTTTAATATAGCCTTAAAGTAAAATTGCGTTGGGCAGAGAAACTTAATACAGCTAATAGCAGCTAGGAAGGAGAGACTGTGTAGCATTGGGAACGAATGGGCAGAATGCTACCAGGAAATGGGTATGCAAGGACAACCAGAAGACCTCTGGGAGAGGCCTGGGCTAAACTCCCCATGTGTTCAAACACACTGGCCTGGCAATCAACTTCCAAGATGTTGCATAAATAGGGTAGTGCTTCCGTGTGAAGTCCAGGATAACTGGGCCACTAGGCTCTCCGCAGTGACAGAGATTCTCTGCTCTGAGCTGTCAGTCTGGTAGCCATTAGCCATGAATGGCTATGAACAATTCAAAGCAATTATCAAGCGGCACATCAGAAGAGCTAAGTTTCTTTATAGAATTTTAATTAAACTACAACTAAATATCCACACCTGACTGGCAGTTGCCAGACTAGGTCTAGATTAATTTCATAAGCTTTGTCTTGAAACCTCAAACTGTTCCTTTATGTTTAATAGATTTTCCATATAGGAATTAAATACGATTTCACCCAATTACAGCTTTTACAGACTACTCCATGTCTCATGCATTTCACTGTTTTTGTTTTGTTTTGTTCGAGACTGGATTAATCTGTAGCTTTGGAACTCTGTAGACCAGGCTGGCCTCGAACTCACAGAGATCCATCTGTCTCTGCCTCCTGAGTGCTGGGAGTAAAGGCATGAGCCCCCACCAGCATTTCACTGTTACAATTCTCTGGCTCATTCTACGTTTATGGCCCCTCTGCCAGGTCAGATGCTCCTCCAGGATGGTGTGGGGCTGCCTTGGCCTCCACTCAGTCCCTGCACGCAGGGTGGTACTTGCACCTTGTGCTCTCTGTTTAATCCCTGGACTAGGTAACACATCAGAGAAACAAGCTGGAAAGGCCAGCGCCAAGACCAATACTCTGGGATACTCGGGCCTTGCTCCTTCATAGTGAGCAGTATGGCGGGCAGCTAGTTTCTCTCCTTCAGTCTCCCCGTCCCATTACTCAAGGCAAAAGCAAGCAGTGATCTTTACGGGCAGGATGTAAGCTTTCAATCCTTTTTACAAAACTTTGGCTTCATTATTTTCTTAAAATGAGTCAACTCTACACCATTAGGTATTCCTTTATGCATCCTTTAAAGGCACTTCTAAAAAAAAATTAATCCCTTATACCAGTGTTCATAAACCGCACACGGGACAGACTAAGTCAGGGTAGGAGCAGCTGTAGCACGTCTCCCTACTTTTCTAATAAAGCAAAGGATATGTTTTAAAATAAGTGTATTCAGAAAGATGTATATGTACATGTACACACAGATATCTAACTATATACATATTTGTGTCTACCCACACACCATGAGCCCCTAATGCTCAAGTCCTTTGCTGCACATTTGTTCTGCCTGCTTTCTTCCCCCTAACGCTACAGAGGTCACGGGAACTGGATGAGAATTCTAGCTCTTTCTAGGCAGGTTTCTTGAGGCAAGTCACTGACCGTCTCTGGACTTCAGTTTCTACATCTAAAGAAAACACCCGACTTCACGAGGTTTGAGGGAAGGATTAGTACACAGGCCAAAGAAGGAACAGGAAGAATGCCTGGTGCTAAGCGGGTTCTCTGTGCTTATCTAATGGACAGTCTATTTCATGAGTTTCTCAGGGGGGGGGTACTTTTGGAGGGTTACACATTCTCTTAGACAAGAGTTCATTATATTCAGGTGAACAGAGCCTGAAGGTCCAGAGGCAGTCAATTGGGGAGGGGCTGTCAACCAAACAAAAGGATGAGATGAAGTGCAATCTGGAGAGATAGGAACACTTGCTCCAGGGAACGGCCTATCTGATGCCAGCGAAAGGCCTCTCTCCCTGCTCTTGGAAATGTTTCAACCTCCAGCTACCTCTGCAGAAGGCCACAAACAAACTAGTGTAGACCTGTCATCATGACGTACCGCATAACTCCCTCACTTGCGGTCTATCTGCCTTCGACATTTTTGGGCTCATGAGACCATCCGTTCGGCATCCTCCTAAGCCTCACTCCTGCTGAGTTTGGTTTCCAGCATCTCTGCCCGTTTGAAGAGGGGCTACGGCACGTGAGATGGCATACATAAACAGAACTGAGATAAACGGCACGCTCCTCTCAGCTTGTATAAAGATTCCAGCACCGTGGGGCAATAAAACACTCCTTGAAAGTGTTAACCTCTGTGTTTTGTCACTAGCTCCCTAGTAGGCAATACTTAAGAGTCAAGATCCTAAGAAATAAGTCAGCAGGGAAGACGGGAAGGCCACGGCAGGCATTCATACCTCGGTTTCCTGCAAGGTCCCGTGGTTTAGGCACACCATGTCAGGACAAGTGATGGGAGACCCGCATCCTTCTCGGATTGACAGCATCATATACTGTTTCAGGCACTATAAGAAGAGAAAAAAAAAGCAGATATTTTAAACATCACATCCACTACAGTAGTGCAAAGGTTACATAAGAGGGCATGCACAGCCTCTTCCTAAATTGGTTGTCCTGGGATTCCTGTACTCAGGAAATGTAAGTTATCACAAGTGTGGGTACTAAAGAGCCATGACTTTGGAAAGAATGCAGAGCCAGGCAGTTAATTACAGATGACTTCATTTTAAGAGTTTCCTTGGGTCAGATTCCCGTGTGCTCGCTCAGTCTGTCCACCACAGACAGGGACGGAAGAACTGCTTTGCGCTCACAGCAGACACCCCCCCCCCCATCTTCTTTTCAAACTGGATTTGATTTCCCAATTCCCGTTGGCTTGCATGCTTTCTCATTCTCGGATGTATTTGTTTATTTTCTATGTCTGAGTGTTTTTCCTGCATTGCACCATGCGTGTCACAGAGGTCAGAAGGGGGCACCAGATCCTCTGGAGCTGGAGGTATGAATGGTTATGGACCACTGTGTGGGTGCTCACACCTGACCCCAGTCCTCTGAAAGCACAAGCACTCTTAACCACCATCCCCATCTCTCTAGCACCCCCAGTTCTGTTTTTAATCTAGTGGACCTCTCTTGTAAGTTTGCCTGAAAGTAGAATGACCTCGCTCTATAAAGTGAATTCTGGGACAGTCAGGCCTCTGCTATACAGAGAAACCCTGATTCACAAAAACAAAACAAACAGAAAAGCAGTGCCATGCACTATTGCTAAACAAATAAATGAAAGTCTGTGGTCAGACATTTAGCACGGAATTGTGAAATCTGTGACTTTTCCTGACCTCTTAAAATGAATTTTCTTCATATGAAGATGAAACCCAAGCATCGCTATTATATTTCATTTAAAAGCGTGTATTTTTCTAATTGAAGTGACTGACTAATCAAGAAGCGTGGGTAACAATGCCAGCCAGATTTGCCCCTTTGGGGACTTAGCAGTCCCTTTCTGCATCAAGTCAATTTCTCCCACCACAGCAAGACCCAGAAACCAGCTTAAATATGCATCATGGCCTAATCAAATAAACTTTACAAAATCATGAAAACGATGTTCAGATGGCAGTTAGAAGGCATGAGAACATGTATACAACAGAGAATAGGTCTCGGGGAGCAAACATCCACTCCAATCACTCCTAGCCTATGCGTGGCCTCATTGTAGATACTAAATATTAACTTTTACTTTCTTGTTCGAAAAATGGGTGACAGCTCCTAGCTCTGAGATGTGCGGTGGCAAACACGGTTTGGTCCCAGGAGCTGTGGCCTGTGGGAGAAAGCGGCATCAAGACAATATAGGGATAATCCCCTACAGGCAAAACTCTAGAAGAACTGCCCAAGCTGGCCACTGGCTCACACAAAGGGTGTTATCCCAAGGACCCTGCCTGCTGCCTACTATGCTGCTTCTAGAGACTTCCCTGTCTCTAGCCACATATGGTTCCAGTATTACTGCCTTCCCCCTCTCCTGCCAGCTGCCACTCACAGAAACTGAGGTAATCAGGTTCTAAACATATGTAGTCCAGACTCAAGGGGAAAGTACATGAGCAAAGCAAAGTATTACTGTAACGAACTTCAGAGCATAGCAGCTGAGGTGTACACCCACTGACAGAGGCAAATGACACTACTTAGGACCAGGATGCCTGTTCTCATCATTTTTAAACTAGGAAAGATAATGTCTGTTTAGTTATAGGGTTTCGTGCATACATACACACACACCTAAAATGAGGTCTTTGTAAGTTTCTGAATTGTTTAATCTTAGACCGCTCCACCCTTTGGAGTTCTGACATCTCCTTTCCAGGCTCTCTGCAAAAAAAAAACCAGTTAAACCACCTGGGGCAGAGAAGCTGCTCAGACAGAAAAGCTGTGTGAGCCAGAACATTCTATCAGCCCACAGACAAGCTTCTCCTCAAGACTCTTTGAAGGGTACAGAAAAGGCTTAATGCTATACAGTGACTAGAGAGATATCACATGAGTCTTTATGGGCAAGAATAATTATTCAAACTTATATTGCAAATTAGTACAGTTGAAATATCAAGGTTCCCCATTGGCTTATTAGCAGATGTTCCATTTGCTAGTGCAAGGTCTGTGTTTTGTAAACCATAATACATCCACTAATGAATTAAGACGCTTTCCACACAAGTACTCCCGTGTCTACAAAAAATATGGTGTCTGTGACTTTATTTTTATTTTTTATTTTTTTGGATTTTTTTCGAGACAGGGTTTCTCCGTAGCTTTTGGTTCCTGTCCTGGAACTAGCTCTTGTAGACCAGGCTGGCCTCAAACTCACAGAGATCCTCCTGCCTCTGCCTCCCGAGTGCTGGGATTAAAGGCGTGCGCCACAACCGCCTGGCATGGTGTCTGTGACTTTAGGAGCTGAATTGGAACTGTGTGCGACCCACGGGCATTGAGTGTGCACACCTTTCTTTTATTCTACGAGACATGAGTTTGAGATGCAGGTGCCTTAGCGTCGGCTGTTAAGCAGCCGGGAGCTCAGCCCCACAACACAGCCATCAGTGTGGGTGTGCACCCATCCAGTGTGAGCATGCGCTTCACCCAAAAGCAGAGGAAGAACGGCTAGTCCCAGCCACGGCTCCTTACTACGTGTTTCAAGTGCCTCGTGTTCACGTTCTCCATTAGCTCTCACTGAAAACTGCCATCTCAGACCCTCTCTCCATCACCCCAGCCAGCTAAAGAAGCACAAACCATTTTACAAGAACCAAACAAGCCAAACATGGGTAAACAATTAACAATTCTGGAGAGAAAAAAAAAAATCTGGTCCCTAGCTTAAACACAGAGACGCACAAAACTACCGCTGTTTGTTATGCTTAGCAATCGCACGCCTTTAAACCTCAGCGGGGTACAGATCTCACCGTTTTTCTGGATGGCTGACAAAGTCTAAGGGGATGTTTCGAAAACATTTCAAAAGCCCAGATGACGAATGAAGGGAAGAATTGGTCCTTTTGTGTAGCTAGCTACCTTTCACTTAAATGGCTTGATGGAGCGTAGACAAATGCTTTGAGACCGTAAGGGTCATAAATTACCAGAGACTCTCTCCCAGCCTACAAGGATTCCCATGAGATGTAGCCAAGCATTCAACACCGAACACACGGTGATCCAGGTGATTCAGATTGTTCCTCCCCACTCAGCCCATGACTGACGTCCACGGAACTTTTCAAGGAAGGTTTTTCAAGGTTTTGTTCACACTATGTCAAAGGACATGGAGTTCTTCATAAAGTGTTCCCATCTGTCATAGAGACACAACAAAAAGCTTGCAATGCACCCATCTAGTAACAAACTATGGGCATATACAATACAGTTATAGATAGGTAGATGACAGTTAGCAAGATAGAGGACAGATAATTGATAGATGATACATAGATAATTGAGAGATGATAGAGCACTGATACATGATTAATGGATTATAAATGATAGGTAGATGATGATGATGATAGATAGATAGATAGATAGATAGATAGAGATAGGTGATAGATCATAGATGGATGGTAGGTAGAGAGTGGATAGGTAGATGATTGATAGACTGATTGATGAATGATAGATTTCTGGTTTTGTGTGTTCTTTATTATACTACTTGTTTTGCCCAGAGCATCCATCTATAGTTTGTCAGAAAGGCCTTTCTTGCCAGCTAAAAGCAGTTTCCTACTCTCTGGGTCTCTTTACATGGTGTACTTACTTCCTCATCTACCTGCCCTGCTAGAACTTTATCTTGTTTTCTGAAGAGTCCTAGAAAACCAGAATGTCATTACAATACACGTCACTCAAACACTTACATATCCACTGACCTCTGAATTTCTCTTCCCATGAGAGCATCGCCCTGCTTTTTTTGTTTGTTTCTATTGTTTTTCAAGACAGGGTTTCTCTGTGTAAGCAGCCCTAGCTGTCCTGGAACTTGCTTTGTAGACCAGGCTGGCCTCAAACTCACAGAGATCCACCTTCCTCTGCCTTCCAAGCACTGGAATTAAAGGTGTGCGCCACTGTGCCCAGCTGGCCCTGCTTTGATTATTGTAGCTCTGTACTGAGTTCTGTAATCAAGAGGTGAGTTCTCTGGCTTTTTTCAAGATGATTTGGACTGTTTTAGATTTTTCATTTGTAACACGTGGCCACATGACCAGTAACGAGTGCTCCAATCAAGTGTCTTTCCATTTATTTAGCCTCTCTTACCAATAATGTGTATTTTTTCAGAGTATGCACTTTTAGATATTTTCATTAAATCTATTTCTCAGTCTTTTAATCCTTTTGAGCTGATTATAAATGAAATTGTTCTTCCACAACCCCATTGTGTGATCCCTTGATAAAACAGAGAAATACTGTTGACTTTTGTACACTGGTCTTGTCTTCCGCCACCTCGTTAAACTGGTTCCTGAGATTTTAAACCTGGAGAGATTGCGATGGGCAGCCATGTCTGAGAAGGCGTTCCACCCCATCCCCCGACCCCAGTGTTACTCTGGGAGACACAGTTATGTCTTTCATTGCTGCTGCATTGCTTCATAAGGTGACTGCAATGAATCTCAGAGAGAGGCAGAGCGATGAGTCCTCTCCATCAACGTCCACAACAAAATAGGATGCATCTAGTTCCAGGCAAAGGAGTGAAGGAAACCTAATGGGGAAAATGCATAACAACCTTTAAATAGCTTTCATTTAGAGAAACTTTAAATGCTTTAGAAGGGTTCTGCTGCTCTTTCTGGAAAAGGCACAAAGGTCCGTCCTGTAAATCTGAGAACAGTCATTCAATACAGGAGATTAAATCTGGGCGCCAATCAAAAGTGCCTCCAGTCCCACCAACAGAGAGCAATCAGCAACTTCTATCTTTATCTCAAGTGATCAAACACCTAAATTAAGGCATTTGGTGACAGGAATAACTGTGAGGAGAAATTTGATGAAAAAGCTGTGATCTGGTTCAGTCCTCACAGCAGAGCAGAGAGATCTGGAAACTGGATGAACATTCCCCGAGAGGAGTGAACAAGGGCTCGTGGCAGAGACATCTGCTTCCAACAGGAGGAACTCAAGAACTCTCTCAGGGACCTCGAAGGCTTTTTCATTTTACCCTATCTGGGCTTCCTTTCTTACCAAATCCGACTGTTGTCCAAGAGACCCATCTGGCCCAGTCGCTCCCTATGACACAGTACCCTCAGAAAAGCCACCATGACTCAAGAAGAAAGAAAATAAAAAGGCCTGCCAAGCTCACAACCTTTCATTCCTCCAAAGAACCATCACCCTCCGAACCTCAGCCCTCAGCTGAGACCTGGCTATGAGATAAGCATGCCCCGATTTACGTGGCTGCTGAGCTAATCAGTCTCCATCCCCTCCCCGCTCCCGTGAGAGTTCTGACTTGAACTCGCACACAGCACCGCTCAGCCTCTCAGATGTGAATCCAGTCTCAGTTGTCAGAAGGGGAACGAAACTCAAAGGGTCAGAAAATCTCCGATCATGAGGTAGGGTTTTGGTGATGCAACCATCCAACCTCATCTATGAAAACACAGTGAGCATGACCTTCTACTGGAGAATTTAGCGTGGGAGTTCGGATCACGCAGCAAACAAAGACCAGTGAGTAAATGGAAGGAGCTGTTCAATGAGGCAGGAGGCTGCCGTGGTCTGAAGGAGCGTGGCCCCTTCAGAACTCACATCGAATTGAATGGCCAGCGTCACAGTAAAGCAAGGACCAATCTTGGGGACTCAACTAAGTCTCGAGGCTCCACCCAGCAGCATTCAGGGTTGAGTGACTCCCGAGGGGGCTCTGGGGCCCTGTTCCCTTCTGCTTTTGTTTGTTGTTCCCCTGACCAGGAGGTGAGAGTGGCTTCCTCTGCTGAGCACCTCTGCCACGTGTGCTGACGGAACCACAGGCCAACCGCAGGCAGAAAGCACCCGAAACCAGCTGCAGCCTAGGCAGCCCTTCTCCAGCATACGTTTGACAAGCATAATAGACATTCGGAGAAACCTGACCACTCTTTCACAGAAACTCCGGAAACTGATCTTAGCCCATTTCACGTGAACCACATGAGTAATTCAGCCTCAGTTCTCATGACTAATAATTACAGATTTTGAGGTTTAAACCAACATCTAAGTGGGACTCTGTTCTTTCTGTGTTTTCCTACTGTATTTCCTGATTTCATGGTTGTTAGAACAAAAGGATGAGAAAATACTAGACTCTCTGTAACTTGAAACCAGCTCTTTGGGGCTGGAGAGATGGCTAAACGGTGAAGAGCACTGGCCGCTCTCCAGAGGACCCAAGTTCAGGCCCCAGCACCCACACTGGATGGTTCAAAACTGCCTGTACTCTAGCGCCTGCAGATGAGATATCCTCTTCTTGTCTTGGCAAGCATCCGTATACATGTCACACACATGCACACATAAAAAATAAGTTAGGAAAAATTTTAAGAAAACTGTTTTGTTTTTCTCTCTGATGATTATCAAGTGCCACCAAGCTAGCCCAGTAAGTATGCCACGTGCCACTGAGACTGATGGCCCACACGACGGAAGGAAGGAGCTGACTCACCAAGTTTTCCTCTGACTTCTGCGTGTGCACCGTGGCATGGGCCACTCCCCACAAACATAATAATGAAATACTACCAATATAATAAAACACAAGACTACTAAAGATTAGACAAGGACCCTATCAAACAGCCTGCCACTAACATAGCAGCCAGGAAAAGCAGGCCCTGCAGTCACAAAGTACTTTTTCCAGCTGTGGTAACGGCCTCTGATCTCTGCAAGCATCTACAGGCCACACACAGCAAACAGGAGTTACCTGGAAACAACTATTCCTGGGCGCACCAGCAAGCAATGCTCTGCTCCTAAACTCCACGTGTGGAGGGAGCGGGAGAGACGGTCTAAGGCCTTCTGCTCTGAGTATTCTCAACATCAGCAGCTACCATGCCCAGTGGCCGGGAGCT
The DNA here is from genome assembly GCF_037038515.1 of Microtus pennsylvanicus. Classification (NCBI taxonomy): domain Eukaryota; kingdom Metazoa; phylum Chordata; class Mammalia; order Rodentia; family Cricetidae; genus Microtus; species Microtus pennsylvanicus. Next base: position 82,847,077 of record NC_134582.1, on the reverse strand, counting down.
CTTCAGACAAGCAAACCAGACCGCTTCGCCCACAGACTTGCTGTACTCAAGGAGCTTGCCTGAAGTCACACTGTTGACAGTTCAATCCCACGGCCATCATTGTGCTGAGATTACATGTTCACTCTCTGTTCTCTAGAGTGAGTTACTCTCTGCTTCTGTTTTCCACCAAGTTGGCCTATACAGAAGAACAGGCTGTCTGGTTTGCATTATATGGGCAAGTCTTCGAAATCAAGAACTACAATGTAACTCTGGAAAGCTGGTTATGGATAAACCCATATTATTGTGTGCTTTTACACAACTACTTCTTGTTTCATCCAAACGACATTACAATCCAGGAATCAAGACTATGAATCTAGGGGGTTGGAGAGAAATCTCAGAGGTTAACAGCATTGGCGGCTCTTGCAGACGACCTGGGTTCAAATTCCCAGCACCCACACAATACCTCTCAGCTGCCTATAACTCTTTCTCTGGCCTCCGCAGGGACCAGGCATAATTGGCAAACAGACATACATGCAAGACAAAGCATTCATATAATAAAATTTTTAAAAGGTACAAAAAAAAAGACTATGGATCTAAAGCAAGTTACCTAACTGCATTGGTTTCCTTAGGAGACTGCTGGGTGGAAATGAAAAAATAAACAAAACAAAAATAGCAACCTTGCCCAGCACAGACACACAGCAGATACCGAACATCTTTGCTCTTTGTCTTTCCCTGATTCCACTTTACAGATGAATAAACTGAAGGTCAGAGAGACCGAGCCAACACCGTAAATTCACGTGGTAAGTAAGCCACAGGCTTTCCAGAAGGTCAAACCCAAAAGACCTAGCCTGGGCTCTGGAAGTGACTTAGTGCCTTCGGTTAACACACAGCTATTTCTTCCCATGGAAACGGGTGCTGATTTTGTCTTACCTGATTCGGAAGGGAATGGTGGCCTATCTGGAACCCACTATGGGGGTGTACATGGCAATCCTCTATGTATGGATGAAATGCCAAAAAAAAAAAATCTCGATTTCTAGCTTTCTAGTTCACCCACTTTCGTTTTCGGCTTCAATTTACCTAACATTCTTTCTCTTTTGGTCACATCTTAGCACTGCGTCTGACAACGCATGACGACAAAGCACCTTCCGCTGCTGCAGAAGCGCTATAACCACATTGCGCTTTCTTTCTTACATACACCCTTCGCAGCATTGTTTTAGATTATAGCCCAATTTTAAAAGCATGATAATACTGTATGAAGTCAGACAAGACTACACCGGCACAGGGACACTGGAGGTGTTTTTAAGGGTAGACTCAAGAGCTAAGTTTCTTTTCTTGCAACTGACTTCCTCTTGCAGAGGCCGTGTTGACGAGACAGATGTGCTCTTCTTACATATGGACTGGAGAGGGTGGAAAGGTTGAAAAAAACCCAGAGAGTCCCAACATGGGATATCACTATATTGGGAAGGTCATCTGGCCTTGACTCAAAAGGTTCATAGTTTTCAAATCTCCTTCTAGAGCTTTCTATATTTATAAGTTCAAGAATCTCCATCTGCAATAGTAGAAACTTACAATGCTAAATTCTATTATTACAAGAGGGGCCTAGTTAACAAATGATTCATTTATTATATAAATATGATGTGTGTGTAAAGGGAGAGCGTGTTCATGCCATGGCACACACGTGAAGGTCAGACGACAGCTTGCAGGGGTCAGCCATCTCTTTCCACCTTTATGTGGGGTCAGGAGGTCAAATTCAGGTCATCTGGCTTGTGAGGAAAGCCTTCTCACCAACTCTGAATCCTTTTTTTTCTTCAATGTGACACAGCCACACCATAGGACAGTATGCAACACTTTGTTGTAGGTAGGTCTCTATATTTGTATATGGACACGCCCATGGTATACTAAATTATATACATAAAACTCAAGCTAACTGGTATGTGCAGATAACATACCCATATCTGTGTATGTCGGTTTATATGCTAGAGAAAAATCCTCAAAGGAATACAGAGGAATTATTCGTATACTCAACAATTTTTTAAGTTTCTGTGTCACTTCATTTTAATGTCAGCATATCACAATTAGATTTAAAAGTTAGCCCCTCTGATGTAAAGAGACAGTGAGGAAAACGGGTTACTGCGGTCCTGTGGTATTTCTAGGTAGCTCCCCCGTCTCACACAGGTACTAAAAGCTCTATATTGAGCTGGAGTCTCTGGCCCTGAAGCCACTCTGAGTTGGCAGTGAGGGAAGGCGGGCATCCATCCGGGCAGTCTCTCCTGCAGGCTCTGCTCTCAGGGCCGTCCTACGCCCGCTGTCTCTGCCTGTTCTGTCCCTAAATCACCACAAAATCTGCAGAAGTAGTCAGAATTACCTGGAGTCTGGTGACAAAAACAAAGGACCTGCCTGTCTCAAATACTGTCAGAAATTGGCAGCTAGGCAGAGGATTTGCTGGAAAAGGCTGAGTAGGCCTCAGAACATGGAAGCAGAGATCCAAACTACCATTACTTCAGTGTGGGAGCCACCGTCATATATCAGCGCCATGGTCTTGACAATGGGATATTTTTAATGCCAGACTGGATTCACAATAAGGACGTGGTGGGTTGAGGAAGAAATGGAGTTCCTCGACCAGGCACCAGGTGGTACACAGCATCACTAGGAGTCAAGCTGGAGGAATAAGAAAGGAAGGAAGCCAGAGTGCTCTGGTAGAAAAATTGCCGAGGGGTCAGCTGACTCCTATTAAGGTGAAGAAGCACGTGATGGGCATAGGCACTCCCAGCCGTGAATAAAGGAACCTGGTGGGCGGCACAAGGGACATAACGCAAGCAGGAGCACAAGTGTTTCTATGTTGGTGACTTGGTAAGAAGAGCTAACACTTTAAGAACTCTGACATCACTGTCCCAACGGGTAACAGAGAGGAGAAGCTGGGGACACACTATATACTCCAGGCCACAAAGTTGGGGCTGTGATACCACAGAAGCTGAGAGGCCTATTGCTCCACAAGCCTCCTCCCAGCCTGCTGCCCTCCTTGCCCTCCTCCAGCAGGCTTACTTTCTGCTCATTTACCACCCCATCCCAAACCCATCCTTGCCACCCTCCTCACAGAAAGCCCCAGCAGCTCTGTCTTTCCTTTGGGACTGTCTTCATGACCACTGTTTAGTGTCTGCCTGTCTCTCTAGGCTCATGCCCAGGCACAGGCCCACTGCCAATCAGACATTCCAGAACGATCTTTCACTTTACTTTCTTTGTAGCCTACTCTTCCCTCATGTGGCACCCTCATACAAGGCTGAACCTCCTTCTTGGGACCCACAGGATCCCACCAACACCATCATCAGATAATCTCCTACGTTATCTCTCAGTCTCTGCCACTGCTCTGTCCTCTTCCTTGTGGTTTGGCTGGGCCTCCACACGTGCCTACAGTCTGCCTCTTTTTGAGGGTCTGTCCCCCAAAGCAGCTCTGGTGACCTCTGATGCCTGCCTTTTGCACTCTATTTACCACTGCACCGTGGCAACGACAGCAGCTGGGTAGAATCTGGGCTAAGATGAGAATAGGCTTTGGAAAGGGACACGATTTCAAAGGGAGCAATAAGTCAACCTTTGTGGCTTGGTGAGAAGTTCTGTACACACCTCTGACTGTGGCGTTCATGCCTGGACTGCTATCACACTCTGATACGGGACATGAAGAGTTAAACAGGAGCAATGCCAGGCTTTGGGGAACTTGAAAGTTGAGTGGGAAGAATCTGGGAGGACTTGGAGGAGAGTAAAGAATGTGATCAAAATATATTGCATGAAAACAAGCTTTAAAGTACTTAAAAAGTACGCTTTGGAAATAAAGAACAATCTACCGAGCAGCCATTCATTTTCACCAACCTACCACCTCTCTGTGACTTCCTGTGAAAAGGAACTGAAGCTCTGATCCACATCACAGCACGACTTCCTGACCCCGGTTTTCTCAGGCAGAGAAAGACCTGAAGTACTTGTTCAGCTCCCGACCAAGCCAAGATAGTGTACCTGTTTCAAAAGAACTGAGGTGGCAGGGAAGAAGTACGACTTGCTAATTACGGAGAAGGCTAGTCTGTCCCGAGTGTTGGAAAATTGTGTGACTACACTAATAAAGCAATAAAGAACGCCTGAATTATTAGGCGTTATTAATCTAGACAACAGGAGGAGAGAAGGTTATGTTAAGATTGCGAGTTGCTCATTTGAAAAGAAGAGAAAACGCAGTTCCAGATTACAGATTTTATGGGCGCTCTCTGAGATGAAGAAGAATTTCAAGACTCCGTCTTCAACTGGGTTGACTAGAGATGGGATCTGATGGCCAGGGGAGATGCTTCAGTGGACAAAGAGCTTGCTGCTCAAGTGTGAGGACCTGAGTTTGGATTTCCAGAAGCCATGTGAAAACCACACAGGCTTCCAGGAAAAGGGCTGCTTCCTTGGGGTGAGGGACCCGGCAACCTAAGCTATCTTCCAAACCTAGGCCAGTAAGAGGCTTCTTTTCTTCTCTTGACACATTATTTACTACTTGCCTTGAATTAGTGAGTAGTGAGCACAGGGCCTGGATGAGATCATGGGTCCAGGAAGCCAGCGCCTTCTTGAGTCATCTCTAACCTATTTCTCATGCTGCTCCTATTCATTCTCATCCCTCGGGTGCCACCTGACTTGGCAGGAGCCCAGTTGTCAGTAGGAAAACAGCACCAAAACTGGCATTTTAGGCCAGTGATTTAACTGGTGGATACAAAAGCCGCCACACAACCAATAAAAGACATACAAACAGAGAGTGCACTGAGGTCATTTTACAAGACAAAGTTAAAGTCTTTTGACTGATGGCTTACTGCTCAGAAGGCAAGCCAGGAAACAGCATAAACAAAGCCTTGTCACCTCATATATCCTGGACTCAGAGGCTACAGAGAAATAGAGTGACAGAAAGCATCTGTCCATCCAACATCAATCAAAGCTATGGGAACCAGGATAGGAGGACAACTCCAACGCCTCAGGGAAAAGCTGCAGGGAATGTGACTGGAAGACAAGACAGAAAAGGGCTCGGGGACACCGTCCTGAAATAAGACGCCTCCTTGATTTCTGCAGCTCCCGCAAGGTCTAGGTAAAAGTGACTACAAACAACTGTGCCCTTTCACCATCAAAAACCAAAACAACAAACAAACAAAACCCTGCGGACTAACAAACCATGGCAGCTTGGGAAAATTCCATCTGAATCGTGTAGATCTATCTGCCAAAGGTGTGGGCATGGGTCCACCTTTAGAGTTGCCGTCTCAACCTTACAGTCATGTTTAGAATCGTTGTACTCAATGCGAATATCATTTTTTTTACCTTTTCCAAACCAAGTGCTTGCTTTGCAAATCTCTGTATATTGCCTTTATTCTGTATATACTGTAAACACTGCAGTGACATATTAGCTTGTTTAGTATGAGAAAAGTATTTGATTTTTTTTGTTGGCCTGATTCCTTAATCATTTTTTTTAAAAAAAAAGTCTAAACTTTTTTTCTTAAATTTTTAAGATGGCCTTTATTCATAAAGTTGCAGTTAGGAGGGATGGACAGGGGAAAAACTAATCTTGAGTGTCTTTAGATAGAAACATGAGGTTAAGTTTTTTGTTTTGTTTTTTTGTTTGTTTGTTTGTTTGTTTTTTTGGTTTTTCGAGACAGGGTTTCTCTGTGGTTTTGGAGCCTGTCCTGGAACTAGCTCTTGTAGACCAGGCTGGTCTCGAACTCACAGAGATCCGCCTGCCTCTGCCTCCCAAGTGCTGGGATTAAAGGCGTGTGCCACCACCGCCCGGCTATGAGGTTAAGATTTGTTTTTATTTTTCCTCATTAAAATATCTTACTATATTTTATTTTACTGCCATTCCCTTAAAAAAAAAAAAGGTTGGTTTTTTGTTTTGTTTTACTTTGTTGGTGACTCCTGATCTACTTTTGGGATTTGGGTTTAAAAATAGTCATAAGTCACAGTACACATTTCTCCACTTTCTGGTAAATGGCTAATGAGGAAGAGGAAGACATCAAACTCACATATTTACCAGCATCCCTTGCTCGGGGATAGTTTTAAAAGATGGAAAGGCTCCACGCAGAGTGGACTGTGGGGAAGGAGCAATAGTGATAAAGTGATGCTAGCTCAGTCCAGAGTTGGAAGTGAGCAAGCCTTTTTACTGGGGTTCTCAACCGATGAACTTCTACCCCAAGACGGGCATTGTCAACTCCTCTGAAGCCGAAGATAAATGGCTTACCCGGGCCTCAAATCTTAGACCACTGGAGAGCAAAGCCTGACTGCATCTGGCTCCTCCTGCATCTGGGCTCTTCACCACAGTGCTGCTGTGTGTATCTCAAGGGAGGTGGGGTTGGAAAATGTCTTCCCTTTCCTGATAAAGGTACCATTTAGAACCCGAGAAAAAAAAGAACTGCAGGTTCTCGGCTTCACTTCAGTTACTAACTGTGTGTGCACATATGAACACACACATAGGCAGTTCTTCCTGAACTATAAATGTCTCCCAGAGCATATAGGGGCTTTTCTTAAAGGTCACCCAACAGGCCCTGAAGGAAAGAAGGGCTTGATTTTTAAAAAGTCTTGCTTCTTCTCACTTTTTAAACATTGGAAAATCCATTTGGCTGCAAGAAATGAATAGTAAAAGAATTCTAACTACACGGAGCCAAGGACGGGTAATGGAAAAGGGCAGGAATATGGTTGGACTCTATTTTCTTTTCGTACAACACATCCTGTCTTTAATCTGGAAGGTAAATAGGCCATGCCCAACATACCAACTCTTTCCAGGTGAAATTATCTAGGTTATAAAAACAAGCAGCCACTGTGCTCTCATTATCTTCCATTCATGGCAGGCAGAAGCCGCGTCCAAGGCAAACCAGAGGCGAAGCAAGGCGATGCCTGCCCGCGAGAGGGCAAACCCACGATTTTCACCACTTTGAAAACCTACTCTTGTCATTTTTTTTCTCTTGACTTCAATGGTCCAGAATGATCTGAAAGAACAAGCTGCGGGAGCTATCAGTGGGTCAGGTGTGACAGCTGAGGCTGCACTTAGCCCTTGGGAGGCTGAGGCGGGAAGACTGTTCAGAGCAACCTGGGATTTACACCAAGTGTTTGTTATGCTACCCAAGGCTACACAGCAAGGCACCGCCTCAAAAAAGGAAAGAAGAGATCCAGAGAAGGTGTGGTGGTTTGAACGACAATGACCCCCAAAGACTCATAGGGAGTGGCACTATTAGGAAGTATAGACTTATGGGAGTCGGGGTGACCTTGTTGGAGGAAGTGAGTCCTCAACGGTGGGCTCTGAGGTTTCAGAAGCTCGAGCCAAGCCCAGGGTCACTGTTCCTGCTGTCTGCTGATCTGGATGTAGAACTCTCAGTTCCTTCTCCAGCCCTGTCTGCCTGTGTGCTCCACACCGTGATAATGGACTAAACCTCTGAACTGTGAGAAAACCTCAGTTAAATCCTTCCCTTTATAAGAGTTGCTGTGGTCATGGTGTCTCTTCACAGCAACAGAAATCCCAAACAAGACAGAAGGGAAGCTTGAATTTTCATGTTTCCATTATTTGCACTGACAAATGAAAAGGAAAAGAAAAAAGGAGATAAAATCTCTGCGTTCTGCCTATTATTGATTTACATACAGCCTTCCTGAGATATTTAGCCTTCAGGGCACCAGAAATAATTACACCGTTTCTCTCACTATAATCCCAATATATCTACCCCTCTGACACCGTAACTCCACAGTGTACCTAAAGCTTTCATCCAGATGAGTGAGGACTGTGCCCACATCTGTATCCTCAACTTCCCTTGCTTTCTGCTACACTTTCTTCTCCACATTAAAGCCAAGAATGGAGTTCAACTGAGGAAACCATCTCCACAAGTAGACCACCAAGGGGTGGTTTAGTGGCAGCGATGTGCGCTGCACTCTGGTCTCTGATGTCATTTAGAGCCAGAATTACCTACATTGGAGAGTCTAAGGAGTCTACAAAGCACCTGTTGTGGGCAAATCAATAAGTTAAAATGTGTCAAAAGCTAGAGAGAGTACTCCGTGGTTAAGAGCACTGGCTGCTCTTCCTGAGGACCCTGGTTCAAGTCCCAGCACCCACATGGCAACTCATAACTGTCTGTCACTCCAGTTCCAGGGAATTTGATACCCTCTTCTGACAGCCATGAGCACTGCATGCACATGTGCTACACAGATATACATGAAGGAAAAACACTCATACACATAAACTTTAAAACGTGGCAAAGGCTGGGAACTGAACTCGAGTCCTTTGCAAAAAGCAGCAAGGGCTTTTAACCACTGAGTCATCTCTCCAGCCTCTCGACAAACTTTTTTTTAAAATCACATTTTGGATAAAATGAGGAATAAATCTGTTAACACTAAAAAAAAAAAGGTTCAAGTAATACTCCAGGCAAGTCTGACTCTAACTTCAGATTCACAGACACTGATGCCTTCCCACGTGCTCAGCTTACTGCTTTAAAAGACCACAGGCAACGAGAGAGCAGCGAAGGTTAATGTTGATAGGCACAAAACAACGTCCAGAAACTGGAGAGTACCAAAAATATCAAGCCATTTGACTTTCTGCTCCTGAGCCCTCTGTAACAATAAGGAAGTATGAATCTAGTTGACAGAGTAATGTAATTGTTCAAACGCCAACTCCCAAATCGCTGAAGAAACGAGAAACAGTGGCGCTGGTTTTAATTAGAAGCTAGAATCTATTGAAACAACAACGTGTCAACATTAGCTTCTTGTAAAGATGAAATACAGCCTTTGGCTCCATATTCTTTCCCCAGCATTGACACACAAGCTTGAATTCTGCACTATGAACTCTCACAGCAAAAACTGCTCTTAAACACCAGGCATCCTCAGAGGAAAACTTCCATCCTGGTTTGCACTAAATGTTGCTTCCGATTCATGGTTTCCAAGGAGTGGGAAGAGACCAAAGCATGCAAGACAGACGCCATTAATTCCAACACATGGGTTCAGAATCCAAGCAAGACCAAAGGAAAATGGTCACCCTGAGATGGTGAGACCAGTGTGACTCCTAACCCCCTAAAACCCAGTGTCTTCCCTAGACCCATCCCCCCTCTACTGGACTCTGCTTTCCTTCCAAGACCTGTCTCCCTGTCTTCCATAACTCTCCTGTTTACTCTGCTTGGTGCTAGTTTTGTGACCCTTTCCGATGGAAACAACAGCCATTCTCAGTCCTCCAAATCTGTGAGCCTTTAATAGTTTCTCATGTTGTGGTGACTCCCAACCATGAGTATTTTCATTACTACTTCATGACTATAACTTTGCCACCGTTAGGAATCATAAGGCATATATGCCACAGAAATGTATCCTGTAGCTTTCATAATTTTTCCCATAATTTTTCGTGGACTTTTCTATGGCGAGAGCATTAAGGAAAACTTACAGATGTACAGAAGATGCATTGGCATTCTTGGAGCATGGTCACTTTGTCCAGAGGCTGTTCGCACAAGCAGAGTTTGCAAGTGACAATGGGGACAGGAGTCAGGTCTCCGGAAGTAGGGTTTTCAGCAGTCATGGTTAGACACTGGAGGCCGTCGATGGAGTCCATCAGCCTGTCTTCAGTCTCCTCTATCCCTACAGAAAAGCCCAAAGTAAGAAGTGTTATCGCCACCCATATAGCTAATGTTTTTTTTGTTTTTTTGTTTTTTTTGGTTTTTCGAGACAGGGTTTCTCTGTGATTTTGGAGCCTGTCCTGGAACTAGCTCTTGTAGACCAGGCTGGTCTCGAACTCACAGAGATCCGCCTGCCTCTGCCTCCCTAGTGCTGGGATTAAAGGCGTGCGCCACCACCACCGGGCCATATAGCTAATGTTAAACACATGTTTTTGTGGGTCAGGTTGAGCAAATACTCATTCCTCATCCTCGGTGATTTCTAAAAGTATAGTTGATGCATTTCTGAGAACCGTGGGACGAAGTACTCCTGACCTTGGCAAGGACTTCCCCAAGCCCTGATATTTAAGCTGACCTCACTTCTCTGTCTTGATTCATATCATGTAAGCTAGCTGTGGGAGTTGAGTGATAACTAGACAGGAGGAGAAGGGATGCGGGGATGCTGGTTGAGTGCACAGTTCCATGTGGACAGGATGAGTAAGTTTTGGAGAACAATAGGGCAACACAGTGACTCCAGCTAATTATAACACTGGCATTTTGCACTTGGCAATTCCTGAGAGCAGATTTTAAATGAGTCTCACCAGGATAACAGAAATAAGCATGAGAGGTGAGGATCGCATTAATGATCTTGATTTACCCCTTGTGTGTGTGTGAATACAATACTCTCTTAAAATATCACACTGTGCATCATTAATAAGCTGGGGTAGAAGATAGAATACTATAAGCAAACACGTCACTTGGGAGGCACATGCAGTGATTTGAGTGAGAAATGTCCCCCATAGACTCATGTATCTCAACGCCTGGTCCCCAGTTGGTGGCCCTGTTTAAGGAAGTTATGAAACCTTTAGGAGGTGGGGCCTTGTGGGAGAAAGTGTAGGCACTGAGAGTTGATAGCCCCACCCCATTTCTAGTTCTCTCTTTCCTGGGGTGTCAAGGAATTGTGAGCTGCAAGCTTCCTGCTCTGGCAACCTGCAGCCATGCCATTCTGGCCATTATGAACTCTAACCCTCCAGAACCATTAGCCAAAATAAAATCTCTCTTCCCTAAGCTGCTTCTGGCCATGATATTCTATCATAGTAACAGAAGTAACTAATATGGTGCATCACTACAAACACTACAGTCAATTCAACTGGCTCCCAAAATACTTACAAATCGGATATCTCTCAAAAAAAAAAAAGTTCAAGAATTATCAAATAGGTTGAGCTGTAGCTCCGTGGCACAGCACTTGTCTAGGACGTATAAGGCCCTGGGTTCCATCATCAAAAACACTAGGAAGAAATTATCATGTGATCCAGCAATTCCATTTTGGGGTAGGTGTTCCCAAAAGATCTGCAATCGAGATCTTAAAGAGTTATTTCTACCTCTCTGCATTATTAATACTATTCACAGAGGTATTAGTCATGACTGCCAGAAGGGAAATCAAGCCAAGCACACATCAACAGATGAATGAACAATGTGTACCAAACAGAAGAAGAACAATCCAATTGAGAAACACAATGAATATAGCAAATGTGAAGCTGCTACTAACCCAGACTGTCTTGCAGAAACAAAAACAAAAGTTTTACATGCCAGAAGCACATACTTAAATACTAATAAAAGATATAGTGGGATAAATACATAAGCTATTAACATGATTTCTTGTTATCATTAATCAATCATTTTTCACTATGAGTAATTGTATATGCTGTTTATGATTGGTAATGCTATAGCTTTATACCAGTGTCACACAAATATGGGGAATGCATTAAGTTACAATATTATAAGAGCTATAGATATCACTGTGGGATGGGAATTTTCAACTATATTAACATTTTATGGGACCATCACTATATATATGGTTCTTCATTGATGGAACCATCAGGATGAGCTTCATGAATTATATAAAAATACAAGAACACTAAAACAAGAATAATGAAAAAATTGGAGGTGATAGGAAAGTGAGAAGCCAATAAGATCTTTGCTCACCAACCAGAAAGAGTCAACAGTTGCTAACCCTAATAAACTGAGTAGCAATAGATGACTTTCAAAATAAAGAGGAAACTAACCAATGATTAGTTTCCAATACAGAAGGCATGCTGTTCCTGGTCAAAGGCCCAATAAAGTTCAAGACTCGGTGTTCTCATTCCACTAACAATTTCTATCATCCAAGAGCAAATTAAAATCAATTAATGCATAAACAAGTTTGGGACATTGAGATGTGAGACTTCCCCTTAGCATCATGTAGGAAAGGAAAAAAAAAGAATGATGTCACCTCTTTCCAGTCTATGGCTAGATAATCACTTAGTCATCGGACTAAGACTTCCCGGTGCACCACTCTCAGAGTCCCACCAATTTTCCCCCAGTGATGTGGGAATGTCATATATCAATCTGTTGATTCATTGGCTAAGCAATAAAGAAACTGCTAGGCCCATTGGATAGGCCCACCCTTAGGTGGGTGGAGTAAACAGAACAGAATGCCGGGAGGAAGAGGAAGTGAGGTCAGACTCGACAGCTCTCCTCTCCGGAGCAGACGCAGGAGAGACGCCATGCCCAGCTCCCAGGCAGACGCACGTGATGAAGCTCCGGCCCAGGATGGACTTAGGCTAGAATCTTCCCGGTAAGCGCACCTAGGGGCGCTATACAGATGATTAGAAATGGGCTAAATTAATATGTGAGAATTAGCCTAGAAGAGGCTAGATAGGAATGGGCCAAAGCAGTGTTTAAAAGAATACAGTGTCCGTGTAATTATTTCGGGGCATAAGCTAGCCAGGCTGGGGTATTGGGGACGCAGCCCCGCCGCCGCTCCATATTACAACACCCCAGATTCGTCTTCTTCTCACCTGAATGCAACCAGTAAACACATGCTGAGTAAAGCAACAGGAACTGCCGCAACTCAGAACCACCCCAGATCTCAACTATCAACTACCCTTCAGAGTCAACTGGAGCCAGTCACGGTGGCACACATCTGTGATCCCAGAACTCAGGCAGAGACAGTAGAATCTTTAGTTCAAAGTCAGCCTGGGCTATATAGTGAGATCACATGTCAAAACAAATGGAATAGATAAGAATTTAAGATGCCAGTTAGAGGATGCTACTGTGAAGAATCAACGCTGTTCTTCACATCTGGCCATTGCTCACTTTCTTGTGCCTTTGCCTGATGTTGGGGGGAATTTAAAAATGATTATTTTTACGATCAGTGTACATGTGTGAAGTATGTGTATGTGAATGTGGACATGTATGTGCCATGGCGCACTTCTGGAGGTTAGAGGGCAACTTGAGGGAGTTGGTTCTCTCCTTCCAAAGCAAGTTTCAGGGATTGAGCTGTGAGTTCTAGGAACTAACCCGTGTTGTAAGACCTGCACTGGAAGTGCTTCTAACCGCTGAGCCATCTCACTGGCTCTAGGGACAAATTGTTAACATATTCCTCGGTATCTAAGATATACTTGTAGTTTGTTTTTGTTTAAGACACAGTCTCTCTATATAGCCTTGACTGTCTTGGAACTCTATGTAGACCAGGCTGGCCTCAAATTCACAGAGATCCACCTGCCTTTGCCTCTGCCTCCCAAGTGCTGGGATTAAAGGTATACACCACTATATTTCTATTGTTATGAATATTCATGTTGTTAAAGCAGAACATATTCATATTGTTAGCTCATATTCATGTCGTCAAGGCCGAACTATCAAGTGTATTAAACAAGATCTACTGATATCTAATCATGCCTAGTCCTAGCCATGACTTAACGCCTTAGGTTGTGAGTTACATGCCTACAGGCAATGAAACCAAAGTTATAAAAGGATCCAAAAGTAAAAGATATTTATATATAAAATATTTAAAATATAGAACTCTTTCATATTTCAGAGACACATTTTTTTTAAAGAATACTAAGTATTCCAAAAGGCACACTTGTGACTGGGTGGGACAAAGAGAGGAAGCGACACGTTGTATTCCTTGGAGGCCTGAATTAATCCAAAGCAATTCTTCAGGAAGAGGGGATTATTTTCCTTTGTACAATTAACACCAATTCCCTAAAGTGATAGATTTTTAAACATTTTCAAGCAGCAATAGAATTTTTTTTTTTTTTGATTTTTGAGACAGGGTTTCTCCGTAGCTTTTTGGTTCCTGTCCTGGAACTAGCTCTACTAGACCAGGCTGGCCTCGAACTCACAGAGATCCGCCTGCCTCCTGAGTGCTGAGATTAAAGGCATGCGCCACCACTGCCCGACAAGCAATAGAATTTAATAAAAACAAAATGACAACCTACCACTGCAGAAGAGAGAATAGAGAAATTAGAGCTTGTCCCTGGAGGGAGATCCAGGGCCAGTCCTTCCTTGATCTCTCCCAGCCTCCCAGGCTCTATCACAGAAGCCTAAGATTACCCCAGAGACAGACTGATAACCTGCCTTTAGCTTTTGTCTTTGGGTAAAACCAACAACGAGTGTTTTTAAAACTGAATGACACAGAGCATGAGATAGATAGATAGATAGATAGATAGATAGATAGATAGATAGATAGATAGATAGATAGATAGATAGATAGATAGATAGGCAGGAAGGCAGACAGACAGATCTCAAATGAGATATACTTCCATCATTAATTTGTTGGAAATTGAATTTTTAAAACAGTAAATAGGACCTTAACATGAATCCTCTGGTGGGATCCCCACCCTAGAGAGGCTACGAATGCCTACAAAGTTTGCTAGTGTTTCTTGCATCTAGAGATTCACCCTCCTTTATCACATGAAACCACTGGCAGAACCTCAGCCTCCCACCCTAACTACCTAGCAAGTCACAGGAAGCTTGGAGGGAAGACCCACAAGAGAACTGAGGACACCGTCTGTCCTAGCTCACTCTGTCAGCTTGACACATGCTAGATTCATCTGAGGAGAAGGAACCTCAATTTAGAAAGTGTCCTCACCAGACTGGCCTATGGGCCATCTTGTGGGGCATTTTCTTGATTAATGATTGGTGCGGGCGTACCCAGCCCACTGTGGGCAGTGCCACCCCTGGTTCTGGGTTCTATAAGAAAGCAGACTGAACAAGCTATGGCGAGAAAGTCAGCAAGCAGCACCTCTCCAGGGCCTCTGCATCAGTCCCGTCCCTCAGTGATGGTGTGATCTGAGAGAGGTAGAGAAATAAACCCTCTCCTCTCCCGCTGCTTTTGGTCATAGTGTTTAGCTATAGAAACCCTCCCAGTTCCCCCCATCCCCCTCGTCTACCAGTCCTGTGTAGGCCCATTGGCAATTCACCCCGTCCCTTTCAGGGTTTAAGCCTTCCCTCCAGAGAGAGCTGCCAGCTCCCTGGGATGGGCCTCCTCCTCGCTTGTGTGGCTTGTTCTGTCTCATACCTCACACACTTAATCTCAGATAAGAAAGCGACTTGATTTACCCACCCTACCACTTGCAAGGTAACAATTATAATTACTTTTACAGTTATCCCAAACGTAACTGTGCCTCTCATTGGGTGTCCAGAACTCTTGAGAAAGAATTTTGGCAGAGAGTACTAGGGCATGTTGGAAAGAAGAGAATTCTGGCAGCTGCCTTCAGGTTTCAACTTTCAAAGGCTTGTGGCAGGTTCCACTTGTTTACATATACCTAGCTCAGCGTCCTGATCCTGAGAGGAAGGAAGGCTGCTGTGGCCACTCTGTTTTGTACAGAATTCCCTGGAACGGAGAACCCTCTATCTGCTCCAAGTGACTCTTGCACCATAAAACGTTTGTTATGAGAAGCAAGTGCTGTCTGATAGGGAAGGGCAGGAAAGTTGCTTCCCTCGCGTGTTTTCATTAGGCTTGCCAAAGAAAGGAATACTTGAGAAGCTGGGCTAGAAGCACGGGATGCATAAGGAATTTCCATATTCTGCTGGAGGCCTGAAAAAGCAATCTGCTCCCGAAACCCGAGGGTGACGAGAGCCAACATTCAGAGTATTTTTAACTGGCGGAGCATGTGCCTGTTTGACTACCCAGAATCAAAGTAGTTATCGTGCGTGCGTGTGTGTGTGTGTGTGTGTGTGTGTGTGTGTGTGTCTGTGTGTGAGTGTCTGTGTGTGTGTCTGTATGCAAGATAATCTAATTGTAGGGAAAAGCATTTGACTAAGGTACTAATATAGTCATTTGGGAATTTCTCCATATTGTCTTAGCACCTTGCAAAACATTTAGAGAAAATGGACAGAGCACAATTAATGAGACTGAGCAAAGCGAACCAGCTGGGTATTGCTGACAAACCAGAATTTCAGTAAAGGTCCAGTGTATCTCAATTCCTAGCTCTGCTACAGTGACCTGAGGACAAAGACCAAGCAGAAGAGGAGGACTGCTCTCGCGGTGTTGACATGACCTTGAAAGACTACACGCCTTTCACAGGGGACTGGAGACACAGCCCCAGGAGGGAGCTCCCGAAGGAAGGCTTCAGGAAGGGCAGACCACGAGGCAGTGCAGTTCAAGTGCCGTCTGTGTGAAGGAAAGAGACTCGGGCTGTCTCTACCCTGGTAGAGCCAGTAGAATGGAGAACAGCGACAACCCCAAGTTCTCGCCTCTGCCTCATTAAGAAGTCTCTTCCAATACTGGCTAAGCACAAGAGTGAAAATTCGTGTGGCTGTCCTTTGGTACTCACTTGGTTCAGAACACCCTCTCCTCAGATGCCAACTCATAGGTGCTCCTGTCCCTTACATAAAACAGCGTGATAGTGCACTTGACCAGGGTATATCCTCCTGAATGCCTTACATAGTATCTAATACAATAGGAAGGGCATATGGATAACCATTCATTATCTTGTACCGTTTAGGAAATATTGACAAGAAAAAAATCTGTATAAGCTCAGTACACGTGCAACTATTTTCTGAGTTGCCTTTTTTTTTTTTTTAGATTTATTTCTCAAGGGAAGGAGAGGACAGGCATGCCGCAGTGCACACGTGAAGCTAGAGGGCAACTCACAGGTGGTAGCGTTTTCCACCATGTAGGCCCCAGGGATCACACTCATGCAGCCAGGCTCGGCAGTAGTACTAGTCTTTATCAGCTGAGCCATTCTGCAGGCCCATTCTGAACACCTTTTCAAAGCTGTTTCATCTTCTCATTCTTAGGAGTACATACGGGTGTGTGGGTATCATGTGTGTGGAGGTGCCTGTCGGATCCCTTGGAGCTAGAGTTATAGAGGGTCTTCCTAATTTAGATGCTGGGAACCGAACTCTGGTGCTCTGCAAGAGCAATGACGTGTGTGTGTGTGTGTGTGTGTGTGTGTGCGTGTGTGTGGGTAGGTAGACAGGGTTTCTCTGTGTAGCCCTAGCTGTCCTGGAACTCGCTCTGTAGACCAGGCTAGCCTTGAACTCACAGAGATCCTCCTGCCTCTGCCCCACTTTCTGAGTCAAAAGCTGCACTTTTGATTCATGGTCAAATCCACAGATCTGGACACTGAGGATACTAAGGTTAACTGTACTCTGTTGACCTTTGCGCTGCTGCCCAGTGAGGTGGTTTATTTGGTTACTGGCTCATGTTTTTTTTTAATTTATTTATTTATTAAGGATTTCTGCCTCCTCCCCGCAACCGCTTCCCATTTCCCTCCCCCTCCCCCGATCAACTCCCCCTCCCTCATCTGCTCGAAGAGCAATCAGGGTTCCCTGACCTGTGGGAAGCCCAAGGACTGCCCACCTCTATCCAGGTCTCTGGCTCATGTTTTTAATAGGGCCTGTTGGTGGGATCAATGGTACTGGCTAAGGCTAGCAAACTGTTGCCATTAGCCATTTGCTGAAGCTGTCCTCTAAATCCAGGGGTGAATGGTAGGCAGGTGCATTTCCCGGGGGTGGGGCTAGAGTAACAGCAAAGGCAGTGAAGGAGCTCAGGGAGGAAGGGCTCCTGGCAGCCCTCCACAGTAGCCAGCATGCTTTTCTTTCCTACTTGGCTCTCTGACCAGTGTTCTGATCATTCAGGGACAAGACGGACCCGTGCCTATCAGTCTCATCAGTAACAGTCCTCCTGCATGCCCCGTGACAACAAGAACAGATGGACCACAAGCAGACCCACTAGCACTCGGAGAAACACAACTTCCGGAGCCTAGTTCATATCTTTACAACTGCTCAAGGCCAGGGAGTACAAACAAAGTGTCCTTCATAATGGACTTTGTCGTCATTGATGACAGGGATTGGAGAATCTTCACTGGAATCAGCAAGTCCAAGAAATATTTAGTTCTTAGATGCGGTGGGACTAATACCCATCCCCTCAGCCTCGAGGCAGAAGTGTTGAGAAGTGTGGTTTGTCGCTGTGCCATGAACAGGGGGCTTCTCTCCTCTCCCCAATCTCATGGCTTCATCCAGAGAAATCGAGATACAAAGAACAGACACCTAAGTCCACAGCTCCTTGGTCTGAAGACCTTTGTCTCAACAGTTTCGAGGCTAGAAATAAGATAACCACTCTGTGGCTTGCAGACCACAAACTTCTGGGAATCGCACCTCTGTGTGAGCTCAGTCATGCATTGCTTAACAACCAGAGAGATATGGTCACTGTGTGAGCACCACAGGACACGTCACAAACCTAGAGGATGTGGGTCAGTCACTCAGCCGGGCCTCTTGCTGTAATAAGAGACATGGTGAATGCAAGATGAGAGACGCTGCTACCTGTGAAATGCGGCCTGATGCCTCACAGAGGATGTGGTAATAGACTCAAATAAGAAGAAAACAAAATACAATACAGATCGATAACATTGTTGCATAGTATCATCAACTATGGCATATTGTATATAATTGTATTCCAGCGTCTTTGTTTACACAAGAATTGTCACAATACATAAGGAACTTACTGGGCAAGAGGAATAAGCTTGCTTCATTATAATCAATGGGACCACCATGACATGCACAGTAAGTAGGCCATGGATGGAAATGTTATTAGCTATCTATGGCTGTCATATTTTTGTGGGGGTGGAAAGGAAGAAAAAAAGGCAAAGAAGAAGGAATGGGAGCATCTTTGGGGAGGGAGCAGGGTCACACAGAGCCCAGGATGGTCTTGAACTTTATCTTTCTACTTCATTTACCTCCTGAGTGCAAGGATTATATGCAAACACCACCATGCCTGGTTTCATGTGGTGCTGAGGACTGAACCAGGGATTCATGCAACTAGGCTAGCGCTCCACCCACTGAGCTACATCCCCAGTGCCAGGAAGGGTGTATTAAATCTCAGCAAGGACTATTTTTTTAAAAAAAAAAAAAAGAATATGCAAGAATATGCTTGCTGTTTAAAATTCACTTATGAATAAAGTCCAGGAAACTATTTTAATGAAATCTAACTTTAAAAATGTTCTCTCTACAAAATAAATACTGGAAGAGATATATGAACATGACCAAAAAGAATTTATCATGAGATGCTAACTCTGAAAGTTCCCTGAGAATAGTGCATCTGGGATGTCTAGTTTTATCCTTTACAGAATGCTGTTCCCTTTTCTAAAAAACTCAGTTCCTTTTTCTTCTCTTTGCTCCATGTTCTCTTTATACTGCAGGGTGATGCCCAAGAAGTAGAAACCCATTCCAGCTTTCCTAACAATGCAAACTTATCAAAGAAGGTAGGAGTGGAGAAGAGTCCCGCAGCTCGCTGTTCTCTGCACCAGAATTCTGCATTCGCCAGGGCAGCTCCCTCCTCGCTGCCACCATGTCCTCCCCACCCCTTTCTTTAATCATTGCTTCTCTCACCTCCCACAATTATTCGTCCCACCCCACTGGATAATTTTCTTCCTGTCGCTTGGCATAACAACAAAGCCCTAAAGCAGGAAGAAATGCCTCTGACAGGCGGGTTGGATAATAATGTATTCAACGGATCGAGGAGACTAGTGTGCAGAAAGCCCTTTTGGACAAGACTCAGGAGGACTTCTAGGACCAGAACATTACCAGGAAACAACAGCCACCAAAGTATGAACACCTAAACCAAAATACTTCTCTCCAAATGAATAAAAGCATATGTAAATATTATCTCCTCCTGTAAAAGTTGTGAGCTTCCACAGACATTTTAATTAGAAACAAATTCTCAGGAGACCAGCTTGGGAGTGTATTTGCTTACCTCATCCACAGAAGAAGGCACAGGGCATGTATTTTTGCATGCCTTTCTCAAATAATCTTGTAACCAGGACCCATAATGCCATAAAGAACCAAATGACATACCTGTTAGGCATTGGGAAGTTAAGGTGACAAAACCCAGACCTTACGTATAGAAGGGGGCTAGTTGGGGAGGGTCTCAGCAGATGACGTCACATAATCACATATAAAAAATCTTGTGGGTTTGTGGTCACAGCCACAAGTCCCTGGAAGAGAGGCGTGAATTATCTTCCCGGCTTCCCAAGGAACAAGTTGACTGAGGGGCCAATTCAAACTCATGACTTCAGGAACATCAACCTTCCAAAGCATGTTCCTAATCAATGTGACCGGCCATGGGACCTCCTGCTCCGAACATGCTTGATTTGACTGGTTTCCACTTAAGGAAACCAGTGACCAGAGAGATGGCTCAGCAGTTACAAGTCCTTACTGCTCTTGCAAAGGACCCTGGATCAGTTCCCAGAATCCACAGTAGGTGACTCACAGCTGTCTGTAATCTGTAACTCCAGCTCCAGGGTATCTGATACCCCCTGCCCTCTAGGGGCACCTGCACATACATGGTGCACCCCAACTCACATAGGCCTATGTCCATCAAATAGATTAGGTATTTTAATAAGAAGAAAGGAAGAAAAAATCCAATTACACACAAGAAGCTGTCCATCCCATGCTGGAGGAGTGCTGGTTCCTTTTACTCTCTGAAGTGTAGTTTTCTGCTGTGTTTGCTTTGTTTTTCAGACTTATTTATTTTATTATGTAGGTGTGTATGCCACACGCATGAGTGATGCCCACAGAAGCCAAAAGATGGCGTCAGATCCGCAAACTGGAGTTGCAGACCACGTGTGAGCTGCCATGTGGGTACCAGGGACCAAGCCTGGGTCCTACATCTTCTTAGCCATTCAGCCATCTTTCCCATCCCTGCTTCCCCAAGTTTTCTGTTTAGTAACTAGTGCAGTGTGATACATTAGCTTTAGAACTACTCCATGACTAGTTAATAGCAAATGCCAAATTCAGTTGGGAAAAAAAATGTAGTCCAAAACCAACATTCACCTAAAGGTGAAAATAAATTAAAACGTTTATAAAATAGGCCAGTGAGAGAACTTGGCTGTAAAGACACTTACTGGGAATTCTGGCTACGGGAGTTGGATCCCCAGAAGCCACGAGGTGAAAGGTCCTGAAAGCTGTCCTTTGACCTCCACACACACAGTCCACCAATCAATGTAATGCATCATTTAAAAAAAAAGTTTTAAATAAAGGCTCAAGGCTGTGGGTGTAGCTCAGGGGTAGAGAACCGAACTATCAAGTGTGAGGCCTTGGGTTTAAACCTCTGTACAGCAAAAGTCAGGCCAAGTGAGATAAATAAATGCAGGCACAATCATAGCTCTCTCCTTACACAACACTCAATGACACCAGGAAAACAGTATCAAAAAACAAACAACAAAGAGCATGTGACCCAAGTGAAAAACATCAAAATGGCTTCCACACTCTAGCGAAACAACATAAATTAAACTCACTCCCAAACTCACTTCCAAGGTAACAACGATGCCTTCAGGACAAAGGCCACCCCACCTTACACATCTTTTAAGTCCCCAGTGTCTCCCAGAGAACCTTGGAAAGAGTCACTCAACAGCAAACAAATTCCTGCTTCTCACCCACATTCACTTCTAATGAATCCAAAGCAAAGATACTGGTCAGTTAGCATAACTAAGGAGCATCTTCCTACACGTTAAGGCAGAAATCTCTAGAAGAAACGTCTCTAGATTGAAGAGCAACAGCTTCAGATAACCACGCCTTAAAGTGCCAGACGTGACTTGTGTGACAGCCTGGTCCCCTCGACACCCAGAATAACCGGCTGCACAGACAAGAGTCAGTTCCCCAGAACAGTTTGGACTTTGCTCTTGCACCAGCCTCTGAGGGTGGCATGATTCCCGACTGCTGTCTCAAACTGGAGATGTTAAACACTGAGGATCTCACCTAAGAGGGCATGATGCCATGTCAAAGCCAGGGGAGACACAGGCAGCTGGACTGTCAGGAACTTTAGAAAAACAATTCCCAGAGCGTCTAAATGTCCCTAGGCTTCTCAAATATTGAAATAATTTTTTCCAGAAAGAAATTTCAAATACATTTTTTTTCTGATTAAAAGCATTCACACTGTTGAAAAAGAAAGATGTTTTCCAGGAAGCTAAATCATCTTGCTAGGCAGATAAAATAAACTCGTTTCTTTCTAGAGAGAGCATACTTTCCCCTGTGCTTGTACAATTTGGCCACAAGAAAAAAAAGAAGAAAAAAGTTTTATAATCTGAGATCCCGAAACTGATTATTTTAAGAAGACATGTCTTACACTGACCTAGTTTATAAATCTGGATGATGGCTTTAAAACTGCCAGTGAACTGAGACCCATTCATGAGAATGGGGCTTTTGAATGCTGAGAATATTCTTCTCTTCGGGGCTCAGCACAAAGATATTTGGCATCAATGACTGTAAATATTTGTCAAACCCTGGGTAAATGGTGGGTGTTTGACCACACTCAAGCCTGCCTTCCAGCATGATAGTGCAGGCCTGAGTTATCTCGGGTGACTGGCCTGGGAGATTTTAGGTCAAGTTTTCTTACTGTTTATTTTAAATAAAAAGCCAATTCTGTGACTTGACATCTTTTTCACATCCACCATGCATGTTAATCTTGTTATTTTTCACTCATCCAGACAGGCTCTTAGAAGGTACTTTGGAAACAGAATTCTCTCTCTCTCTCTCTCTCTCTCTCTCTCTCTCTCTCTCTCTCTCTCTCTCTCTCTGCGCTTCCCTTTCTCCCTCTCCCTTTCCTTTCTCCCCTCTCTCTTATTCTCCTCTCTCTCTTCTCTTCCCCCTCCCTCCACCACTTCCAACTCATTGCCCCTTCCAAACCAGAAAATGCTAACCCAAGGTACCCAAGGACAGGAGGCAGATGAACTGAAAGCCTTGGACTTCTCAGTACAGCTATCTGCAAGTGTCTTTGTGGACCTGCTTTGGACTTCTTCCCTTTTCTCTCCCTCTCTTTCTCTTCAAGGTAGTTTGAGAAATACTTAAGGGTCTGATGCCCATGGGAAAAGAGTGAGGTTTACAAAGACCGGGTGAGGAGGAAGGAGCCAGCAAGGAATCAGACGTGAATGGAAGCAGAGACCAAAAGGCTCACTCGGAGAAAGCTGCAGCCGATATTTTAACTGCCAGCAACCCAGTGAAGACTGGCTGGGCTTCTCCTGCCTGTCACCCACACCCTAAAACCTGAGTCATCTCAAAGTTCATTTATTTTGCTTCTGGGCAGAGACACCCCTCATCCGCTGCTTCGGAAATGCTGAGGACATTATTCTTCAGTTCACACCTCCCCATGTTCAAATCAACAGTCAGAAACGCCTAAGCAGGACCCTGAGAGTCATGTTAAGACTTCCAGCTCACATTCTGTAAGGTACCTGGCGCAGAAAGCAAGAAGAAAGTGACCGACCCCGTTGGAAACATAGAACCGTACTCTGAGAAACTGGAGTGTAATGGGGAGGTGCATCTAATCAGAAAAGGGGCTCTGGAAGGGGCTGGCCAAGACACCTTTCCTCTGTGAAAACAGGATCGATTTCATTTTAACACCAACTTAAAAACACCACAGAGCCTCTCTCTTTTATCAGCAATTATCTGACAAAAATAATCACTCTAATGTATAGCCCAGACTCCGCCGTTAACGTGACATTATTCATAGCTCTGTGTGTCAACATACTCCCGTGCATTTCCAAATAACAGAAGGTAGACAGCCAAGGCAATGCCAACTGTCAGTCTCTACTCAAAACACACGAGAAGACTGGTCCAATATGCAATTTATGGTACATTCTGTAAAGACCATTTTATTAGAAATGAAACTAATTTGTTTTGACCTTTTCAAAGGCACTTTTTTTTTTAAGTTAACAGGTGTTTGAGACGCTCGGAATGCATGCAGTTCTGCATGGCTTAAGAATCTAGCAAAAACCGCCTAGTAACCTCGGTCCCGTCCCTCTTAAGGTAGCAGCCTCCCTGGCTTGCACCGCCTGCATCCTGCTCACACGCACCCCTTCTAGACATACCTGGCTGGGGCTGAGGTCTTCAGGCTGCTGGATTCTCTCTAGCAGATCCAGCCTGGGCCAGCCGGGGCAGCTGGCACACCGAGAAGGAGGGGCTCTCTCATTCTCTCCCCTCTCCCTGCGTGCTCCGCCTGGCTGACAGCTTTACACTTTTGCAGGATTGCCACAGGACTCCACGCCCAGACCTACAGCTCGGGAAGAGGAGGAGTCCCTCTCCGCCTCCTTGTCTTGACAGGCAGGAACCTTGCAGAACCAGCCAGCAGCTTGGGGCGCAGCAGCCAGAGCGTTTATTTATACAGGAAGCTCGGCGCCGCACTTCCTACTTCCCATCTGGGTCGCACTTCGACTGCAGGTGATGGCCTTAACCCTGTCCGATCCCAGGCAGGCAATGGCTCTCGGGTTGGGACCTGGTGCTGTGGCGGGAATCCCGAACTGGGAGCGGGCCACAGCCCCCACGGCGCTCCCTCCTGCCCACCGGCAAGCTGCACCCTGGCCTTCAGCACTTGCTGTCTCTCTGTATAGATCGTCACAGGCCACCTTTCTTCTTCTACTTTTAACAACCCTGTTTGCCTTCTCACCTCCCGCAAACCCTTCCCCTGTACATCTCCAAACGCAGTGTGGACCTCGGCTGTCCATGTGCGCCTGACATGGGCAAATCAAGTCAGGAGAGGTCTCAGTTTACTTACAGTGATTTCACTTCAAGTGCTTTGTCAACAGCAAATGATGTGGAAACACAAGCCAGTAACGTAACTACTTGTATTCTCAGCTAATGACAATCTAACAGCTAATCCAGAGACAGGAGTAGTGCCCCATGACTGTGGACACTTAATTAGCACCGTGTTTTTAATGGATGCCTTGCCTCTTCACTCTCCCTGCCAGCTCCCATAGGTCACAAGAACGGCCGAATCTATTGAACATTGCAGTTTTAAAAGACCCCTCCTCTAGCACAGCAGTTTGTGTGAAATCTTACTCGACTTTAGCAGCTGAGGTCAGGGTGGGCTCACAGATGCTTTCTGGGACAGGTAGATGTGTGTGGGGGGGGTATCTTAGCCACAGAAGTCTACCTCTCAGACCCGTGACAGCCAAGTGCAGAAGATTGTGTGTGTGTGTGTGTGTGTGTGAGAGAGAGAGAGAGAGAGAGAGAGAGAGAGAGAGAGAGAGAGAGAGAGAGAGAGGAAGAGAGGAAGAGAGAGAGAAAGCACTACATAGGGAGAAAGAAAGGAGAGAAGGAAAGGAAGAGAGAGAGAGAAAGAGAGAAGAAAGAGAAAGGAAGAGGGAGATGCTAGGGGCGGGCAGGGTGGACTGGAGACCAGAATACACAATAGGTAGGTGAATGAATACCCAATAGGGACCTAAAATCATACAACCAAAGAACAACATTTGAGCTTGCAAAGTCCTAGTAAGCCAAACAAACTTGAAGACTATGTCTAGGGAGATTTAAGTGACTGGCTCAAGTGAGACCACAGCAGTAATAAGATCAGAATCCATGCTAGTGAGAAAGAAACATATTAGTGAAAACTACAAGGAAGAATAACTGCCTTCAGATTGAGTGCTAGCGTAGGGTCCCAAATAACCCCCAGAAAGTGGCCATTCCTGATGGACAAGAGGCAGGAAAGAGAAGCAGAGCCCCTCCTGCCAGGTCAGTTCATTCCTGAGTGTTGATGCCAGTCTTCTGAGCCTCAAGCCAAAGTCCAACACAGAGTCCACTTTTGACATCACCATGCAATTAAGGTGCCGGCTCTTATCAACAGAAGGGAAGACACCCTCTGCCAACATGGATGGAAATGCAGATTAGGCAATAACTGTCCTGCCTTTGGACACAAAGCTGATTTTTTTAAAGAACTAATTCACATCTCCATGGATTATTTTCAGCCATGCAAATTTATAAAAATTGCAGTAAAAATTTAACACTATAAACACTCTGTTACAGTAATAAGCAAAAGACTCTTTCAGATCTGCCTAAAGAGTATGTGGATTAATATCTGTCCCTTCCTTTGTCTATGGATCTCTCAGAGAAGCTGCCTGCGGCTAGGAAGATAAAGGTAAGTGAGACAGCAACCCTGTCCCCAAAGACCTCTCCACTCAGTGAGACACACACACCCCATTACAGGACATCACGACCACATCGCGGCCATATGACATACTTGAAGACCATGGAAACACAGAGAAGCATCATCTCACAGAAGGAAGGGCATGCTGGAAAGACTCAAGGAATATTTCTCTCAAGTCATGATTCCTAACTGGGTCTTGAACTGGCTTAGAGGGAGCTGTGGGGAAGACTGAGCCAGGCTGAGCAGGTGGCTAGTAGGGTTAAATTAGATTTAGATGAGAGATCTTAGAGGCGCTTTCATAATGTAGACAGGGCCAGAGCGCTTAGGATGAAGGAAGGACTGAGGCGCAAATGGAAAGAGACTTCAGAAAGAGAATCTGTGGAATTTAGACTCTAGTTGGATGTAGGGGATGAGAGCTTGCAGAGAGGGCTGCTGGTGTAGCTGGGGGTGATTAAGAGGAGGAGTGGGAAGGGAGGAGATGAAGTTGCAAATTCAATTCTGCAGAATCTCAGAAGCCTCTAGGCCAAGCGCAGGGACCATTGAGTGGGCCTTCCAAAGAGGGTTGACTGAATAGAAAGAAAGCCAGTTAGGAACTGTATTCTTTTAGGCGGTGGCTACAGTTGAAATTACAAAGAGGTAAGGTTACCCACAAAAATCAGCACACTATAAGGGAAAAGCAGGCTTTCTGACACACACACTCTCCCACTGACTTTTAATAGCCATGTGACCTCCCACAAGCTATCTAAAATAATCCAGTTTTTATATCTATCAAACAGAAGGATGAGAGGCTGAAAAGATGGTTCAGTGGTTAAGAGCACTGGTTG
Organism: Microtus pennsylvanicus; assembly: GCF_037038515.1. Classification (NCBI taxonomy): domain Eukaryota; kingdom Metazoa; phylum Chordata; class Mammalia; order Rodentia; family Cricetidae; genus Microtus; species Microtus pennsylvanicus. The sequence goes on along the minus strand of NC_134582.1, from coordinate 82,820,489 downwards.
CCCTTTCAGAGGACCAGTCCCAATGCCCAGCACCCACACGGCAACTCCAACTGTCTATAACTCCAGTACCAAGGGGATCAGAGCCCCTCTTCTGGCTGCCAAGGGCACTGCATTCATGCCATACTCGGGTATGCATGCGAGCAGAGCATTCACGCACATCAAATAAAGCATCACCTGGGAGTATGGAGTACAGTTTAGAGGTGGCCGTGAAAGCAATGTGAGGTCTGTAAAACTGCTAGCACAGTGCCCCACCACCACGAAACAGAAACTCTCCAGAGCCTGGGAAGGGGAACAGAATGTCAGCCTCTGTCTGGGACAGTGCAGTGGTCTGCTGGATGCTATGGTACTGGCTGATACAAAATAGAAACAGAGTCAACGATATACATCAAGAGGGGGAAGAGAAAAAGGGGATGGAACAAAGGGGGTAGAAAAAAGAACCCAGAGATACCTTGCTTGCCTGAGAAAGAATTGCCTCATTCAGACTAGAACAATAAATAGCCCACTGATGTCTCAGAAGCAAATATAAACATTATAATCGGAAAGTATGTCTATCTTTCTGAGTGAGAACATGGTTTATAAGTCGCTCGCCAGTCGAATCCTACTGACCAACATCTTAATAAAGCATCCTTTCTTAGTCTGAATTTCATATGTTCTCAAAGAAAAGCCATAGCAAAATCTTGATAAATGATAACTAAAATATATTAAGTCAGAACGTATTCACAGCCATAGAAAAGCAATATCCAATTGAATTCAAGGCAAATTTAAAGCTTTCCAAGCAGATAACTGTGATGCCAGCACTTAGGAGGCTGAGGCAGGAGGATTGCCGCATGTTTGAAGCTAGCTTGGGTTACATAATAACACCTCTCTTTTAAAAGGAAAAAAAATTAACTAAAAAGGAAAAACAGAAAAATTTTCCCTGAACCTGAGACCAATAAATTGACTATTATTATCAGTTTCTGTATGTATAAAACAACAATAATACATTTCATATTATATAATAGATAATGTTATAAAGCCATTGTAAGCTGCAATAAGACTGGATGCCTGTTGAGAGGCTCAGCAGTGAAGGTACCTGTTGCCAAGCCTGTGTTTGATCCCTGGAACCTACAAGGCTGAAAGAGAGAACACTGACTCCCACAAGTCTTCCTCTGACCTCTACATCCACACCCTTCCCCCAGATACATTCAATATTATTTTTTTTATTTCAATTAAGTCTGATAGATATGGTGGTAGGCATCCATAAACCCAGCACTCAAATGGCTGAGGCAAGAACATCACACTCAAGTCCAGGTTGGGCTCCACAGCAAGCAAGACCTTATCTCAAAAATAAAATGTATCTGTCAATGTGTTGTAAACGTTTAAGTCAAACTGAATACAATTCACAACAGTATTAAGAAAGGCTTTCCTAACAGCTCTGCTGGAGCCATCTATAGCAACAGCGATCATCTCATTGTTCATACATGTGTAAAGAAAGTATCACATTCAAAATGGGCAAAATAGATTCAGAGAATTCAGTAGAAGTCAAAGCATGAAACAATCACAGGAGGAAATAGATGCATTCCTGCAGCGTACAGGTTCACACTGTCCTGCTGGGGGCAAAGGATTCTTTTTTTAGTTTGCTTTTTTGTTTGTTTGTTTTTCAAGACAGGGTTTCTCTGTGTAGCCCTGGCTGTCCTGGAGCCTGGTAATCTGTTCTCCTGCCTCTGCCTCCCAAGTGCTAGGATTAAAGGCATGCTAGGGCAAAGGATTCTTAAGAGAGTTACAAACTTCAGAGGTTTATATTGATGCTGCTTGGGTTTGAAAATTACACATCCATTACCACTTTGTGGGAAAAAAATGAAATTTGATCGTGACATTTTCGTATGACGTGCACCATTTTACCCATTTTCTGCAGAAGGGATCCTTTCAAAAATGATTTCTAAAGTGGTAAACTCATATAAATCACAGAGTTAGAGCACACAGAAATGGCAAAACCGCTGTGCCAAGACCATGGAGGCTTATTTTTTCACGTGATCTCCCTGGCACGCAGCCTGGCAGCTTCCTGCCACCACACGATGGAATGAATGAGTTGTACTTAGCCACCAAGGGAGCAGCATTTTTTATTTTCCCACCGAGTACCTTACATGCTGGTTTTAAAGGCAGATTTTAAAAAAATAACTAATATGTGCCAACCAACACATAAAGAAAGATGGAACAGAACGAAGAGAGCCAGAGAGGATGGCATTAGCTCACCTATATTTGGAAAGAACTGGGGGAAATCGGGGTCACACTCATTATGTCTCAAATTTAAGTATGAGTGGAAAGCACTTGGGAGCACCAGATCCTAACGCACTGTTGGATGTGCGCAGTGAAAGACTGCCTTCCCACCCTGTACCAACGCGCTGCTAAACTTCTTTCTAAGATAGATAAATAAATATAAATAAGTAAAGAAAGAAAGAAAGTGAATATCAGGTGAGCCCAGTGGTGGCGCACGCCTTTAATCCCAACAGTTGGGAGGCAGGGGCAGGCAGATCTCTGAGTTCAAGGCCAGCCTGGTCAACAGAGTGGGTTCCAGAATAGCCAGAGCTACACAGAGAAAACAAAACAAATAAAATAATAATAAAAATAATATCAAAAATCAAATGGCTCCCAGAAAGAAGCAGTGTGGGGACTTCTGTAGTAACGGACCCACTGGAATTCTCTGCTTCAGCTAGTTGGAGCCATTTATACCTCACTATAAAAGAACCATTTCTTCCATATTTTCAAATTAGTTTTTATTGAGTTTGGTACCAGCTATCTACAGATCTAATTCTTATTCTACCTTCCCTGAGACCTGCAGATGCGGTTGCGTCTATCGTTCCTAATCTCTGATATTTTTACTCTGTCTTTTTGCATGATTTTGTCATTTCTACGCCTTATATATTTTTCTTCTGTTCCATTAACTCTAACTTATCAGCTCGCTTTCCTGTCCATATGTGTGTGCAGGCATTATTTTGAAAGGATTTTCTCTGAGGGAGCAGGTGTCCCATCTGGCCTTTATTTCATGAATAAAAACATTCACTGTAACGGAATTTTCCCTTAGTGCAGTTTTGAGTATATTAAAATGCTCTACAGAGTCAAGAGTTCCCTTTTCTGTGGCTCTCTAAACAGCCAATTATTCTTCTTTGGAGGAATATTTCCTCATGTTTGAGTAGTTAGATTTGGATGTGTGTACTTAGCACTGGTTCCTCCTGGGATGGATTCTGATGTGGGGCTATAGCCTCCAAAATCCCCACTTTGTATGTTAGCTACCGTTTTACCTTGGGCCAAGTCAATAACAAAGTCTACTGTTGAACCGCTCTCTTAAATGTCTCATGGTCATGTGATCCGGCCCCTGGTCCTGCCCTTCTCAAGAATAGGTCTAGAGCGAAAGTTGTTGTTAATTAGAGCAGTTGTCTAGCTTGTGAGACTCTAGTTTCCATCCTCAATACCAGAAAAAAAAACTAAAAATAATAAATAAACCAGCTGAACCTAATGTGATACCAGTGTGCTGGAAGCAGAGCCAGGAGGATTGCCATGAGTATGAAACAAGACTAGGCTACTACATAGGGAGTTTCATATCAGCCTGGGCTACAGTGTGGGACCCTGTCTTAAGAAGGAGGGAGGGAAGAAGGGAGGGAGGGAGGGAGGGAGGGAGGGAGGGAGGGAGGGAGGGAGGGAGGGATGATCACAGTAATAATTGTTCATGTTTCATCCCATCACGAATGCATTCTAATTTGCCAATCCAAAACCATCTCACCTCTAGATAAAAACAAGGCAGCTAATTATTTTAATACTCGGATGATTGTATCGTCTTGGAATTTAATCAAAACAAATCACGGGCACCCAAGAGCCTCTCTTGTGCCTGACAGAAACCTGCCTTAAATGTTCCCTTTCAGATCCTTCAACCCCCCTCAGCTTGGCTTCAGGCAAACCCATTGCCCACCTGTGGTACAAGAGAAATACCTGTGCCTTGCATATCAAGAAGGCCTCAGCATGAAGCCCCGAAGCCTCGGGTAAAGCGGACCCCAGCTATTTTTAAAGGAAGTAACTGCTGAAATGCACCTCATTTTAGGACTCCAGGCAACCTACCCACTGCACCTTCATCATTTGATAAAGGAGTACTGTAAATGCATCCTGAAGTCACGACGAAAAGCGACTGGTACAGGCAGCCATTAGAAACCAGGGCCCAAGGCACCTAAATTCCACTATAGCACCCCCACTTCCCAAAATAAAATTACGGGTAAAATCAAGCTCCCCTTTTCTCCTGTCAGCACCTTTTAGGAGCAGGGAGGTTGACAAAAATAGAAGGCTGATAAAACTTTTCATTTCATAAAAAACAAAACAAAACAAAAAACCCCAAAAACAAAAAACAAAAACATTGACTTGGGGCAAAAGGCTAGGTGTTCTGCCAAAGCAAATTAGGCAATGTTGCCATATTAGCAGAATTCCAACCTTGACAAGGAAGAGCGATATAAAACCTCCAGTGGAGGCCAGCAACGCTGGACTCATTGGATTCTCAGTGCTGGCCCCTGCGAGAAGAAAGAGGCAAGTCTCCCACGTGAGCGAAGAGAGTGTGACTCAAAGACTATTTCAGTACAAGATCCTATTTCAACCTTGTTGTCCATCTGTTTGCTGGGAACGTAAAGTTGCCTGGTTCCAAGCTAGAAAGGGGGATGAGATCATCAGCTAAAGCTGCAAGAAGCAAAAGCCTTGAAAAGGCCCACGGATGCGTAGTACAGCCACGGAGTAAGAGGTCGGGTCACACCTGTTTATCTGGCTTGACCTACATAAGGTCCTAATCTCATCCCAGGCAGGTGAGTTCAAGGAGCCAGATAAACAAAGACTGCTAGGAAATTCCTACTTTCTAATACTAGTAAATGGAGGAGAAAAATGGTTCAAAGAAGGGCATCTTTCAAGACGAGGAATTCAAACCCATCGTCCACTCGCACATCACTGAGGTGTCTCCCTACCTACTCTAGAATACAGAAACATTCCGGGGAGCACCAGACAGGGCCACTTAGGGGAACGGATATGCAGAAAGCTGCTGTGTTCAGGGCTATTGGCAAGAACTCAGAATCTAATTTTAAGGGTAAAGAAAATTCCAAGGTCACAATTATAATTTCATCTATGTTTTTTAGGCCAAATGATCCTTTGGGGAGAAACGTAAACCGCAGGGACAGCAATATTTGTGTGATGTCAAGTGACCTGCAAAGAAACAAGTTAAGGCCACTATGAAAAACAAGTCACCACCCCTACCCTTTGAGTTTCCTTTTCTTTACAGCTGCAGGAGAAAATAGGAAGCATACTGACTGTTGAGATCTGATGTCTTTCCTTAGGGGCCGCTTTGTCTGAGAGGAGAATGGATGCCCACATCTACTCCTAAGAGCCCTAAGTAAACTGTGCCCAATGCAAGCAATGGTATTCATTCATTTGTGGGGAAGCAGGTCTTGCTGGGAAAGGATGCTCAATGCTAGAAAGAAACAGAGCAGTAGGTTGGGGGGGGGGGGGGGTATTCATTTCCTGTGGACAAAAAGAGCCAAAAATTGCTACTACAGCCCAAGGAAAAAGTCAGACAAACTCCCATGGAGGGTGGTGTCTTCTGAATAAGAGAGAGAGAGAGAGAGAGAGAGAGAGAGAGAGAGAGAGAGAGAGAGAGAGAGTGCACGCATGACATACACTTCTGCAAGTGTCTGCAGACAGTTGGGTGATAAGGAATGACTTGGAAGAACAATATATACCAAAAGAGGAATCTCGTTGTTACAGTATGTTTGGTCAATCCTGTTTTCAAAGAACTACAGTCACAGGGGCAAATGTAGAGAGAGAGTCTTAGATTTTTTCTCATGTCCCAGAATACCCAGAAAGGGAAGCAGTCAAGTCATACAAACAAAAGGGGAAGAGACAGGCTTTCTTTGCCACAAGTGGAAAGTGCCCCAAAGGTATAGCACACCCCTGTGATTTCCATACCCAGGACGCAGAAGCATGAAGCTTGCAAGTTAAAATCTACCCCAGCCTTCTCGAAATGAATGAAAAAGTAAATAAATAAAGCATACCCAACCTAGCATGTGCTAAGCCTCGGTGTGATCTCCAGCACTACCCTATCCCCTCCACCCCCAAAACAAGTAATAGATTATCCATTAGTATATTACCCATGTAGTACCTTCAAATCTCACGGAAGCCACGCTTGAATGATGTCATCTTTTGGCCTCTCTGCTAAAGCTCACTGGCCCCAGCCTGGGTGCCTGCCTGAGGCATTTGTATTTAGGGACAGTTAATCTCTGCGCATGGTGGAAACGGTGCAGCAGCTATATTTCCATCCTCTGCGTGGTCCACAGACTCAGCTGAGAGGCAAAGAGCAGAGAAGCAGATGTGCAAGGGAGGAGGTGAGCCTGTGAGAACCATTACCGCTTTCTGGTTCTTGGTTCCAGTTCCTTCTGGAAGCCATCTGCATTCCTTTCAGTTCCCCAAGACACTCTGTCCTTGAAATAAATTGTCCTTTTTTTTTTTTTGTTAAAGTCAGATTAAATTTATTTCAGTTATTTGAAAATGAAAACACCTGGTGTAAACCATATAACCATAAAATAAATCAGAATTATGCAGTGAAAAGAACACAGACTCCTGATTCTGGTAGATCCAAGCTAGTCTCCCTGAAGATGGGCTGTCTAGTTCATTATCCTAGGCTGTTTGGGCCTTGTTCCATGCCTGTCAAATGGCGTGTATAGGAGTGGCTATTAAGAAGGCATGTACAGGGTCCCTGGCACATTGCAAGCTTGAGTCAGAATTTCTAGAACTGAGAGCAGGGGTCAGAGGGGTCACAGTGGTGGAGGTGCACAGCAAGAATGCCGGCAGATTCAAGGTGTTTCCTCCGTATTGGTAGAATACTTCTCCCAAAGGACTCGAGCCTGTAGCCAGCAAGAATTCATGAGAAAGTGCTTCTGTCTAGAGTACTTCAAGCCCACATTTCTCCTGCTTCCATCGAAAATGCCATTTAGTCATTGGCAGGTAAGATTAATGTGACTCCCACCTAGTCCTTTATATATTCTCTGGGAGCCTGTCGCTCCCCCTCTCTCTATGCTAGACTTCTCATTCCTGTCTGACTTTTCAAATTCCTGTCTTACGTGACCCCTGAAGTTCAGTGGGTCACTGCCCGACTCATTGCATCACCCCTCTTATCAGAAGATCCAGGGGCTGCCCATGGTGGGCAAGATGGCAGACATCAACTAGGTACCAGGAAGCTATAGGGGCATCTGTCAGCATTAAGTTTCCCATGTGAGGGGCTCTCTGTTCACAGGTTGAGCAGCTGGGCACTAAGCCAATGTGATGCCAGGTGGACAAGTTATTCCATGGTAGATACACTAAGCTCATGTATCCAGCTCCTCTTTGTTTCCTGTTCGGGCAAGGCTGCTTGCTGCCTGGTTCAGTGCTGGAATCCCAGCGTGTTGCTATAGACATCTTAACAAGATGAAAATTGAAACTTAGGAATCCAGAAATATGTTTCTTTTAAGTTCTTTTTATGGTGAATGATCTTCTTTATTAAGTATTTTATTTAATATTCGTGTGTGTGTGTATGTGTGTGTGTATCTAATCCACTTCCCATTCCCTCTCTAAATCTTTCCCATCATCCTCCCTATTTTTCCTTCTCAATTCCACATGCTTTTTAAAAAATTTAATACCTACTGAGTCAACTCAGCGCTGTCTGTATGTACACAAGTTTGAGAACATCTATTGGAGAATAGGCAACCTCCTGAATAGGCCCACATCCCTGAAGAACACTGACTCTCCCTCCCCAGTTAGCCATCAAAGCCAATAACTTCTCAGATAAGAGTGAGACTTCATGAGCCTCTCCCCAGTCCATGTTGGAATTTTAGATGTTTGATCTTGTGCATGCAATCCCAGCTATTGCGAGTTTGTGTATGTGGCTCTGCTATCACATCCAGAAAACATTGTTTACTACAGACATCCCACTCCGGCTGGCCCGTTCATCTTTCTGCCTCTTCTTCCATGACGATGCCTCAGCCTTGGCGGGAAGGGGTGTGGTACAGATGTCTCATTTTGAGGTGCACATGCCACTGTCTCCTATTCTCTGTCCATTCTCTGGTTGTTGGCCTCTAAAGGAATTACCAACCACTGCAAAAAGGGAGCTTCTTTGATGGGATGGAGACACACACTAATCTGTGGGTATAAAGATATGAACTTGAGAGTAGTTTATTATGTCTGTTTAGCAGAGTAACAGTACTAGGGGCTATGGCCCAGGTAGCCATGAGTAAAAGTCCAGTTTACAGTACCAGGCGTGGGGTCCATCTTGTCAAATGGGCTTTAAACACAACAAGGAAGTGATCAATTATTCTTATAATGCCCCTGCCACTATCGTTAAGTTCTTCACAAAATTAAAACTCTTTATTGAGTTTCCCTAGCATATGTTAAGTATTGTTTGACCTTAACATATTTTTAAAGTACCATTGGCCACAGATTACTTCTATATTCATGGGGGGGGGAGTAACTAGGGAAATCCCAGTTTTACTGTAGGCTCAGTATCACTTCTTTATCATTTTTTTTTGCTCCTCCTTCAATTTACACAGCACAGGACATAAGAGAACAATGAACTCACTTCAGAAGTTCTAAACACGTAAATATGGGGCTTTGCACACTTTCTGACACACATCTTCCTACTGAATCTCATCCGTGAGTCCTAGACACTCAATTGGTCTGATGACGTTCATGGTATTCCTTCCAGTTCTGTCTGAGGATCTGCCCTGAGATATGGGCAACAGATAACCTGCAACCCAGCCCATGCTCTGTGCTGAAGAACACAACCCAACATGTCTCCACTTGTCTACAAGGAACGCTGGGTAGTTCCAAGACTCTCCACTCAGTCTGCTATTGTGTCAGCTTAGTCTGGTTTCTGTTGCCCAAACAGAATTCCCAGGATTGGGTAGTCTGTAGAGAACAGAGGTTTGCTTGGATTCAAGGTCTAGATGCTGGAAGTTCAAAACCAAACACTTGTCTGTGGTGAGAGCCTCACGCTGCCTCAATTCATGTCACAAGACAAAAGAGCAAGCAGGTGTGCAGAAAATGTGAGGGGTGGGCTTGTTTCAAACTCCCCACGCTTGCAGTGACTAACCCAGGCTCCTGAGTGTGAAAGCCCAGGGCCAATAAGACGGCTCAGTGGGAAAGGCACTTGGCATCAAGTCTGACCAACTAAAGTGGATCCCTGGAACCCAAGCTCCTGCAAGTTGTCCTCTAACTTCCATACCCAGGCAACGGTATACACCACACCCCAATAATTATATAAACGTGGATAACACTAAATTAAAATTTGGAGAGGACTCATGCTGCAGGAAGGTATTAGTCCTCAAGCACTTCTTAAAGGTCCACCTCCCAACAGAGCCAAGCAGTAATCAGTCTTCAGCGTAGGTTTTGGAGGCAACAAACCAAATTCAAATTATACAACTACTTCATCTACTACGTTTTAATTACTGACTGCTTGCAGATTTCCCACAGTGAACTAAAAAGGAGGGCAGAAAATGAGTCTATCATTTCTACAATTGTGTTCTTATGGAAAACATTCAATAAATGACAAGTAGATATGCGTGTATTTTGTGAACATAATCTATAATCTCTACTGGTCCCTCACTCAAGAAATAAAACCTTTTAGATGGCATACAAACATTAAAGGGGCTTTTGCATTTGGCTGTTGGTTGGCTTGCAGTGTTGGAGACAGAATCAAGGGCCTAGAAAATGCTAAACTAAACCCCTAGCCCAATAAAAAGGTTTTGATCTACTTCAGAATACCCTCTCCCATCAAAAGTAATTAATCCACAACAACATTACCAGGACTAACGGTCAGTTCTAAAGAATTAAATATATCGGCAATAAAGAGACACACAATGCATGCTTTCTAGTCTTCTTTGCCTTTCTTCTACTCTAAGATCTTCCATGGCATCTCATGCCTGTATCCCAACACTCAGGAAGCCAAAACAAGACCATGAACTAAAGGCCACCACAAGCTACATAGTGAGCTCCATGGCAATCCAAACTGCAACCTAAGTCCCTCCCTAGAAAAGTAAATAAATAAGGGAAAGTAAATTGACCTTTCCAAAATAGAGACTACCACATATGCAAGCATGGAAGTGTGTGTGTGTGCGCGCGCGTGCGTGTGCACACACACACATGCCCACAACTAAGTCAGCTTTTCATGAGACTTTTCTTCCCATCAGCCAGAATACATACACGTGCTCTTCTATGTGTATGTTTCAAGTACTGGTGCAGCAGAATTGAGGTACAGGAACACCTCAGAGACATTCATCACTTTTACATGAATAATGAATATAAATCAAGATGAAGACCTATCAGGCCAAGCAGTTTCTTTATTAATTAACCAATGAAAACAACAGATTGATATATGACACTCCCACATCAGGGAAATGGGCAAGTGAAAATGTCTATTAGGTTCCGTGACAACCGGTCCGTGAAAACACTCATTTAGGAGTGTCCTGCTAGCATGGCTATTAGACAGAAGCCATGGGTATGAGGGGTCTAACCTACAGAATGGTGTGAGTTTGGGGTAAGAAAGCACAGAGCTGGAGCTCTTCGGAACACTAATAAACAGAGCTAGCAGAAGATTAAAAACACTAATGACTAGAGCAGTAGAAAAAAAGCCAAGGGACCAAGGGAATGGAATGCATGCGGAAGAAGGGGAAAGGAAGCTCTGAGAAGCAGATAGGGGGCTCCAGAATTCAGTGATAATGAAAGTCAAACAAGCCGGGCGGTGGTGGCGCACGCCTTTAATCCCAGCACTCGGGAGGCAGAGGCAGGCGGATCTCTGTGAGTTCGAGACCAGCCTGGTCTACAGAGCTAGTTCCAGGACAGGCTCCAAAACCACAGAGAAACCCTGTCTCGAAAAAAAAAAAAAATGAAAGTCAAACAAGGCAAAGAGCAAAAGGGCTCATGGGACCGGTGACAGTAAAAGTCAATATTGACTTCATCAAAAAAGTTCAGGTGCAGGGGTGCACACTTTTAATCTCAGTGCTGGAGAGGCGAACACTCGGCCCTAGCCTAGCCTACTCAGCAAGTTCCAAGCCAATGAGAGGGTTTGTCTTTTTAAAAAGAAAAGAATGAAGCTTTCAGAGCCATGCACGTCCTGGGCCCAGGCTGAAGATGCATCATCTAGTCAGAAAGAATTCATAGATGCCAGTTTATGGAAGTCCAGGTCTGAAACCTTGCCCCTGGGAACAGTCACCAACACCTCAGGATGCTCATCCTTGGGTATGCAGAACCACGGTGTCTGGATTCAGAGTCTGGCAGCAGACCTCAAGACAGAGTTTTCCCAAAGCATCCTGCCTCACCTCCAACAGCACCCTATTGTTTGACCTCCGAGAGCAGAGGCGGCAAGGCAGAGGGCATGGCGGGCTGGAGCAGCTGCAGCCCACACTTAATAATGCCCATGAGGTCTTCACTAGTGATGGGGGAGTGTCATATATCAATCTGTTGATTTCCTTGGTTAAGCAATAAAGAAACTGCTAGGCCCATTGGATAGGCCCACCCTTAGGTGGGTGGAGTAAACAGAACAGAATGCCGGGAGGAAGAGGAAGTGAGGTCAGACTCCACAGCTCCGCTCTCCGGAGCAGACGCAGGAGAGATGCCATGCTACCTGCTCCAGGGAAGACGCACACCATGCCCCAGCTCCGACCCAGGATGGACTTAGGCTAGAATCTTCCCGGTAAGCGCACCTAGGGGCGCTACACAGATGATTAGAAATGGGCCAGAGCAGTGTTTAAAAGAATACAGTGTCCGTGTAATTATTTCGGGGCATAAGCTAGCCGGGCAGGGCAGGCGGCTGGGGTGTTTGGGGACGCAACCCCGCCGCCCCATATCACTACAGATGACGCCCAGACGTGTGGCTAACTGAGTCCACTGAAAGCCTGAGAAAGCTTGGGAAAGAGTAAAGCATGTTTTCTTGATTGTGACAATTTCTTTGGTCTACTCTGCTTGCCAGAGGCAAGCAAGCGCCTCATCTAAGAGAGGCTTCCTGACTCAGCTTTAGCTGCAAAGCCTGCAGCTCATTAAGAGGTCCTGCCACGAAACACTTAAATGGTGTTGATGAAAAGCTGAATGCATGCTTTTCGGTTTTCAGCCATAGCAGGAAAAAAGCTGCGCGTTTAAAAATGCCGGCTTTCTGGGCCATCCTGCCAGGGCAAACTCTGACTGTTTGAGGCAGGAGGGCCGGCTACAGAGAGAGGACTTGAGTGTTGTCTGTTGTAGCTTGCTGGCTGGCAGGGACCTTGAAATGCTATAAACATGGCTACAGCCAGTACCTCAGCCAAGAGGCTGAAAAGCTAAGGAATGGACTGGATCTAGCTGGCAAAGCCACGCCTTTAGTCCTACTGATATTGCTTGGTAAATTAAAGACTCATGTGGTCAGAAAAAGAGAGATATACAGTAAAGAGAGATTCAAAGACAAAGAAAATTTCTAAATGGTTTACTGTGTGTTAAAAATATATGCAAGCTAAAAGTTGAAGTTCTTAAAGCAAAAAACAAAAAAGGAAGAGAGTTGTTGTGTGTACACACCTTTAATCCCAACACTTGGGAGGCAGAGGGAGATAGACCTCTGTGACTTCAAGGTGTGGTAGCACACGCCTTTAATCCCAGTGCCTAGAAGGCAGAGACAAACAGATCTCTGTGAGTTCAAGGTGTAGTAGTGAACGCCTTTAATCCCAATGCCTGGGAGGCAGAGACAGGCGGATCTCCGAGAGTTCAAAGACAGCCTGGTCTATAGATCTACGCTCAAAAAGCAAAAAGTTAACGTAGGAATGTCACAGATTAGATTCTTAAGTGCCTAGTGATTTAAAGGCGCAAATCAAAAGTGCTCCTGGATAGTAAAAAATTGCAGATTCACAATAGGACAGATTCAGACCACTAAATGAGACACACTGTTGGATGAATGTACGTAGGCTTGGGAGAGAGAAGAAAAAGAATATAGAGAATAAAGTTAATGGTTTAAAAAAAAAGTAAAGTCTTTAAAGAGACAGATACAGATAGTTATAGATATAAATAAAATAAGCCGCGTAAAAATGAAAAATTCACAGAGAGTCTGGATTATGTACATTGTGTTTTCTTTAAAATTTTTGACTGTGAAGGAGCTAAGTACAGAGAGACATTTCATTATATGGGCTGCCAAGTGGAACCAGAATGGATATAAGGGTATTATGATTTCGAAATTTGGATCTAAGGACATGATGCTTTGGAAAGGAGTTTCTTATTTTGTTTTCACAGAGGATGAGACCCTGTTCATTTCTTCTATTCCAATTTGGTATGATGGACCACGTCCTCCTGAAGGTTTGCTGTGAACATCTTCAGAAAATTGCTTTGCTCAACTGCCAACTGAGATGAAACTAGCACACAGGTTATACCATGAAAGACCTAATTAACGACGCCCCCATTCAGCAGGAAGCAGTTTGGAGAGAAATAACTGCGCCCATGTTCCCAAATATGGTTTATAAGTTCTTTTACATTTAAAGGGGGAAATGATATAGATATGAATAATTTGCATTAGTATAGATTTTGCTTTATTGATAGAGATTTACGGTCAATTTTGTTATATGTATGAATGTTTCTGATGTAATTTTTACTTGATAACTGTTTTGTTATATGTAATTTTACTATGTTAAAGTTAAAGCCTTTCTTTTTTGTTTAAACAGAAAAAGGGGAAGTGATGGGGGAGTGTCATATATCAATCTGTTGATTTCCTTGGTTAAGCAATAAAGAAACTGCTAGGCCCATTGGATAGGCCCACCCTTAGGTGGGTGGAGTAAACAGAACAGAATGCCGGGAGGAAGAGGAAGTGAGGTCAGACTCCACAGCTCCGCTCTCCGGAGCAGACGCAGGAGAGATGCCATGCTACCTGCTCCAGGGAAGACGCACACCATGCCCCAGCTCCGACCCAGGATGGACTTAGGCTAGAATCTTCCCGGTAAGCGCACCTAGGGGCGCTACACAGATGATTAGAAATGGGCCAGAGCAGTGTTTAAAAGAATACAGTGTCCGTGTAATTATTTCGGGGCATAAGCTAGCCGGGCAGGGCAGGCGGCTGGGGTGTTTGGGGACGCAACCCCGCCGCCCCATATCACTACACACTGCATTTCCCTGCAGCCTGTTTCAGGGCGGCATCAGCTGGGACCTTGTGGAGACATCCCAGGGCTTCGGCTACCAGCTGGCTCTGTATCCAGACCAGTGTGGTTTGACTCTCTCCTTGGACCAGCTGAACCACTTTTCGATTGATGTCATATTCCTTGAGGACATTGCCTGCTGGATCAGGAACGGTGACTTTAAATTAATTTACAACAATCCCATTCTGAGACAGCCCTGGCTCCTATTCTGAAGATCCAGTTTGTGGTACAGAAGTTCTTCAGATCATGACTCCTGAGGGACCCTTTAAGGTCTATGGGGCTTTGAAAGAGAACGGCCCCCAGAGGTTCCTATATTTGAATGCTTGATCTCCAGTTGGTACAACTGCTTGGGAAAGATTGGAAAGTATGGCCCTACTGTCAGAGGTGTGGTCTTGTAGGAGGAGGTGTGTCACTGAAGGTGGTCTTAGAGGCTTCAAAAGCCCATGCCTTTCCTAGTTCGCTCGCTCTCTGCCTCTAGCTTATAGATCAGACGTAAGCTCCCCACTCCAGCTCTACCTCCATGCCAGCGTGCCTGCTACTATGCTTTCCACCATGATGGTCATGAACTCTAACCCTCTGGAAATGTGAGCCCCCACAAATTAAAGTTTTCTTTTCTTTTTTTTTTAAATATTTATTTATTTATTATGTATACAATATTCTGTCTGTATGCCTGAAGGCCAGAAGAGGGTGCCAGACGTCTTTACAGATGGTTGTGAGCCACCATGTGGTTGCTGGGAATTGAACTCAGGACCTTTGGAAGAGCAGGCAATGTTCTTAACCACTGAGCCATCTCTCCAGCCCTAAAGTTTTCTTTTATAAGTTGCCTCGGCCATGACATCTCTTCTTAGCAATAGAAACGTAACTAAGACAGATTCCCAGTTCAGACACCTACCTGAGCTCCAGCCAACTCTTCTCCCTACCCCATGGCTTCAATATTACAGAATACTTGAACTCCACCCCATCCCACGTTCCTTTCCTGTCAGCTAGGCCCTCTTAATTGGAGTAAGAGTGTCTTATAATTAGCATTAATTATCAACTCAACGGGCTACAGACATGAGAGGAAAGCCTCCGTTAAGGGGTTGCTTTGATCAGATTGGCCTATGGTCATGTTGATGCAGGAATGCCCACCGTGGGTGGCACCATCCCTATGCAAGCAGCCCTGGGATGTATGGGAAAGCTAACTAAGCATCAGCCAGAGAGTGGCACAATAAGCAAGCTTCCTCCATTGTTCCCACCTGAGGATTCCTGCCATCAGTTCCTGCCTTGATTTCCCTCAGTGATGGACTGTGACCACAGAGAAGAAAACGAAAACGAACCCCTTCCTCCTCCACAATGCTTTCAATCAGAGTGCTCCATTACAACCACAGAAAAGTCTAGAGCAAAATGCCTTCTGAATTAAGCTCAATGTGAGGTGGCAAGGCAGATAGAGCCCGCTCCCCTCCCACCCATTGGCCAACACAAGCCTGTCACAGGCATTCATAGTGATGGAGTTCAGTGCAGTTTGCCTTTCTCTAGCAAGGAAAGGAGAAACAGGTAGTTTGTACTGGGCTGAGTCTATCAGAGTGAGTCTATACTCTCAGTGCAGCGGGGGGGGGGGGGGGGATTGTGACTCAGTTCTTCCCAATGAACTTCAAGAGACAAACAGCTGGAGACATAGTGGAGAGTCTTGTTCAGAATGAGGCAGAGAAAGAACGGCATATGATCATTCTGTGTTTCTGCCTCTGGCCAGGAAAGAGGGAAATCGCTGTCAAATTGGTGTAATGGATGCTTGAGAAATTAAACTGGGTTGATTTATCGCGGAGACTCCTCAGATATGCAAGCACTTAACTGACTTTGTAGAAATAAGAACCTAGCGAGCCGGCCTTGTCCCCTTCACGTAGCTTGGCTGTTAAAGACAAATGATAGCCGAGCTACATGAACGAGACTCGGTCTCTGTGACCATGTGACACAAGAGTATCGGAAAAGCCCTTCCTCACAGCGAGCAGTCACTAAAGATGACAGTGAAAACCTGGCGCCCACCTTCTCAGTGCAGTGGCCAGTGTGCCGGTCAGTCTCACAATCTGGAGGTCCTGAGTTCGAACCTCAGAGGAGGCAGCCATAACCTCTTATTCTGGGACTGGAGATGGCTCAGAGTCAGGAGGCCTTTTGTAGCATGACCCGAAGCTAAGAATAGAGACAAAGATCCTTCTCTGCCACACTGTCTGGCAGGTAGGTAAAGAAGCAGTTACCCTTGAAATAATCACCCAATTTGAGTTGGGGATAAACTCACTTGTAGAGTGCTTGTCCAGCACATTTGATGCTCTGGCTTTCGTCCCCAGCTTTACAAAAAATAAAGAAGCAAATAAATCACTGAGTTTTCTTCCCCGTATTTAGTACTGAGATCATTCTTACAGATTCTGGGGACCATCAAGCAGTTAAAGGCAAAGCTTTTCAATAACAGCCGAAGCATCTCACACAGAAAGCACCTTGTCACGTGTGTCCTAGTTAATGTCCCACACCTCGCATACACAGCTCACCTTGAAGTTCTCTTGGTTTTTCTGAACACATTTAGAAACACGGTATCATTACAGCCACAGCAGAGGGTCCTCGGTCACAGCATTCCCACTGCGAAGCAGCCGATTTCCAAATCTCCACCCTCGGCTGCGGTAGGGGAGGTACACTCTTGCCTCAAGGCAGCATGAGTATTTACAAGGCAAGCCACAAAACATAGCCCATGTCACTCCTCGTTAATGCTTGACAAAAATGATTATGTCCTCAAGAGGCCTTTAAGAAATAGCCTGAACTGAATGATGTCCCTCTGAAATTCCCGTTCTAGCCCCAGCTCCGCAGCACTGCAGAACTTGGCCGTATTTCAAAAAAGACAATAGGGGGGCTGGAGAGATGGCTCAGTGGTTAAGAGCATTGCCTGCTCTTCCAAAGGTCCTGAGTTCAGTTCCCAGCAACCACATGGTGGCTCACAACCATCTATAATGAGATCTGGCGCCCTCTTCTGGTCTGTAGGCATACACACAGAACATTGTATACTAAATAAATAAATATTTTAAAAAAAAAAAGACAATAGGTTGCAGCGAGGGGATGGAAGTGTGTTTTCTTTTCTTCTCCTTCTTCTTATTCTTTCACTTATTTATTTAAAAAAGAAAACAAATGATCTTTTTTTCATTTTACATACCAATCCCAGTTCCCGCTCCTTCCCCTCCTCCCATTCCCCATCTAGCCCCTTCTACCCCCATCCACTCCTCAGAGAGGGTACGGCACATTGCTTTGGGGAAGAATCAAGGCCATCTAGGCTGAGTAAGGCATCCATCCAAAGAGACTAGGTTCCCAAAAAGCCAGTACCAGCACTGGGGATAAATCTTGGTGCCACTGCCAGTGGCCCTGCTGTCTGCCCCAGCCCTACAATTGTCACCCACATTCAGGGGGACTAGTTTGGACCTATGCCATTTCCTTTCCTGTCTAGCTGGAGATGGGGAAGTGTGTTTTCATCCGGTCTCACGCATGTCTTTGTAAGACACGGACATTAAGATACAGACATACACAGAGGACGACACAGAGAACAGGTTGCCATCTAGAGCCGAGAGAAACTGGTATTTTGAGCCAATTCCTGAAGATGGCGTCACTCTGAGAAATAACCCTGTCGGTTCATCCCATCAGTCTGTGCTTGCTCTGGTGACCCCCGAAAACTGACCTCTGGAGTGAGCATTTCACACAGGACACATCAATTAGGACTGGGGGCGAATGGCCCTTGAATCCTAGCAGTTGACCTCTCCTTTGCCAGCAGGCAGATCTGGAACCATTCAAAAGCAAGAGTCCTTCTACATCTCCCTGACACCAAAAACATGAAGAAAATGATAACTTCACCAACAAAATTAAGCAGTATTAAACTATAGCCTAAAGCATGCAGTCAATATTCATATGGCAAACTGATATAAATAAGTAACTGAAGAGATGTGAGTAGAAAATTGACCCAGCATTCATATGGAAAATTTTCAGACAGTTAATATATATTGAGACTCAACTCTTAAGGAAGTGGAGTGTAGACACACATTCCTTACACGCACACAATGACTTCCTTCTACGAGTACCAGAAGGGAAGAAGTGAAAAGTTGCTTTCCAAGTGGAAAAACCCAACCACCACTGACTCAGCTAATGTCCACACGGTAAGTCATCTCCATAATCCGAGACCCAGATATGAGGGCTAAGAGCCTGCTTTGGGAATCTTTTTCCCTAAGAACTGGTGAGCCTGATCTGAGCTTGAGAAAAACACCAGACAAATCCCCAATCCCAGCTGAAGAACAACCTAAAAATACATCTCAGAACTGCCAAGGTCATCAAAAACAAGGGAAGGCCGAGAAGCCTAGCCAAGAGCAGCTACGAAGAGATGACTAAAAGTACCGTGGTGTCCTGGATGGGGTCCCGGAACAGGAAACGGATATTAGGTAAGCGCTCAGGAAGTCTGAATTAAGTGTGGATGTTAGTTAATTTAAAAGGTGATAAATATACCACACCTAATGGGGGATGTTGATAATGGGGAGGTTGCTGGTGTGTGGAAGGAAACATGTAGGATGCTTTTGTGCCTTCCTCAATTTTCCTGTGACCCTAATTTTTTTCTAAATATTTATAAAATGAAAAAATGCTAATACTCTATAGACAGATGTGCTCCGCAGAAGTGCTGTGTGTGTGTGTGTGTGTGTGTGTGTGTGTGTGTGTGTGTGTGTGTGTGTGAGCGCATGCGCGTGCACATTTTACAATAGTCCCATACAGCCCGGGCTGTTCTACATCTCACTCTGAAACTAAGCATGTCCAAGTTCTGGGATTACAGGCATGCAACCACCATTCCTGGTTATTCATAGAATTTCAAGAAATCTTTCTTCACCATTGGCAAAGGCCCCAAAGGTGGCTGGAGGGCAGGCTCTCGCCGCCAGAGAGTTCACTGGTGTGCCAAAACTGAAATAAGCCCACCGGAGTAATTCGCAGGGACACGTGGTAGCTCCACAGGTATGAAATTCTAGAGGCCCAGACAAGGAAGTTCTCTTGATAGATTCGTCTATGTCCAGAGGTAGCTCTGCACCTCCCAGGCTCAACAATGGTTTTCTTAGCATCTTAAGACCGAATGGGTCTTACGGATGCTGACTCACACCAGCAGAAGTCAGTGGCTATCATACAACAAAACAGGGTGCCAGGCAGCCGGGCAAACCCAACAGGCTGAGCCAGATGGGGTGAGGCCTGAGAGTGTATATTCTAGCCAGGGATCCGATGCTGTTGCTCCGACGGTACTGGAAGTACTAGACATCCAATGGTCAACTTTAGTTGTTTTTCAATCCTAGCTCACATTAGAACTAGCTGAGAGGAGGAAAAAGTGGGGTGGGAAGAATCCTTATAAATGCCCCCGGCCCCTCGTACCAATCAGATTAGAACATCAGTGGGTGAGACTCAAGCAGAAATCTTTGCTGGAGCTTTACATGTCTCCAGGTGCTATTACTTTTCTGGGTTGTTAGGCATCAAGAGTCTAATATCCCAGGATATTCAGATTTAGGTCCGGGGCAAGGCCCTAGACTCTGTGTCCGTCAAATGCTGAGTGACTCTTAGCTGGTGTTTGAGAAATGTACAAGTCTTACCTTGCTGACTCAGAAACTGATCCTCAGAAGAAAGACTGGCATTGCTTTTACCTTACTCCAAACCAACACTCCCCATCCTGTTTTGGAGAATCCACGGTTCAAGGGAATGTGTTACCTAAGGTTGTGCATCAATACAAACCAATGCTTTTTTACAGTCAAGCTTCCACAGCCCCACGCTTACACTTAGTGCAACAAAATAGTTCCCTTGTATTTAAATACTGCAGTTAGCCACGCAGCATTACGTCAGGCAAGTATTTCATAAGCAATTAGTAGAATAATTTAAGGTCCACGGTGTGCTAAATAGGAATCACATGAGATGCTAGCTCTGTAGACAGGGAAACTGAGGCACAAAGGTGACAACAAAGTCACCTGAAGGATGAATTTAACCCCACCAGGGAAGGATAGAGTCCTTATCTTACCCTAGCACCATAACCCTTTGAGGGAGCAGGAGTTAAAGAGTTTGTCACGTGTTACTTCCTGTCTGAAAAGCAAGCACAGAAAAGATTAAGAAAGCTAACATTTGTTCTATCAAGTGCTTGGCTCCAACTTTTATTTTTTTCACCTAATCAGAGTCATACATACCCCTATTGTGGACACACAATATCATCTTACACAGTGGCAGAAAGAACCACATCACTGGATGTCACTGTTTAAAGGAGGGAGCAGGCAGGGAACAAACCAGCATAGTCTTCCAAGTGGATTTGGAAGACTAGAAACTGAAGAAAGCTGGTTATGAGGACACGTCAGGGTGAAAAGAGACTGGGCAAGGGCTGGGGTGGCTAAGGGAAGAGTCTTGGAAGGGAAGTCATAGGTGTCAATGAACCTGCAAGTCATAGGCTGTGTTCAGTTACCCAACCCCATAAGCCAATTAAAAGAGCCAAATTAATCATGGAAATGTGGCCTCCTGGGGAACAGAGACAAAGAGATCCAGCAGGACCCCCAAGTCTATTGTTGGGAGTCCTAATGTAAGACTGAAGTTTAAATAGAGGGCCAAGGATGTGCACATCTGGACAGTCCTGGTCTAGTGTGGTCCTGCCCACCACCAACCCATTCTGTTCTGGGCTTCAGTCTCATCCCCTAAGATGGTCTGAGAACTTATCAGAACTGTGTGAAATCTCTTCCCAGGAAACAACGTTCCTGCTCTGGCGTCATCTTTCCCTTCTTTCTCCCAGTATGAGACTCCTGGGAAATTCTCATTTCTTTCGGGTCTAATGCTTCAACGGTCTGTTAGCCAGATTGAGGGAGACACGTGTCTCCTGAAGAACACCTCCATTTCAGCAAGGCCAGGTGAAGGAGATCTCTGACTCACAAAGAGTGGAGCTGCCCAAGTTCTGAGAATGTGATAAGTATTTCGTCCAGATATACCTACTTCTCGGGGCAAATCTTAACAAGTCAGGGCATATAGATGAGGTCTGTCCACTTTCAGGGATAACAAAACCTGGAGTTGCCTTTGGAGGAAATCTCACATCCTCCAACTCATGTAGGGAAACAGAACGACCATCGCTTTGCTCTGCGCCTGCCTTAGCTTTTCTTCCGGGGCAGTGAATGGTACAGGATGAAGAAGGAGATATCTGGCCAAGAGCCCCGAGCTACTGCCTGTGTCTTCAGGGGAAACACTGATAAGCGGCAGCTGAAAACCTACCTTATCCCAGTCTCCATCTGATGAAGACCATCGAAAGCCCCTCAACCTAAGAGAAGCTACACGGCAGATCTGCCTTAAAGACACCTGCCTGTCTTCCAACACTCCTAAGGTTGAACACTATTTGTCAGATAGGACGGTTACTCTCAACTGCTAACTTGATGAGATTAAGACTCACTTGGCTGCTGGGCATGGATTTGAGGGGTTGTCTTGATCCGGGTTCATTGAAGTGGGAAGATGGACCTACTGTGGGTGGAGCCATTCCCTGAGCTGGGATCCTGGAGCGGAGAAGCGGGAGAAAGTGGAGCTGAGTACAAACGCCCACCACTCCCTGCTTCTTGACTGTGGCTGTGATGTAACCAGCAGCCTCGTATCCCTCCTGCCTTGATCTCCCTGCTTGATAGACTTGAACTGTGAGCCGCCGTAAAGTTGCTCTTCGCACAGTAACAAGAAAAGTAAATGTATCAGGCAATCAAGGGGCAGTGAGGCCTTAGGAAGTCTAGACCTCTAGGTTCGTTAGGTAAACAGAAAGGATCTGAAAGAACCGAGACGAAGCTGCACAAAGACGGGTTTCAGAGAGGATGAGAAAGAGGCGTGTCTCAGCTCACTGGGATGCTGTGACACGCTGTCCTAAGCTGGGGAGCTCATAACATGAGTTTATTTCTCACAGCTCTGGAGGCTGGGAGTCAAGACCAAGGCCCATGGTATATATAAAGTGCCACCTCCTAGTTAACAGGTCACCATTCTCTCAAGGTAGTCTCACACAGCCAAAGACGCTCTGACCACTTCTGTCCCCAGGACCAAAACACCTCCTGAAGTCCCCATTTCCTAATGCCTAATTCCTAACCTTGGGGTTAGGGTTGTTATGAAGTGGATGAAAACTTGTTTCCCGAGGGATGGCACTGTTTTGGGAGGTTATAAAACCTTAAGGGGGAGGGACATTGCTGGAGGAATAAGAATGGGTCATTGAAAGTAATCAGTGGACTTGGGATGGTCTGTTTCCTACTCTGTCTTGTTTTCTTGGTCCACTGAACAAGCTGTCCCATTCTGCCAATGCCATTGCTGTAAGGCATTCCGGTCACCCGTGTCTTTCCCACACTCTCGAACAAGGAGCCAAAGTGAATTCTCCCCGTCCCCCACCCTTAAACTGCCACATGTCAGGCGTTTCGTCTCCACACTGAGAAAAGTAATGAAAATAAGATTTCAACAGTACTAGCTCTGGGGGCACATACACCCTGACACCACAAGCTGACAAGAAGCCTGCTTCAGCAGCGAGAGTGTCGAAAGAGCACAGCTCTCATCTCAGAATGAGCTGTTCAGGTTCTTCCTGTGCTCTGGGCCCACAGGCATCAACCGGGAGGTGGACAAAACTAAGCAGGAAAAGTCCCACCCTTAACTGAGTGGGATGGAGATGCTCGACATCCTACGAGACACACTTTCCCTTACAGGGGCAGGTGAGTTAGGCAAGTGTGAGTGGCAGGATTGCCAGAGAGAGGAAGCAGGCAATGATGGCCGTGGCTAAAAGGAAGCCCCATGCATAAATGGAAACACGTGGGGGGGGGGGGGGGGTTCAGTGATGGCAATGCCTGAGCAAAGATATTACAGTGTTCTATATTTCAATCCCTTTTTATTGCATTCCTACCATGATCTATTTGAAAATGTGCAGTTATTATTTAAAAAAGAAAACTCATGAGCTGACTGAAGTTGGCTGGCTGAAAAGTATACTATTTTCCAAACCTAATACTGTGTGTTTTATTTCCCTAAGGCATGTAGCTGGGTAGATCACGTGCACCAGACAGATCAGAATTAATGGTTCAAGGTTTGCCTGTTTCTTCCTTCATCCACGAAATAATAGCTGAAGCACTTATAACTTATTGCTTCCAGGCAGACTGTGCTGCTATTTCCCACCTTGGGTACAACGGGATGGTACAACCCATGCCCATTGTTATTTCTTCACGGACTGTAAAGTCATAATACCCTGTGTGTGCCCCATAGGAGCATCTCAGCTGGCAAGTGGTACAGGATCTGCCTACTGCAGACCCTTCAAAACAAGCAACAGCACCAAATGCTTAGCACATTCTCGGGCTCAACAGTTGCAGAACTAGCCTATTGTTCCCAAGAACTGCTTGACATATATCCGTGAACAAGAAACTTGGGGAATTCTTTGTTTAAAAAATTAATTTAAGGAAATTGTCCTTTCTGCTTTTTAGAGAAACCTCCATGAAAGCAAATACTGCATGGCATGTTAATACTTGAATATCAATTTTTCCACATCTCTTGCCACTGTGACCATCGGAGAGATGGGGGCTCTGTCTAGTATTTCTCACCACTGTGAAAACAGTCTCCATGGAACATAACCCTCAAGACACAGCTGCGCAAAGGAAGGACTTGCTGAAGTGAAAATGAGCCTTGTATGCCTTCGCGAAACATCTTTAACTAAAGCCATTAAACACAGAAGGAATGTGATAAGCCTCTGCAACAATCACAAGCCTCTTTGCATTATGTTCCTGGGCATGTGTATACTTTACTTCATTTAAAAGAACAGCACAGGAGAGGGCTATCTCATTACCCCTCATCTGAGAAGCTCAGGAGGGTGGTAATGGAGGCACCCAGGTAGGGCTGTGCTGTCACCTGCTGGCCACTGCTTCCTGGGGAACTGCTGGCCTTTCTTTGTTCTGTGTATGTATGTGTTGCATCTGTGTGTATGCATGTTTCTTGTGTATAAGCACACATGTTTATACATGCATGCATGCGTGTGCAGGTCAAGGCCTACCAGCTACTTCTTGACCTTTCGAAGACTCATTTTCATTATCTGTATAGTGGGGGTAGCATGAAAGTTTCCTAAAAGCAATTCATGATAGCTAACATGATAGCAAGATTTATTATATACTAAAAATTGGATAGATAATTCAAATTTCATACTATTTCATGTAAAGAATCTTATTTAATCCTTGTAGCAATTCGGTGATGACTTGCTCCTGGTGATGAAGAAGTGGGGGCATTGAGATGCACGGCTGCCTGCTAAGGTCCACACGCAAGGGAAAGAGCAAGCCCAGGATGGACACAACACACACATCTTCTGTACCTCCCGCCGCTATGCTGAGTGTGCATCTGGACATCTGGATTGTCTGCAGGCACAGAAGAGAGGGGTGGTGGTGCTGCCTCCCAAGAGAGGAGCTGAGTGCCTAGGGCACTTAATCAACACTTTGAATCTAAACATCCTCAGAGCTTTATAAAAATGGCCAGCTCCAAAAAATAATAAACCATCAAGGGTCTGTGGAAACCCAAATTCCTCTAAGTGTTGACAAAAATGAGCACGGCCGCCCTTATGCAGACAGGGTAGGAACATCACTTGCACTGCTCAACACTATATGATCTTGGAATCACACGAAAGCCCATGTAGGCACCCAGGCACTACTGCCAAATCAGTGCCATTAGCTGCTGCAGAAGTCCTGTCTTCGGCTCTTATGCCAGCACAGTCTCGACCTCAGGGGTTTGGCACATGCTGCCTCTCTCCAAGGAGCCTCCGTCTCGCAGTCTACCCAAGCCATACTTCACTTATTGCCTTTTAATATAAACGCCACAATGCCATTTTCTCCCTCATAATCCTTAAAACCACAATGTCTCTTTTTCTCAACATCATGTATCACCAGTGGCTGACACGCTATGTATGTTGCTGGTTTGTGTTTCCCCAGGCTCAGGCCTTCAGGAGGTCAGCTTCATGAGGGCGGAGTCTCCACCACTCCCCTTCACTGCTATGCCTGCAGTGCCCAGAGGAGTGAACCCTCATTTAATTGCCAAATAGATGAAACTCTTGTGATCTCTGGGACTGACCATATTTAACAATCTTCCTTTTAAAATGCATTGTACTTATTTCACAAAAACCAACACTGCCCAAAGAAAAGGATGACATGCATTGTAGTTGAAGAAAAAGAAATTCTGTGTCCCCAAAATGCTACGGTCAATATCTTTCTATTGCCACAAATGTCATTCTTGGGGACTCTTCCCTAAAACCTCTGACTACCAAGTGTTCCTGTTGATCTGAACTGAGGTAAACACATCACAGAGATAGCATTAAGGCCCCAGGTTTCCAGGCAAATGTGCCCAACAAGTTACCTGTGCTTCCTACACCTCAGCCTCCGCTCTATAAAAAGATGATTATAGCAGTGCTTAGCCCATAAACCTGACGCACAAGTTTGGTTGGCTTAGCTGAGAATTAAGTGAGATTCAGTATGAAGAAGGTACTTTTAAAGCATCGGAGAGGGACATTCCTGTGGACTTAATGCAAACCCCTGGGAGGAGTAAGGTGGTTTCCTGAAGTTCCCCCTAAAACACCTTGTAAAGTTAAGGGAAGTTTAAAGCAGAGGGGAGGCAGTAAAATCTTATGGAAGAACTGAGCTCAAACACCTCTCAATGCTGAGCTACCCAAGCTTTGTCTCTTTCAATTTTATTGAGCAAATCTGTAACAATGCCTTTAGAGAACAGGGCATTGGCAGCATGGCTGCCAGGGAGTCAATTTAAAGCCCCACAGACGGAGGCAAAGGTTTTAACATGGTGTACGCTGCGCCATTTGATCAGAGTACAATAACACAAGAGCAAAACCCTAAGCCTGGCCCTCGGTGGTGGTTTCAGTAGAATGGCTCCCAAAGGCTCATATATTTGAATACTTAGTTACCGGGGAGCTGCACTGATCGAAAGGACTAGAAGCTTGAGGGGTGTGGCCTTGTTGGAGGAAGTGTGATGTTGGGAATAGGCTTTGGGGTTTCAAAAGCCCACGCCAAGGCCAGAGTCCCTCTTTCAGCCTGCAGATCAGGGTCAACTCTCAGCTACTGCTCCAGCCACCATGCCCCCCTGCTCGCTGCCATGATGATAATGACTACACCTCTGAAATTTTAAGTGAACCGCCCCAATTACATGTTTTCTCTTACAAGAGTTGCCTTGGTCGTGGTGTCTCTTCATAGCAATAGAACAATGACAAGGACACCCTAACACATAGTGAAACTCAACACGGACATCTCTTTAACTGCAGTGCAGAAGCAATGCCTTGCTGATTGATTAATAATGGGGAAGGTGCTTGTTGCTTGCTTCTCTCTTGGCCTCCATTCAGAAAGCTTTAAATGAATTTTCTCTTCAAATATTAAAAGTATGCAATCTGGCAGAGCCCAGACAAACTTCCTTTGAAGGATACGGAATGACTGACAGATGTTCCACAGTCATTCAGCACTCCTGGTTTTCCGCTATAATTGGAGCCCGTGAGGGCAGGAGAGGTCTGCATGCCTGTCCACCTTTCTGCGAGCTGACAATTAAAGCTCTTCCCAGCTCTCAGCCATTCATTTAAAACAGACACCAGAGGCAGTTTTGTTCAGCAAGGAAGTTAAGGAAAAAAATATTAATTTCCTCCTTAACCCAAAGGAATAATTACATTGGATTAATAAGTTAAATAAAGAGCCCAGATCACCTCCTCAGGAGCCTTGCACAGGTTTTCAAGGTTTTGTAACATTTCAACTGGGCTTTCTGGCGTCCAGGAAAAAAAAATAGCTTTCATTTCCCTCCAAGATGAAAACCTGGAGGCTCATCATTTTTGGATATATAGTGTTTAAGAAGTAAACTTTCAGAAAAAGCTCCTGCCTCCAATCACACACATTGTCCTTTAGCGTCCCAATTACACTGTGACCAGCATCCCACATACTCAAGGAGAAGACACCAACAAAGCAAAGGAAAATGGTTTCAGAACAATGTAACAACCTGTGTGAAGTACATATGAAACCACCATTTAGATTTACATTGCAAGCGTTACTATTCCCAGCTGTCGGGAGTCTTCCTGTTAACTCCAAGGAAGGCCAGTGCATTGTATCAACTGTGCAGGCAGTAACTCAGAGGACTGGGAGCTGTGTGCTCAGAGGCAATTAAGTGGTTATAAATAAGGCTAGCATCCCCGCCCATTAACACAGCCTACAAAGCACGGTGGGCGTTCCATTACCGATTACATCACTTAGTCCCAGACAACTCTGGCCACTAGAATTGTTGTCTCCATTTCGAGGTGAGAAAACTGAGCCAGAAAAAATCAGTCCGTTGCCAGACTCACAATTACAGGAGGTGAGGTCTTGCTAATGCCAACGTCAGAATTCTTTCTCCAGAAACATCTCTCACCTTTCCCCTACTCGCCTGAAGCTCACACCACTACCTGCCCACTTTAAATGCCTTTGCTTAACGTAAGACACTGACACTGTTCAACCAAGCACATAAGATTAACGCTCACCCATCAGGCAAGGACTCTGTGAGAAGAGACCAAAGGAACAGAGTATTCAGCGTGCCCAAGAAAGGAAACAGTTGAGGGTGGTTGACGGGTACTTAGCTGACCTATGACAGTATGACAGTACTAACCAGAGGGTGACTTACCCTGT
Organism: Microtus pennsylvanicus; assembly: GCF_037038515.1. Classification (NCBI taxonomy): domain Eukaryota; kingdom Metazoa; phylum Chordata; class Mammalia; order Rodentia; family Cricetidae; genus Microtus; species Microtus pennsylvanicus. The sequence continues at coordinate 82,792,669 of NC_134582.1, read as the reverse complement.
CCACCACGGGTGTCAGGAGGTTGAACGGAAGAGAAGCTATCCCTAAGCGATTCTATTAAAAGAAAATACGTGAGGGAGATCTGCAGGTGAATGCAGGGCACATACTCAAGCCTGTGGGGCCGGACGGGTGTCAAGAAGTTGATATTCTTCCTAGGATTAGTCTGAGGGGCACTGACGCATTCAGGCTTGGTCTTTAAGAGCGAGTCAGGAGCCGGGCGGTGGTGGCGCACGCCTTTAATCCCAGCATTTGGGAGGCAGAGGCAGGCGGATCTCTGTGAGTTCGAGACCAGTCTGGTCTACAAGAGCTAGTTCCAGGACAGGCTCCGAAACCACAGAGAAACCCTGTATTGAAAAAAGCAAAAACAAAAACAAAATAAGAGCGAGTCGGGGCACTCATTCCCTGTATTCATCTTGGGTTTTTGCTCCATTACTAACTCTTTTTTCCTCAGGAGGAGAAGGGGGTGTTCAGAAAGGGAGAGCCTTGTTCCTTGCGGTAATGAATGAAAGGCCACAGCTGCTCTCTATCACGATGACTGAGATCTAACCTCACGATCCTCCTGCTCCTGAATCCGATCCCAGGACCTCCACGTGAGCACTGTAGCCTGTGCCCACCTCCGTGCCCCCACACAAAGCAAGTAAATATCAAACTGCAATTGATGTTTTAAAAAGAAAGTGAATACATGTACAAGTTCAAAAGAATGTATGTTCTAAGTCTGATTTCCAAAGACCAGGGTTACATGCAGTTTTTTTCCAGGGATTTGTTTGTACAAAGCCAGACTGAGCTTACTAACGAGAGCCGTGGAAGGGACGCTGGGGCAGATGGGGGATTTGTGCAGAAGAGACACTGTTGGAGAAAGTACCCAGCAAAGCTGACCTGGAGAGGAAAAATCAATTTTTAAGCTTCTTTATATGGCAAAATTAATTTTAGCTGGAAATCTAAAAGATACAAATAATAGCAGTGGCTAGAAAAGCATACACCGGGACATTTTTATCTTACTGAACTCAGTAGAAATGATTATGCAAAAAATTCTACTGTCATGGGAAAGTTATAGACTATTAATAACCTATTTTTAAAATAGAAGAAAACACACATATGTCTCTCTATGGATAATTTATGTGAACTAGCTAATTTCTAATACCAATAATACAATAATTAAGTGAATTTTAATAATGTGCAATAGGTAAGTTTACAGTGTGGGTCACTGCTAACTCATACTAATGTAATATTGCATGTCCATTATTCCTAATCCTAGCATAAGAATTTTCTAAGGACATTTTTCATCTGAAAGATTTCACCCAAATTCAGTAAACCATCCAGTGTTACACAGAAGATGCACTTGACAGAGAGACGTCTTCCGGGGTTCACTGTTTCACATTTTAAACACAAACTGAGCATTCCAAATGATCACAGTGACGGAATCATTATATACGTGGTCTCTGCCTGTCCCATCAGTGTGCCTATATCCTCTACTTCAGTAGCTTAAACTCACATGGGTACAGTGCCACAGGGTCACAGACCCCAGCTACCCCAAAGTGAACTTAAACAACTCTCACCTTTTAGGACTTACTTCTTAAATAAAGATGCCCGGGTCACACACTTTGGGGGAAGCTAGCTGCTACTGCTGCTAGGAACATCCCAAGAACAACTGGCCAGAAACTGGCAAATTAAAAATTGTTCTGCAAGGTAGTCTTCCTAGCCCAGGCCAGTGTGAGGAGACTGCATCCTGAAGCATCCCAGAGCTGCTGCCCCGGTGTGCTTCCTCACCACATAGCCTGACAAACCTGCGCCAGAACCTTACCCGCAGGGCACTCTCAGATTTCCTAACCCCTACAATTATGTGAGTTAATAAATGTTCATTTCCTTTAAGAAAAAAAATAGGGGATGGAGAGATGACTCAGCGGTTAAGAGCACTGGCTGACCTTCCAAAGGTCCTGAGTTCAATTCCCAGCAACCACATGGTGGCTCACAACCATCTGTAATGAGACCTGGTGCCCTCTTCTGGCCTGCAGGCATACATGCAGGCAGAACACTATATACTACATAATAAATAAATAAAACTTTTTTTTCAAAGAAAAAAGAAAAAAAATAGTATGTGCAGCCTGATATATAATATATTGCATTATGTAGTTGCTATATATTATAATAGAATATGTATAATTATATATGAATATAGAGAGTATTTGGGGTCCACACACATACGTGTGTGTGTGTGTGTGTGTGTGTGTGTGTGTGTGTGTAATAATCCTTCTGTACACTGTGAATATATTACTCTCATTGGTTAATAAATGAGGTAGCTAGGTAGGAATTATAGGTGGGATAACCAAAGTTGTCCTAGTGAGAAAAGGTACCAAGCTATATGGCAGAACATAGATAAGAAATATGGGTTAATTTAAATGTAAGAGTTAGCTTGTAACAAGCCTGAGTTATTGACCAAGCATTTATAATTAACATAAGCCTCAGTGTGTTTACTTGTGATCTGCTGCCAGGACAGAAACTTTCATCTACACATTTATATATAATGTAGAGAACAGGAGACAGAGAGAAATCATGAACCAACTACTTAAGTAGGAATTTTCTGGCTTCCATTAAAACAAGGTCTGGGCAAAAGCAGGAGGCACTGTGTCTGGCCACAGGATGGTAGGAAGTCCCTGGGAAAGCCTAGCCATAATCAAGGTGTAGACAGGAAGTTAAGGTTTTCAGGCTGAAGAAAAAGGATGGAAGAAGCTATGTACCCTGCAGTACCGTGGCCCAAACCTATAACCCAGCATTTGGGACACTGAGGAAGGAGGAGGAAGTTAGCTCTGTAATTGTAAAGAACTGTTGCTTGTATTACGTTTAAGAATAACCCTTAAGCTGGGGCCACAGACCTGTGGTAGAGCTTCCCGAGGATACATGAAGCACTAGGCTCAATTTCCAGACCACAAAATAAAATAAACTTGATTAAGAGAGGAAGGGAGGGAGAGAGGGAGGGAGGAAGGGAGGGAGGGAGAGAGGGACGGAAAAAGGAAGGGAGGGAAGAAGACTTGAGTACTCTGATTTAATTTCTGCAGAGAAATAACACTTGTTAAAGAATAATACAAAATACTGAGTAATACATTGTATTTTGTAGATTAAATGTATACATTAAAACTCAACAGTAACCACTGCACTCATTTAGAGTTGAAGCCAATGCGCTCTCTTCAGGAAAGAGTGTTTCACAGATGAGGTTTGTGTAGAGTAAGGAGGGCATGCTGAGAAAAAGCTGCAGATTGGTCTCAGCTGGGTTTATTATTGCTGCAAAATTATATACTCACTGCACCCCTAATTGTGTCTACTCGGGGCAGTCACCTCTGCCTTCCCACCTTTGGTGGGCCATGGCTAATAAAGGGTGTTGAGGAAATTCCAGAATAAAATAAACACAGACTCGCTGGAAGGAAAGCAAAGAACCACAGCAGACAGAAGCATGTGCATCTGAAATAATGTCCCTCTCCACATTAGCAACCAAAGAAACCTCCTCTTCAAATACAATCGAATGAACAGCTGCAGTGACTAAATAAAAAAAAAAAATGTGACTATAAAAATCAGTTCCTAGAACTGGGCTTGGTGGTGCATGTCTGTAATCCCAGCAGGTAGGAGGTACAGGCAGGAGGACTTTAAGGCCATCCTTGGCAATACAGCCAACCTGAGGTCAGCCTGAACTATAGGAGATACTGTTTCAAAAAATAACATCAAAAAAGCAGACCATAAATCTATTTTCCCTGCTATAGTATCACTGTTCCTTGACTCACTACTGACAGGAAAATGTAGTCTGATTTCTCAAAAAAGATACTGACAGTCACCAAAGAAAATCTACCAATGGCTGGAAAGACGCAACAGTGCAACTTGCTGCTCTTGCAGAAGATCAGAGTCCCATTTCCAGCATCCCCGGCAGTCAGCTGGCTCACAGCAAACTACAAGCCTAGCCCCAGGCCATTCAACCCCCTCTGCTGGCCTCCAAAGGCATCAGGCACACACGTGGTACCCAAACATACAGGCAGGCCAACACTCATTTCACAGAAAACAAAATTAATTGGTTTTTTCGAAAAATCAAATCTACTCATTAATAGAGACTAAAAATAAAGAGAGCCTCTTATCGACGGGCTAAGGACAAGTCTCAGTCTCTCGCAGGGGAACCCAGGATACCAAGTATGACTCCTCAACTAATGTTTGACTTCCCCTTCCCTAGCATTGCACAGAAGAACCACATGGCCATTCATGTCCCAGAGAACAGCAGTTCCAATGGAAGCCTATGGGAAACTGAGATTTGCTAGCAAGTGACGCCACCTTGTCTGTCTGCAGTGACAGGAGCCAAGACAGGGCTTTTCTGTGTAATAGCTCTGGCCTCCCTGGAACTTGCTTTGTAGACCAAACTGGCCCTAAACTCACGGAGATCAACCTGCCTCTGCCTCCCAAGTGCTGGGATTAAAGGCATGTGCCACACTGCCCGGGGAAGAGTTCTATCTTAATTAATCACTACCCCAGGTCTCTTTTTCATAAATCATCTATGTAGACCAGACTTTCCTTAGTCTATTATTTGTCTTCTTTGTCTTACTTTTCCATTTTTTAAAATTTTTATTTAGTTGTATGTTTTTCTTTTGAAATGGGGTTTCAGGTAACCCAGGCTAGCCTCATGCATACTCTGTAGCTCAGTCTGGCCTTGAACTCTTGATTCTGCTGTGTCCACCTTCCAAGTGCTAGGATTACAGCGGTGCATTGCCTTACCTGGCTCTTGTTTGTCTGTTTAACAAAACTTTGTGTATTGGCATAACTGCATTCCGTCTCGGTTGTGCTAAATTTCCTTCTCACAGCTGCTTAGACCAGAACACCCACACCAACAAGCTTTTGCCAAATCCTAAGGCAATGGTTGGAGACATTCAGGAAAGTGTGTGTGGAGGGGGAGAGAGAAGTGTTTGGTTTGCAGGACTTGAATCTCCAGTAGAGCTGCGTGTGGTCTGGGGAGTCCCAGCTTCCCAGGCCCTCCATTTCTCATGTAGACAAAGGAAGTTAACTCTACAGCTGGGAGACAAAGGAATGGAAGAGAATTTAACACGTGTGCATGCTTCATTCTGCTCCAGGAACTTCTGATGGACACGCAGCGGAGTTAAATGCACTTGATGGACCGAACCCAAACAAACTGCCTTTCCAAAGCTCAGAGGGCATCCAAGTATTAGCACATTAACAAAATACGTTTGTATGAAACAAAAATGGGAAGGAAACGGAGGAGCGGAAAAGAACTGCATGAAAACAAAGACACACCGAACAGCTGAGGTCAAGGACGGCCAGCTCAGCCCTGGCTTCCCCTGCCTGGTTTCTCACCCACTTCTTTTTTTTTGTTTGTTTGTTTTTTTTTGTTTTTTGTTTTTCGAGACAGGGTTTCTCTGTGGCTTTGGAGCCTGTCCTGGAACTAGCTCTTGTAGACCAGGCTGGTCTCGAACTCACAGAGATCCGCCTGCCTCTGCCTCCCGAGTGCTGGGATTAAAGACGTGCGCCACCACTGCCCGGCTCTCACCCACTTCTCACAAAAAGGAATATCGTACAGTGGTCACCTAATTTCCCCCCACCATCAGTACCAGCCCTAAGCCACTGACTGCCATCTGGAAGGCTCCTGGATCTGCTTTGACCCCAGAGCCCTGACTCCACACTCACGCCCCTCCCTCCCGCTATCAGGTTACCACCCATTTGCAAAATCTGTTGTGGTACAGATCTTGAACTGACCGCCAAGGAAAATATCCAAAAGGCTTGCCCTCTCCACCCAGAAAAGGAGTGAGGTAGCCCTCACCAGAAGCAATAGGATAGGGATCACCACAGACTGGAGGCCAGCGAGTTCTAGGCCAGTCAGGGATACATGAGGAGATCCTGTATTTCAAACAAGAATCGTGGCCCTTGAGATGGCTCAGCAGGCAGAGGCATTTGCTGTCAAGCCTGCTGACCTAAATTCAATCCCCAGGACCCACATCACAGAAGGAAAACTGACTCCTACAAGTTTCCTCTAGCCTGCACACCTGGGCCATGATGAGCACACACAAATAAATAATGTCATCAAACAAACCAAGCAAGAAAAGCTGAGTGTGACAAGCAGCTCAGGTCTATAACCCCAGCATTTAGGCAGCAGGGGTAGGAGGATTAGGAGCCAAGGTCATAAGATTGGCTGCTTAGCAAATTCAAGGCCAGCCTAGACAATGTGAGACCCTGTCTAAAAAATAAATAAATAAATAATTTTTAAAAATTACAGAAGACGGCTCTCTCAGAGACTATTTTTCTCTGTCAGCACTTAAATTTAATAAGCAAATAAATAAAAACTGTCTTAAATCTATCTGGTGTTCAGATCCGCTTCTCCCTGGGGAAAAGACCAATGAGCCTGCCTCACGGTCACACAGCACATGCTCTATCCTTTGCTGCAGACGGCTGTGAGTTATAAGGTGGCCACAGGCACACAAAGGAAGAAACTAGACTATATTCTTCTGTAGTTTAGCCAAGCTGCGAATAAGCCCATTTTCCTTCATCACGGGGAAACTGTGCAGCAGTTTTTAATGAGTCTAAGTGCCTGGCAACAATCTCTGAGCATGGCACAATTTTCTTGCTTTTAAAGAGAGCTCTGTCAAATTGTGTTTGTAGGGGGAAAGAGAAAGTGGCTACGCAGTCATTTATTAAAAGTTCCGAACAGACTAAATTATTGTTTTGGACACACCAGGAGAAGAACCTTTGTTTTCACCTGAGTTTAAAAAGGGATCGGTGGAAGGTACCGCCACAATGATGAGCTCAGAGAAACTGACTCCCGTTAAGGGCTGAGACCAAAACATAAATTACTTTCTCCATTATCCACTGAAGTCTTTTTCTATTTAAGAAAGGAAAAGGAAGTAAAAAATTTTATATTTGCACATTTCTTAAAATTATAATATTCCTTGTATCTTCTTTTGTAAAAGAAACAGCACCGGGAACAAAGGCCATTTCTTTAATAGTTTCCAAACCAACCAAGTGTGGTGGTGGATCTCCGGGAGTTTGAGGTCAGCCTGAGCTACATTATAACTTCCAGGACTGCCAGAGATACATAATGAATCCCTGTCTAATATCAATAATGACAATCCTAAGTGTGTTTATTTACATTTAATGAGTTCCAAACACACACACACAGTCAAAATCACACCCACAATTCCTTGTAACAGTGAGGGCTAAACAGCCAAGGCAATTTTGCTTTTGGGCTGGAGACGCATACTTAACTACTCCAGGAAATCGATGAAGGTATAGAGTTCAGCTGCACACTAAACATTAAGTAGCGACAGCAACAGCGCTACTTCTTAAAGCCTTGAGAAAGCACAGTGACCCATCAATGATACACCAGACCAGGATGCTTCCAAAACCAACAGTGATACCGTCACTCACCTAGGAAGCAGACAACCACACCCTGCTGGAAGAGTGAATTTTCAAGAGTGCGCACAACGTGGGGGAGGACTGGAAGTTGAGATACGGGGGGGAAAAATGTAAGCAGTGAAGGTAATCCACTCATCAGACTGGGATTTAAAAACCCATCAAGTCATTTGATGAAAGCAGTGCAGAATTAGGTCAGCTGCACTGAAAATGTAACCCAGAATCAGGTCGACAGCCAGGACCTAGAAACCTGCTTCCCGTCTCCTGACTCCACGGAATCTCCTCAGTGCTTGCTTCTCCCCCACCAGCCCACTGCTAGAGCTAGAGAAGCGCTGCATCCAGATGCCCGAGGCCCTTTGGCCGCGAAAGTTGAATAACTGAAAATCCAGCCCCAGCCATAGCCATTCCCAGCCCAGCGGAGCATAAACTGCACGAAGTCGGTGTGTCTCTCTGGGCTCAGTTCTTGGAAACTTCTTCTAGGTCTGCGAAAGAGAAGCTGTGTGAAACCTAGCTGGTGGCACCATTCCCTTCCAAACCCCAGGTGGGCTAGGGACAGCTTCTGGGTGGTCCCACCTGGTGCTGTGTAAGAGCAGCCAGAACAAAGCTCACTCCTTTGCCTTCCCTTTCTTAGGTCCTGGGGCTCGCGTGACATCTGTGCCAGCCCTGTCTGGGCTCCAGCATCCTCCTGTCCCCGCCCCTCCTCCAATGCCTTGTTTACCTCCTTCCTGTCAGTACCAACACTGGAACCTAGGCTTCACCCAGGGTGGGGTAGCATTCTACCACTGAACTGTGTCTCCAGCTCATCTGTTCTTTACTCTCCACTCCAGCTCCACGATTCCTACTTCCTTAACTCTGCTGCTGTGGGGCTGGAAGAGCTGAATGTTCTAATCCACACTCAGGTGCAAATAATCTCTCTGACCCCCACCCCTTGTGCTCCCACTGCTAAATTATACCTATCTCCACTCTGCATTTCTGAGCACTATGGAATGGGGAGGGTTCTAGGTTTGGGTTGGAGGGCTGTCTTCCTGTTGCCCCATCACCTTGCTGACCTGCAGAGGAAGTAGTAATCAAATGTGGAACCTTTGTCCCAAGGGACGTCGAGGAATGGCTCAATCGCTGAGATGGCTCAGGGGGTAAAGATGCTTATGGTTTACGTAAACCCGGCAACCTGAGTCCAGTCCCTGGAGCTGACATAAACAAGAATGGACAGAATGCTACACTCTGACTTCTACACACTTGGTGGGACACCCACACACCCACATTCCTACAACACACACACACACACACACACACATATAACCATAGGTAAAATTTTATAAGGAGAAGGCTACAAGGAAGCTTAGTTGGTTTTGTTTTTAATTTTTAATCTATTGCTGTGATAACACCCCTACCTATTGCAAATGAGGTAAGGGGCCCAGAAAGAGAAGCTGTGGCATCCTTTGGACCTCCTGCCCAGCCTGTCCTGCCTCAGTTCTCATCGAACTCCTGCTGCTTTGAGCCCCCAAATTCTACTTGACTAGTGTTCATAGTCTGAATCCTGGGGCTCCCATGGCCAGGATTTATGACTTTACACTGGTTCCACTCAACTGCTTCACCCACGAGTTCTTAAAGAAACTTTCACATTCCACCCACCGCGACAGCACCTGGCACAGACGAGGTCCTCAGGACAGGGCTGAGGAACAGAGGGACTGGCTCTTCATTTGGGATTCCTCTCTGTTCTCTACGTGCTCCGGGACCAGTTTTCAATCATCCTGACCCATCAGGCTCACTGCTGGGTCAGCCACATTCCCCCACCACTCTACCCTTCCCGGCTTCTCTCAAGGCTCAGTTCACACAATCCCCCTTTATAGTTTTGTGATCTACACACAAATCTAAATACACCCGCTTCACTCACTCCATACATACTACAATATAGTCTTAAATCTAGGTTCTATATACAATAGAAATTACAGTATTTAAGGCAGGAGTTATAAAACTCCATTGACCCATGAATTTTTGCTGGCAATTTCTTTTTCTCATGTAAAGGCCACACACTCAACAAAAACGTTTACTTCAGAGGTTGACCCAGTCAAGCGCACCAACGCATTCTTCAGGGATTACGAACTGCATAGCAACAATAGTCTACCAAACACCAGACCACGGAAGTCTGGCCTCAATTATACGAGAGCAGACGGGGTCTAAAATCTATTATGGAAATGTTTGCCTCGGATGTTCTGGTACTGTCAGGATAGCCTGGTGAGACTTAATTTCAGATCTGGACTAATTAGGGCCTCTCTTTTGAAAAAATCTGAGGTTGGGAGGCAGTGTCTATATGAATATTTTCCAAGCTGTTGGCCAAAAGGTATCTACTTCTAGTGTAAAATAACTACAGACCCAGATTCCCAGACTTCTTGGAGATCTTTTCTATATGTGGCACCTACTGAGGACTAAGAAAAAGGAAAAATCAACAGTACAGAATCTCTGGCCTAAAGAAAATTCAATATTCTCTAACCACTATGCTAAGAAACAGACCCAGGAAGGTGATAAGTTTTGCCCAAGTCCCAGAGGCTCCACACGGACAGTGCCACACAATTTCCTAAAGGTGAATTAGCTCCCGTAACAACTTATATGTTTATCACCTTACAATGAGCAAAAAACGGTCCCACCTGGGCTTGGGGCAGTATCAATGTGTTAATCGCCAGTTCAAATTGTATTAAACCTCCGCCGCGCAACAAACAACAAACACACCAGCTAATGAAGACAGACCACAGCCTTGTCTAACCTCAGGCACTTCTGAAGATTAAACATACACAAAGTGGAGAGGCAGTAGGATTACAGCTTCCACTCAGCGTGAGAGGAAGAGGACACCACGACGTTTGCTTTGAATTTGTTGTGTGCTAGACATATCAAAGCTACTCGATTTGGACTTAAGAAACTTCTGTAAACAACGTAGAAGGGCAACAGTCACCTGGCACAGTAAGCGCTCACTGCAGTAAGTAAAAGCCAAGAAGGAATCTTAACTATAGTCTACAGCGCCCTCTAGTGTTCCTGTGTAAAAAAGCTCACAAGGATGTCATCCTTGACTAGGGTTTTGGGGCCCTGGAGAATCCTCGCGTGTGTGCGTGTGTGTGCGTGCGTGCGTGCGTGCGTGCGTGTGTGCGTGTGTGTGTGTGTGTGTGTGTGTGTGTGTGTGTGTGTGTTACTTTAATGGAAAATCACTACTAAGATTTGCAGAAAAGTAAGCCTGGGTTCATTTACTAGCCTTCTCCTTTATATTTTGATTCCATCTTGGATATGTGTAGCATTGCGTGGGACACAGGAGCAGTGAGCAGAGATGTCCCTTTAGCACGGAAATAAATCTGAAAAGTGATAATAATAACCGGTTCTACTTTCCCTAACCGTTCACACACAGTGGAAATAATATTTTTTTTAAATATATTTATTTACTTATTTTGTACGGAGTTAGCCAGAAGAGGGCACCAGACCTCAATACAGATGGTTGTGGACCACCATGTGGTTGCTGGGAATTGAACTCAGGACCTTTGGAAGAGCAGGCAATGCTCTTAACCGCTGAGCCATCTCTCCAGCCCCCTGGAAGTAATATTTTAAGGACATCAAGCCACTCGCTCATCAGGAAGGAAGGGAGGGAAGGACGGAAGGAGGTGAACAGTCATACATGGGGTTCCAAGGTCTGTACCAAGTCCAGAGACAACGCCGGTGGCAGGGAGAGTGTGCCTCGTGCCTGCTACCCCCATCACTGACATTTAGCAGCTAATGCACGGGGCGTGGTCTATGCTTAGCCTGACACGGTCAGAACCTCCGAGGCAGCACTGGAGGCTGGCAGGGTCCTTGGGAAGTCACAGAAAGTTCCGATATATCCACGGGAAGAGGTTGAGAATGCTTTCTTGGAGAATATGGACACCAATCTACATCCCTGTTAGATTTGAATGAGAAGGTTACCAAAAGGCTCACGTGCTAAAGGCGTGGTTGGGTCACATGGCATGGAATAAAACCTCCCCCTTCCTCTGAAACCAACAGGATCCCTTCACTTGGCCCCTTCCATACTGATGTCTTTCCGCTTGTCTATAGGGTTAACAGTTCTAATACATTTCTTACCCCCCCACACACCTTCCACAAATAAAATCCTTCTCAGTGTCCACAGTAACCTCAAACCCCAAATCTTTCCGTTCTGGGATCATTTGGAGACGATATGTATTCTGCAATAAATCTTCTCAGTAGCAATGAGTTCAAACGTGAAGTACATCCTAGTTCAAACACTAAGATCAGAACTTCTGACTCACAACAACGTTGATGCTGAACGTGAAAAGGCACAACGTGTCAGTATTTGCAACCCACCCATAGGCAGGCAGGCAGATAAAAGGATATCAATAGCCACATGAAAGCTCAGAACCACAGATATGCTGAAGGAGCATGATCGTTCACATAAACAAATGAGTCCCTATTTTGAGAACCCCGTCCTTGAAGTCTGCGGCTGCTAGCCTGCAGCTGCAAGCGTGTGCTTACACAACGCTCAGACCCACTTGGTGGGCCTTCGGCTACGACTTTGCCAATCTCTTGTTTCAAGGTATTGTGCTTACATAAAAAATGAAAATTAAAAAAATGGAGCAAATGCTAATATGTTTGCAGTAAAATCAGAAGACATGTATAAACAGTTTGCTGTTCCCAGTGTGCTCGATACATTATCAAAGCTTCATCTGGAGATCAATTAATTCCAACAATGAGTTGAGGCTTCTCCTCTCATTCACAAATCATGGTGATGTTTTTGGAAGTCAAGTTCATTTAAGATGAAACATCTGAGGGTGTGGTAAATCAGCTTTAGTGCAGTAGTTCAACTTTGGGGGAGGTTGCTTTGTTTTTTGTGGGTTTGTTTGTTTGTTTGTTTGTGATGGGATCTTACTAAACAGCCATGCTGGATTCAATCTCTCTTTCATCCAGGATCAGCTTCCGGTGTGCTAGAATTATAAACACATGCCACCATGCCTGGCTCAGTTCAAACCTATAAAGTATTTGCTCATGCAATGAAAAATAACTGTTTGGGAAACATGAAAAAAAAATCGTAGAACAGGTGTCTAAAATAAAGATGCTATCTTATTAAATTAATGTGTTTAATCTTGTTTTATTTATTTTATTTGTTTTAAGATTATCTTATGTAATTATGTGTTTGTGTAACCGTAGGAGCCTGTGGGAGGCCAGAGCCACGAACCTGTTAGCCAACAAAATGAACAGTGGTCAAAGGTCAGCCGTGAGAGGCTTGGAAGCTGGGTCAGCCAAGAAAAACAGCTTTTATTTTATCTATTATTACTTATTTATTTTATCTTTTGTTTAGTTGTTTGAGACAGGGTCTTTCTATATAGCCCTGGTTGTCCTGGAACTCACTTTGTAAACCAGGTTGTCCTTGAACTCACAGAGATCTGAATGCCTCTGTCTTGGGGGTGTTAGGATTAGATTCCCAGAAGACAACTTATTATTATGTCAAAAGTACGATGTAAAGACTTGAATACAATTTAAGTTTTGGGCTGGAATTGATTTTGAAGAAATCCATGAAATTGGCCCAATTAAACTCTAACAAGGACTTCTGAGTCTAGAGTGATTATCAAACAGCGTGGTTCTTTATTCATCAGCTCAAGGGGCACAGAAACAGCTAGAAACAGGGGTCAGCTGTGCACATCAGCATTTCAAGGCAGTGAAGAATTCACTCACAGCCCAAATGTTTGCCTTTCTAAACAGAGAAAATGCAAGGGTTTCCACTGGATTTTTGTTGTTGTTGTTGGCTGGTAGTAATTTGCAGGCTCTACAAGAGTACAATAGTCATAAATATACACCTATATAGGATTGTAAAAAAAACTCTCAAGAAACTGGGCGGTGGTGGCGCATGCCTTTAATCCCAGCTCTCCGGGGACCGTGAGTTCAAGGCCAACCTGGTCTACAGAGTGAGTTCCAGGACAGCCAGCGCAACACAAAGAAACCCGTCTCAGAAAAACAACAACAAAAAAAGTATACACACACATACATACACACACACACACACACATACATATACACACACACGTACACACACACACAGGTACACACAACGTACACACACATACACGTACACACACACGTACACACACGTACACACACACACACACATCTATACGCATGAAATGCAAACACATATGCATGCACCCACACTTGCCTGACTGTTTTAGAAGCATGCTGCTATTGCTTGACCATCCACAGCCCTGTCTGCAGCTGCATTCTGCTCCCCAAAGTCAGGCAGATGAGAGGTCAAGGAGCGGCCTGAAGGCACGTTTCCCTCTAGGTCTCACGATCTGTTAACAATCTGGAGAAGAATTTCTCGCCTAGTCTTTACTTACCAACCCTAAAGCCCTCCCTGCCCCTTCCCCTGACAAAAATGAAAAGCATCCCCAGGGGCACATCCTGGGTGGATCTTCATAAGCCTTAGAAACAGCAAGTGCAGCTGTTAGCTTCCCCAGATGCCCCCTCTGCAAGGCTGGCAATCAAAGACAAGAATGACAGTTACTTACTTCTACCAGAGAGAAATGCAGACTGTGCTGGGGAGGGTCAGCTTAGCACAAAATCAGGGAAGACTAGTCAACGCCAGGAGGAGGTGAAGCCTCTCAGAGATGCAGACTCCACTCATCAAAGGCCTTTGGAGGGAGCAGCCACTTACTTTTTACGTTTGGAAAAGACAAATACTGCTCTCAACTGCTTTTTAAAATGAGAGTCAGCTTTCAAAACTCTTCAGTGAGTTCCATGAATAATAAAACAGTCCAGTCTCACCCTGTCTTAAAAGAATAGCCATTTGGGCTGGAGAGATGGCTCAGAGGTTAGGAGCACTGGCTGCTCTTCCAGAGGTCCCGAGTTCAATTCCCAGCAACCACATGGTGGCTCACAACCATCTGTAATGAGACCTGGTGCCTTCCTTGCCAGCAGTATATTGTATGCTTAATAAATAAATAAATAAATCTTTAAAAAAAAAGATGCTGTAGAAGTGGAACGAAGGGGATAAAGAAAGGGTAAAAAAAAAAAAAAGATCAAGATACCAGTGTGTGGCAAAATGGAAAGACATCAGCCAGAAGGACTGGTATGTGATAATCTAGGCGTAAGCCGCACTTGTCTTTAGTATAAACTTTGTGTGGTTTCATAGTTTTCCTACACTGAAAAACTTGAGCAGGGAACAAGTGATAGCAGCTGCTAAGGGAGAGAATAAGATGCTCTGGGATAGTATTGCGCCTGAGTGACCACACATAACAGTTGTGTTCGCCATGCCTCAAAGAGCTGTGAAGAAACCATCGGTGGAGGATGGGGAGATGGCTCAGAGGTTAAGAACACTTCCTGCTCTTACAGAGGACCTGGGTTCAGCTCCCAGCACCCACATCAGGCAACTCTTGACTACTCATGACTCCAGTTCCAGGGGATACAATGCCCTTTCCTGGCCTCCCCAGGCACCTCCACACATGTGCGCATACACATATACAGACACAAACACATAGATAAAAATTAAATAAATCGTTAAAAAAAGAAATGATAAATGACCAAGTCCATATTTAGCCTGATTTAAAAATAATACATACTCTTATTAAACAACCATATAGTACCCCATTGTTATATATGATTTTTGTGATTGTGTCAGCAAAATAGCTTGTTAGTTCTAACTTTCTCGGGGTTGTAGAGCTCCTGTGGTCTTTATTTTCTTCCTCATACTCTTAAGTATTGCTTTGTTGGCTTAGACATGCTGCTTAATAATCAGAAGTTATGTAAGAAATATTACTTTGAATAAATGAATAAACTAAGGCGTAGAGCAAAAGTATGAGAAGAGGGGAAGGGGGAATATCTTCTCATTTATTCGTTCTTTCTTTCTTTGACCAGTGACAATATGTGAGTATACTAACTAATGACTATGGAGGTAGTTAAGACAACAGAACTCTAGGTAAAGTGCTCAGAAAAAAAGCCTGTCTGGAAAAGTAGTTCAAGATAAACTCACACAGAATGAAACACAACCCTCTGAAAAAGAGGGAGAGGCAGCATCTGCCCTTCACATATACACTTAGTGATGTCGAGTTCCCCGGTGTGACCAGTGGTGAGTGTTTGGGTTAAGGCTTCACCCCAGTCCCTGGCATACATATTCCCAAAGAGTCTAGAATGTGTGGGTGGCAGTTCCATTCCAAGCCCCGTTCCCTGAAAGTTGTCCAGTCCAGACTCCACCCCTGAGAAAGCTCACCAAACGAACACCCCTCCCCAGAGATGCTCAAGACCACTCCCACAAGGGTATTTAAACTCCCCCCTCCCCAGAAAAAAAACACGTGACTTTTTTGTTGTTGTACTTCCTTCCCCGTCTACTGTCTGGGAGGCTGGAAGGCCTCCTGGGAGCGTTGGTATCCATTAAACCTGGGCTTTTTCTAACATGGCTTGATTTGGTCTGATTTGGATTATTGCGTCGGCGGAGAGACTTATCGGGGTGCAGAAACTTTTCAGTGGGGTGCAACAGAGGGTAAGGGAATTAGAGAGACGAGCAAGAATCCGATTCCTTCAAAAGCATGAGAGTCAATGACAAGGGACTGTAGTTTAATTTCAAAACTGGACTGCAGAGCAAGTACAAGGTCAGGCTGGGCAACTTATCGAGAGGATCTGTCTACTTGCGCAGGGCCCTGGGCTCTATTAGGGTGAGTGTGTGGTGCGTGTTTGAACTAGCGATGTATCTTATCCTTGTAATCCACAAGATGGAAAGAAAGAATCAATGGCTGCGATTAACTTCATACCTCCACATGTGTGCATGTGACTGTTCTCTCTCTCTCTCTCTCTCTCTCTCTCTCTCTCTCTCTCTCTCTCTCTCTCTCTCTCTCTCCACACACACATACACGCACTCACGCACATACACAAGTGCTCTCCCTCCCTCCATCTCTCTTACACACATATACCCACAGGTACTTTCTCTCTCTCTCTCTCTCTCTCTCTCTCTCTCTCTCTCTCTCTCTCTCTCACACACACACACACACACACACACACATACAAGTGCTCTCTCTCCCTCCCTCTGCCTCTCTTATACACATACACACACGAGTGCTCTCTCTCCTCTCTCTTTCACACACACACACACATGTGCGCGCACACAAACATGTATACCAAATAAGTTTAAAAGCAAATTTTGCATTTATTTGCTCAATTTGCATTTGGGAACTCCAATTTCAGGGGCTCCATCACCCTCCTCTGACCTCTGAGGGCACCAGGCATACAAATGGTGTCCACCACCCATGCAGACAAAATACAAATGCACCTAAAATTAAACCAAATACTTTGACAAAAGCAACTTAGAGGAAAGGGTGATAATTACAGTTATCGTCCATCATAGTGGGCAGAAGAACCCTAAAGTGGCTCTTCACGTTGCATCATGATCCGAATCAAAGAGCAGCACTTGTGCACAGTTCACTGTCTCCATTATTACAGTCCTGGATCCCAGTCATGGAGGGGCTCTACCCATAGCTGGAGAGTCTTTCCACCTTTTTTTAAAGCATGGGTAGCCTGTATATGGTGGTTCTGTTGAACTTGTCCATATTGGGCTTCATGGTCTAAGTTGATGAGGATGACCAACCAGGTCTCTTCCTCCACCTCCACTAGACACCTCAATTAAACAAGCAAGATAACCCCACCCCTGCCCACAGGCCAACCTAATCAGAGGCTTTCTTTCCAGATGGTTTTAGATGGAGTCAAATTAATGAATAAAATGAACTGTCGCAGCTAGCTAGATGACTTGGTTGGCAATGCCACCTACCACCAAACCAAATAGCCTGAGAAGTGACCCCCAAAACTTATCCTCCTCCACAGGCACACCATGGTAGGCACCGGTACGTGGACTCACACACAAATAAACGCAACCTTCCGTTATTATTAAGATATTTGAACCGTATACAAATTGGATTGTTTTAAGTGTGTTTTAAAATCACATTCGAGGTTTCCGTTTCACATCCAATATGGAAAATACTCCTATGTGACAAAATTCCATCTTCTTTCCCCACTGCCCAGGATGCGGAAGAGAATGCTGCCTCTGAGTACATATATTTGGGCATGCTATAATTAGTCCTATTCTTGTTCTGAAAATGGAAAGGGATCAGGGGTTCCACATGAGTGACACTTAGCAGCAGCTGGAAGAAGTGACTTGCCCCTGCCCTCCAAGCTTGGCAGAGAGGAGTTAATAGCACACTTAGGGAAGAATAGCTGTTCCCTTGCTCTTAAATTGACTTTTACTTTGATGTGCTCTTTTTTCTCCCCTCCCAAATGTCAAACCTATTGTCAACAACCTCTCAGGGTGTGTTAGACAGCCACTTAAGTGTGTTGTGGACACCCCCGTGTGTGAACGGAAAACATCTGCACCTCCCCAAAAAAAAAAAAATTAGGAGCAGATTCCATGACTGTCTGTTTCTTTCCCATGATTCCAGGTTATGATTTTGTTTTGTTTGGTGGTTTGTTTTTTTTTTGTTTTTTTGCTTTTTTCTAGACAGGGTTTCTCTGTAACTTTTGGAGTCTGTCCTGGAACTAGCTCTTGTAGAGCAGGCGGGCCTTGAACTCACAGAGATCCACCTGCCTCCGCCTCCCAAGTGATGGGATTAAAGGCGTGCGCCACCACCGCCCGGCTAAGGTTATAATTTTAAAATGACAGCAGTCAAGACAATTTCTGAACAATTTATCTACAAATCATTCTGTGCTAGCTTGCTATCAGAGGTGATTTTTTTTAGTAGTGAGTCATGATAATAATATAGAAATTTAATTCCACCTGAAAACCTAATAGTGACAACCATAATTATCCATATGGATGTATTATATGCATATAAAATTACATTTTGCCCTACAATATGTTGCCTAGATTCATTTACCCTTCTACACTAAAACCTAAATTAAAAGCAGCTTCTGTCTTTTTTTTTTTTTTTTTTTTTTTGGTTTTTCGAGACAGGGTTTCTCTGTGGTTTTGGAGCCTGTCCTGGAACTAGCTCTTGTAGACCAGGCTGGTCTCGAACTCACAGAGATCCGCCTGCCTCTGCCTCCCGAGTGCTGGGATTAAAGGCGTGCGCCACCACCGCCCGGCTTGCGCCACCACCGCCCGGCTGCAGCTTCTGTCTTTTAAGAAAACACACTTCGGAAAGTTTGCAGCCAGTGACTACAAGCAACCCCTAGAGAGAGAGATTCGGTCTCACACTCACACCACAGAGCAAACGCTCCACTCAGAGCAGGCTAACACACTGGATTCGGCCATTCTGAAATGTACCTATGTCAAACATGTCCTGGTTGCACATACCTGTGGCCACAACACCTGCGAAGGGGTCCAGATCATCCTCTGTCCAATGTGTGACCAGATTGGGCTGTGAGAAGACCCTACCTCAGGGCTGGAGAGATAGTCTAGTTGTTAAGAGCACTGACTGCTGTAACATGAAGGGGCCTGTTCGTTTGTTGGGGTTTTCTGTCCCACCCAGTACCCCGCAACTGTTTAGCCCCAAAGAAAATCACACATAGGTCTCCATAAATTATAAGCTGATTGGCCCATTAGCTCTAGCCTCTCACTGGGTAACTCACACATCTTGATTAACTCATTTTTCTGATCTATGTTAGCCATGTGGCTCAGTACCTTTTTCAGTGAGGCAGATCACATCCTGATGCTTCAGTGGTCTGGGCAGGAGTGGGAGGAATCAGCTTCCTCCTTCCCAGAATTTTCCTGTTCTCATTACATCATTTCTACTTCCTGTCTGGTTTTCCCACCTATATTTCCTACCTGGCCAATCAGCATTTATTTATAACATGATTGACAGAATACAGACAATTCTCCCGCACCAGACTGCTCTTCCAGAGGACCTGGGTTTAATGCCCAGCACCCACATGGAAGCTCCCAACTGTCTGTAACTCCAACTCCAGGGGGGATGCTGACGCATATAAAATAAAATAAAATAATTTTTAAAAAGAGAGAAAGAACCTCCCTCAAAATGATGATGGTGGTGGTGGTGGTAAGCCTTGTATGTCATCATATGCATATAGCTCCAGTTACTCGAGGGCCGACTGAGATAAGATCACTAGAGCTCATGGCCAGTATGGACAACATAGTGAGATCCAATAGCATTAAGAGAGAGGAAAAGGGGGAAAGGAGATGGAGGAGGGGAAGAAAGGTAATGTACACCACACACACAGGCATCTTTTAAACTATTTTTAAGATTTATTTTATGTAGATGTGTGTATGTGTATATATACATGATGTATGTACTGCCTACAGAGGCCAGAAGATCCCCTAGAACTGTAGTTACTGAATTTGGTTGTGATCCTTCATATGAGTGTTGGGAATCAAACCCAAGATCCTCTGCAAAAGCAGCAAGTGCTTAATCTTAACTGCTGAGCCATCTCTCCAGCCCTGACCTATAGCTTGAATTCTAATTGGTCTTAATAATAAAAACTCAGAGTTAGCTATCAGAGGGTGAAAGGCTAAGGATCAGAGAAGCAGAGCAGCTAGACACTAGAGTTTTTACCTCTACCAATTCTCAGACTAAAGGAGTGATCTCCTGTTCCTGTGAATCTTTAGATTGCATCTCAGACTCTACGAATCCTCAGACTTCCCTGAGCTCCTTTCTCCTCCCGCCTTATATTCCTCTCTCCACCTAGCCATAACACTCCTGTCTCTACCTCCTTTAGTGCTAGGATTAAAGGTATATGTGCTGGGATTATCTTTGTGTGAGCCATTTCTCTTTTAGACTAGATCAATTTTGTGTGGCCCAGGGTGGCCTTGAACTAACAGAGTTCAGCCTGCCTCTGTCTCCTCAATGCTGGAATTAAGGGAATGTTCTCACTGCATGGCTGCCTGGCCTCTATGGTGAACTAGTGGCTTAGTTCTGCGCCCTGATCTTCAGGGCGATTTCTTAAACAAAATACCACCACACAGACTTTTGTTGTTGTTGTTGTTGTTGTTGTTAAAAAAGGAAACACTACACAGAAGTGTGACATCGAATTTTACTTGCAAATAATTGGTTCAGCTGGTCACAGATCAGCAAATGCAATAACATTCTGTTTGCTGGAAGGCTGGTGAGCTTTGAAGAAATTCATTATGGAATTTGCCTTTAATGTGGTAAGTATAGCCATTTGAGCAAGAAACTGTTCTTGCCTGTACTGCTTGATGGTATGCTCCATAAAATGGACATGCAGGACCCAAAGAAAAGTGATTGCTGAACTTGCCTAAAGATGGTGAGACAGTCCTTCAGCATTCCTGCTTTTCTTGTTTCATAAAAGAGTATGCCAGACATTTTTCAAGACACAGAAGAAAGTGACTGGCAAACTCCCAATATAAGCAAATCAGTCTTTCAAATTTCCTGCTCCATGGAAAAGTCTACCAGATACTATGGGCCTGTAGGTTAAAGATGGATGCCCCAATGTTAGAGAAGAACTTTGGGTGACTGTCCAGGCAGTGAAATGTCTCTGTCAATTCTAGAGTTTTGGAAGTTGTTTACAATGCACTTCATATTTACTTAGGTAATATTATGTCCTTCTGGAGTCTTTGATGGAGTCGAAGACAGATAGTTACAATTTTCCTTAGTTGTGATAAAAGATAAATTAGATATGAAACTTTAGACTCATAGAGAAATATTGTAACTGTAATTCTTTCTCGATACCTGTTTTGTTGTGTGTAATTTTACTATACTGAAGTTAAAACCTTCCTTTTTATTTAGACAGAAAAGGGGAGATGATGCAGGATTCCCTTCTGTAGGCTGTGAATACCATTGGCTAATAAAGAAGCTGCTTTGGTCTATGGCAGGGCAAAATAGAGATAGGCTGGAAAACTAAACTGAATGCTGGGGAAATGAAGGCAGAGTCAGGGAGACTCCATGTAGCTGTCAAAGGAGAAAGATGCTGGAATCTTACCAGCAGGCCACAGCCTCATGGTGATAAATAAGATTAATAAAAATTGGTTAATTTAAGATATAAGAGCTAGTTAAGACTATGCCTAAGTCTTGAGCATTGGACTTGACTCTGTTATACTGCGTGGTGTTTCTGCCCTTCTCAAACTGTACATTTTGTATTTTTCCTTGCTCAGCTTACTCCTTTTCATTATAAATCTTATAAAGAGTATCCACTACTAACCATATGACTGTGTCAATACCAGGCTGTTTTGAGATTTACTCTGCCAAAACTATTAATCCATAAACTCTTCAATTTAGCTTCAGGCAAATTTTCTGGACAGGGGCATAAAGCAGCCACATTCTTCACCAAAATATCACAAGAATGATCTCTAGGCCACTTAACTAATGTTCTCCTCTGAAACCTCTTGAGTCAGACCAACATAATCTACAATGCTCTCAGCAGCACTGTCTTCTCTACTTCTACTAGTATGGCCCATTAAGCCCCACTTAGGACATTCTTAATCCAAAGTCCCAAATCCACCCACATTCTGCCAACAAGAAGCGTGGTCAGGCCTGTCACAGCAATACTGAAGTCTCTGTTACCAATTTCTGTCTTAGTTAGTGTTCTGTTGCTGTAAAGAGACAGCATGACCACAGCAAGTCTTATAAAGGAAAGTATTTACTCAGGACTTGCTTACAGTTTCAGAGGTTTAGTCCAGAATCAGCATAGCAGGAAGCATGGCATTGCATAGGCAGAGAAGCAGTTGAGAGTTCTACTTCTGGATCCACAGACAGCAAGACAAGACAGACACTGGGCCTGGCTTGAGCCTTTTGAAACTCCAAAGCCCACCCCAGTGTCACACATGCAAAAAAGCCACACCTACTCCAACAAAGCCACACCCACTGATTTCTCTGGGGCAGCACTACTCCCTCATGACCAAGCATTCAAATATATGAGTCTATGGGGCCATTTCTATTCAAACCACCACACCATAGCCCTAGCTTCTGAAGCTAGGACTGAGTACAAGAGGATTCTACATTGGTTACATTCGCAATACTAAAATTGAGATTTTTTTTCCCTCTTAAAATATAGAACAACAGCCGGGCGGTGGTGGCGCACGCCTTTAATCCCAGCACTCGGGAGGCAGAGGCAGGCGGATCTCTGTGAGTTCGAGACCAGCCTGGTCTACAGAGCTAGTTCCAGGACAGGCTCCAAAGCCACAGAGAAACCCTGTCTCGAAAACAAAAAAAAAAAAAAAAAAAAAAAAAAAAAAAAAAAAAATATAGAACAACAATAATATTTGCAATATTCAAATAGAGAAGTGTTAATTTGAAAACACTTTACGAAAGGAGTGACTCTTGGCTGTAGAGTTTTTGCTCTGATTTATTTTAATTATGTTTAAGAGTCACCAAAGCAGAAACTCTCCCTTTGTTCAAGGTACTATAGTGTACAGCTTGCCCAAGATTTGATCCAAGACTTTTTCTTTAATTAGTGAAGTGCTTCCATGCAACAGAAGAAACATACTCAAGCACTTCCAACAGATGGAAGTACTTCACTAATTAAAGAGAAAGATTTCCCCTCATTCTGGATCTGTCTATTCATTACTAAGTGTTGGGGTTTGAATGTGATATCCCCATAGGTTAATGTGTTTGAATACGTGGTGACCAGATGGTGACACTGTTTTTGGAAGGTTGTAGAACCTTTAGAAGGTAGAGTCTCACTGGAGGCAGTCACCACAGGTGACTTGATGTTTTATAGCCTGGCCCCATGGCTGTTCTCTGCTTCTTGACTGTGGATACAATGTAACCAGCTTTAGCACACACTCCTGCCACCATGCCTCTCTCCTCCATAATGGACTGTGTCCTCTCAAACCCTGAGCCACAATAAACCTTCCATACCTGCTTCTTGTCAGGAATTTACTCATAGCCATGAGAAAAGCAACTAACACACTACATTTAAATAGACAAACTTCTTATTCATTTCTCTCTTTTCATATTGGTCCCATCTATTGTGGCATCAGATAACAAGTTCTGCAAGGTAATAGCAGAGAATTATCCCTTTTCCTTACAAAAGTGAGTGTATAGCACCTAACCCCAAATAAGGTCATTCTTACTAATTGATAGGAAACTCAAATACTCCCAATCATTCAGACTTAATAGGAAGCATTTTTTGTGTGTTTTATTTATTTTTATTATTATTATTATTAATTTGGTAGGGGGGGGGCATTTCCAGGCAGGGTTTCTCTGTGTAACAGTCCTAGCTGTCCTGGAACTTGCTTTGTAGACCAGGCTGACCTCAAACTCACAGAGATTCATTTGCCCTTGTCTCCCAGTTGCTGGGATTAAAGGCGTGTACCACCATGCCTGGATTTTTTTTTATGTGTTTTATATAACATGGGAAATAGTAACTTTTCCTCTTTGAGAATAGAAAATGTTCGAAACATGATTCCCAGCCAGGAGATGGTGGTGCACGCCTTTAATCCCAGCACTCAGGAGGCAGAGGCAGGCGGATCTCTGTAAGTTCGAGACCAGCCTAGACTACAGAGCTAGTTCCAGGACAGGCTCCAAAGCCACAGAGAAACCCTGTCTCAAAAAAAACAAAAAACAAAAAAACAAAAAAAACCCATGATTCCCTAGCTATGCATGTAGCTCAGTGATTAGAGTGCTGCCCTAGCATGGAGGAGTCTCTGAGTTTGGTCCCCAGTTCTATAAAGTAAAATATAAGAAAATAAATAAAAATATAAAAGCTTTCTTTCCCTTTACCTTTTGACAAAAGGAAAATCTCGTAGCAAATCGCATGGGCCCAAAATACTTTATATTTAAATTCCACCAATTATGCTGTCAGAAAACCTAAATTTGAGGCCTGATGAATAAAAAAGAGTCCTGATTAGTTGAGGGTCAACTGAGGTAGACAGTGGAATGCATACCAGGTACCTAAGTTCCTTTCGCCTCCATAAGTGATGCCTGTCTCTTCTTCCACTTAAAGTAAAGAAAGGAGGGACTGGAGAGATGGCTCAGTGGTTAAGAGGCCCTGAGTTCAATTCCCAGCAACCACATCGTGGCTTATAACAACCTACAAAGAAGATCCGGTACCTTCTTCTGGCATGCAGGCAAAACATTGCATATACAATAAATAAATATTTTTTTAAAAAAAATAATAAAGTAAGGAAAGGACACTCTTGCTTTTCTTTGTCTGCAGAGCCCACTTTAAAAGGCCATGTAAAAAGTAAGCCTTTATATTTGCATATCCCTAAGGTTTACCAACTGTGTTGCGAAGCTCTAACTTTAAAAGTCATTAAACCCATTCAGGGAGGAAGATGATGCCAAGCCATAAATTACACATACTGTTCATTATTTCAGAAAACGTGGACATAATGTGGTGTGTCTTTGTAAATTATTTTTCTGCTTGTCTACGTCTTTTTCCCAGCACTGGGCTCAGAGACTTTCCTGACTATTGCTGTTTGCAGCTAACTTGAACCATTAGAACTGAAAAGGCCTCTCCCATGATCTAAACCCAAAGCACAGTGTAGGGCATTGTCCATTCATCCACATTATAGAAAAGCAGGGATTTGTTTTGCAAATAAAGGTCTACATAAAACCCCAAGTCATTAAGTCAGAAACTAAATTACAGCCTGGTAGTGGTGAAATAGGAGCTTCGAAAGAACGGGAGAAATGGGATCATTAAGGCTTAAGTTTTCTAACTACCTATGTTAACCAAGGTAACCTTAAATTAGAAGCAGTTTTCTTCCTTCCAGGAAAACTGTCTCATCCATACAATTAAAGGGTTGGACTAGAAAAGGGATCCCAACCAGAAGAGCATGTCAGATTACCCAGAAGACTTTGCCAAACGCGCATAGCCATCCGTATGGCATGTCTACGAAACCAGAAGACTTCAGAAGTATTTTGAAAATATTCCACAGAGGGTTTCTGAGGCTTCTAAAATCACTTTAATCTCTAAGTACCCATAGTAATTAATGGACCCAACGAGGAAAGAGATCTGTAGCATTGAATAAATAATGTCCTGAAAACAATAATAATGTATTGGCTCCATGGTGGTCTTGTAGTAAGAAAGAGCCACATGTGGTCTCCATCTTGGTATCCAGCTGCCAGGAAAGTCTCCGTGTGTTTTTCACAAATAGTCCTGTATAGAAAAGAGAATGGGGCCTGCCCAGTTCCCACTGATGCTTCTA
Source organism: Microtus pennsylvanicus (assembly GCF_037038515.1). NCBI lineage: Eukaryota > Metazoa > Chordata > Mammalia > Rodentia > Cricetidae > Microtus > Microtus pennsylvanicus. Next base: position 82,767,227 of record NC_134582.1, on the reverse strand, counting down.
CAAGGCTTCCCAACATCTCTCTGTGAGTGAGCTGTCTCTTACCCTTACTCAATCAAGGCCGCCCAGCTCACATAGGATCTGCTGCCTAAAGCCAGCTGGCAACAGACCAGAACTGCTCAGGGTTCCACAATGTCTTTCCCTCAACCAATATTTTTAGACAATGTGACTCAAGCATGCAGAAACACAAAGAGCAGTCTAGTTCAGTGGTCCTCAGCCTCCCTAATGTTCCAACCCTTTAGTTCAGTTCCTCATGTTGTGGTGATCCCAAACCATAAAATTATTTTGTTGCTACTTCCATAACTGGAATTTTGCTACTGTTATGAGTCATAAGATAAATATCTGATATGCAGGATATTGGGCATGAAACCCCCAAAGGGGTCTTGACCCACAAGTTGAGAACCACTGATCTTCTTCTAGCTCGTTGATTTATTAGTCTTTCCCATATCTACTTGTTTCAGTAATTTTATTGCATGTGCACTTTAGGTGGTAATTTTGGTAAAGACATAGTTTAAATTTCTGAACTATTATTGATACTAATAAATGAAAATATTAAACTTAATTACCCATACTACTCAGCAGTAAAAAACAAGGACTTCTTGAATTTTGTATACAAATGGATGGAAATAGAAAACACTATCCTGAGTGAGGTAAGCCAGACCCAAAAAGAGGAACATGGGATGTACTCACTCATATTTGGTTTCTAGCCATAAACAAAGGACATTGAGCCTATAATTAGTGATCCTAGAGAAGCTAAATAAGGAGAACCCAAAGAAAAACATATAGGCATCCTCCTGAATATTAACCTTCATCAGGCGATGAAAGGAGACAGAGACAGAGACTCAATTTGGAACACCGGACAGAAATCTCAAGGTCCAAATCAGGAGCAGAAGGAGAGAGAGTACGAGCATGGAACTCAGGACTGCTAGGGGTGCACCCACACACTGAGACATTGGGGATGTTCTATCGGGAACTCACCAAGGCCAGCTGGCCTGGGTCTGAAAAAACCTGGGATAAAACCGGAGGACAATGAGGACTACTGAGAACTCAAGAACAATGGCAGTGGGTTTTTGATCTTACTGCATGTACTGGCTTTGTGAGAGCCTAGGCAGTTTGGATGCTCACCGTACTAGACCTGGATGGAGGTGGGTGGTCCTTGGACTTCCCACTGGGCAGGGAACCCTGATAGCTCTATGGGCTGACAAGGGAGGGGAACTTGATTGGGGGAGGGGGAGGGAAATGGGAGGAGGTGGTGGGGAAGAGACAGAAATCTTTAATAAATAAATAAACGGAGAAAAAACTTAATTACCCAATAAGGTTATTGTTTTATAGTAGACAAATGAGTTAAATAAAAATCCATTGAACAAAGCTAAAACTATAATGACTAGATCATTCACTCATGGTAATTAGCAAGCCAAGAACGTGCTAGAATAAGGTGTAATAAAACTTGGAACTAAATTTAGATGTAAGCAATATCTTTTAGCTGCATAATTTCAGTAGGCTATTTTTAAAAATGTATTTATGGTAAGATATATGATATTCACAGTCAGTAGGACTCCGTAACTTAAATATGCAAGCTTGCTCTGTGACAACGAATTCCAGTTGTCAGCTTAACTGTGAGGGTGTTTCCAGACAGGATGGGAAGTGAGAGGCTAAGGCTTCCCTGTATGTGGGTGATATCACCTCACGAAGAGGAAAGTAAGCGGAACACAGGCGTGAATCTCTGCTTTCAGATCCAGCTTGATGTGAACAGGCAGCCTTCCACTGCCAAAGGCAGAGCTGTCCCCTGAGACATGTCAATTTTTTTTTCCTCCTTTAAGTTGCTTCTTGTCAGGCATTTGGGCAAACCAAGGGGGAAAGCAACCAATACACCCTCCAAAGTTAATCTAGAGAGTCAATATAGTCCAAATAAAAGCAAAGAGTCATGACCTTATTCAAAGACTTGGAGGAAGTGAATCATACTGCGCTGTGAGATGCCTACTCAGGCCCATCTCAAACCTACCTCTACGAATATAGCTAATTAAGCCCTGGATAGAATACAACTAAAAGCTTTTCATGAAAAGCAGGATAGAAAGTTAGGCAGGGGACTTCCCCCAGAAAGAAAGAAGAATTTCAAAACCTACAATGCTGATTAGGAACTGAAGCCCAGTAGACACACAGTGATAGGATGTTGACGTGGGTGTAGGATTTATCTGCCACATGAACCTAGAATTAAGCCCTACGTATAAAATACATAGGAGGGGACAAGGACTAAAAAACCTTTCTCTGTTAAAAGAAGCCACATAAAACAGCCAACTTACCCCCAATTAGAACGACTGGTTAGAAATTAGAGATTTGCCGGGCGGTGGTGGCACACGCCTTTAATCCCAGCACTTGGGAGGCAGAGGCAGGCGGATCTTTGTGAGTTCGAGACCAGCCTGGTCTACAAGAGCTAGTTCCAGGACAGGCTCCAAAACCACAGAGAAACCCTGTCTCGAAAAACCCAAAAAAAAAAAAAATTAGAGATTTAAGGCTGTTCAGAGTACAAGAAAGACTTCAAATGGACTCTCAATTATAAGGCTGAAAACTAGGAAACCATATAAGTCTTGACAAATATAATAAAATGTGAGACTGTACCATAAGAATGCACACAGCCTCGCCAGCACAAGATACAAGAGCTCCCTGGGAAAAAGAGAATCACTAGGTAAAACAAAAAGGAGAATCAACACCACTGAAAATAGTTGCTATGGCACTGACAATGCTTTTAGAACTCAGTGGGGTGAGCCTAGAATCCCAGTGCTGGTGGCAGATCAGGGAGCAGCAAGAGCCCAAGTCTAGGGATAGCCTGGGTTATGTAATAAGATTCTGTCTCAGAAAACAAAACAGCCAGGCGGTAGTAGTACACACCTTTAATCCCAGCACTCAGGAGGCAGAGGCAGGTGGATCTCTGCGAGTTCAAGGCCAGCCTGGTCTACAAGAGCTAGTTCCAGGACACGCCCCAAAGCTACAGGGAAACCCTGTCTCAACAAACCAAAACCAAAAACAAGAAAAGAAAGAAAAAAAAGAAAACCTGTCTCGAAAAGCAAAACCAAAGCTGAGCACGGTGGCTGTCTTAGTTAGGGTTACTATTGTTGTGATGATACACCATGACCATGTGTGTGAAACGGTTTCATTCACTCACAGTTCCATCATCAAAAGCAATAAAGGCAGGAACTCATGTAGAGCAGGAACCTGAAGGCAGGAGCTGATGCAGAGCCCATGAAGGGTGCTGTTTATTGCATGGCTTGTTCATCATGGCTTTCTATATAACTTAGGACCAGGAGCCCAGGGATAGCACCATCCACAATGGGCGGGGCCTTCCTACATCAATCATTAAAAAATGCTCTACAGCTGTTATCTTATGGCGTCATTTTCGCATCCTAGGTTTCCTCCTCTCTGATGACTCTAGCATGTGTCAAGCTGACATAAAATTAGCCAACACAGTGGCTCGTGCCATTAATCTCAGCACTTAGGAAGCAGAAGGAAACCACTCTCTGTGAAATCAAGGCCAGCCTGGTCTACATAGCAAGTGCCAAGGAAGTCAGAGCTGCACAGTAAGACCCTGTGTCTCAAGAAAAAAATAAAAGCAAAAACAAAAAAACCCAGAAGACAAGGCCAAGATCAACAGGGAAAGGTACTTGCTTGCAGGATATGTAATTCCAGCATTTGGGAGGGGAAGACAGGGGATCCCCAGAATAAGCTGGCTGCTTTGACTAGCTGGGGCTGCAAGCTCAGGGTCCACTCAGAGATGCTTCAGGGCAAAAGGCTGGCAGCAATAGAGGAAGACTCTGGATGTCAACTTCCACATACACCTGTACATGTGCACACCTACACACATGTGCTTACAACACACAAATACACACCCATGTCACATACATATGTATATAAGAAAGAAAGGCACATTTGTCACAGGTGTTTGGTGCCTAAAGTCTTAAGTACTTTCTATCCACCCCCTTCCAACACTCTTCTTACCTTCACTAAAGGGGCTGCACAAAGCACTTAAAAGGGTACTATAGCAAATGGCGCTGGTCTCAGGAGTCTAAGGGCACAGCAAGAGCTTTCTCTAGAACCAGAAAACACTGATTCAGGCCTCCATGTCAAGCTAAAGCCTCTCTTTCATCCTTAAATGACTCTAATCTCCTACTGCGTCCAAAAATTCTCCTTCCATGGAGTAAATCGTTGTATTGGTTCTCTGTCGTTGTAAATACTTTTGTGTGCAACACACATACATTTTTCAAGTTGTAGGAACACATTGGGATTGCTGTTTGGATGGTCCCCTTGTTGCTCACTTACTATTAAAGGACTTGGATTGGATAGTACTGCAAATTCTGCAAAGCCAATCTGGAAGCTAAGCATTTAAAGACATTTCAAAATCCCCAGATGCCGAAAAGAGATATCCATTAGTGTTTGCTCTCGAGTTTGTTGGCTATGAGCACCATCCCTATTGTTTTACAGGAACACACGCTTATTTTCCCCCTAAAATGGATCAGTGGCAAGAATAGAAATGGCAAACCATTTATCTCAGCCTTGCGTTGCTTCTGTGATTCTCTGGAAGCAGAAGAAGGGAAGTGTCTTACGTGCTTATGACACAGAGGCAATATGTCAGATCATTTCCCCAGCTGTGGAACAGATTGCAACGCTCATTTTAAAATTACCTAATGCATATTTAAACTGATTAATTAAAATGCTCCTAGCACTATTTCAAAGAAACAAAAACAGTGATCTTAGTGGCATTTCTATGGCTAAGTTTAGTTCATATAACAGTCACTTCTGCCTTTCTTTCTATTCTCTTCTCAGTTATACATCACTGAAAAGCCATTTCTGATTATTATAATAAACAAGCAGTACTCTTGTAGTACAATCAAAAAATTATCAGTTTTCTCTGCTCCTGCTGCTGCTGCTTAAAGATGGTTAATTTTATGTGTCAATCTGACTGGATGAAGGGATACCAGGTTGCTGATAGAACATGCTGGATGTGTCTGTGAAGGGTTTCTAGATGTTAGCGTGAGAATTTGTACAGCGAATAAAAAGCATCCAGAACGAAGCACCATCCACATGCTGCAGGCTTCAACTAAAGAAAAAGACCAACAACAGCAAATCCCCCTCCTTCTGCTCAAACACCCATCTTCCCCTAACTCAGACACTGGAGGACCTGGGGACTGGGCCTTTAGACTGGACCTGTATTACACTATTGGCTTCCTGGTCCTCCAGTTGCTGTCATAGATCAGGGGACTTCTCAGCACCAATAACCGTGCGAATCATTTCCCACAATAAATCTCCCGACACATATGACCATGAGTATCCCATTGGCTCTGTTTCTCTCAAAAGCTCCAATTATGTATGGTTTGTTCTTTTCTTGTCTTTGGATTAGATTCAGGACAGTTGTCATGACTTTTCTAGTCACCACAGACTCTTCAAGTCAGTCCAAGTCAAAATGTCAATCACAGTTCTGTTGCCAATGTGCCCAATCTAAGGCAGCTCTTCCAACTTGATGTAAAAGATAACGTCTGCCCTCCTTCAGTCACAGCCTACTGTACACTGAAGCACAATTAATAAAAATTCAGAGAGAGAAATTGGAGTTTAACATGAAGATCCAAAAAGCAAACCAGCCAGCCGCTGGCTCTTACCTCAACCTCAGTTCAAAATGGTGATCCTGCCTCCGAGAATCTCAGAATTAAACTGTGTCTGAGAGCTGTCTCCTTCTGTTTTATAATCCTCTCTAGTTCTGGGATTAAAGGCATATATCACTACCACCTGGTTTCTATGGCAAGTTAGTGAGTGTAGGCAGAGACTGCTCATTCATTTCCCAGTCTCCCAGACCTGAAATAACCATACAGAAACTGTATTAATTAAAACACTGCTTGACCTATTAGCATATTTCTAGCTAGCTCTTATATCTTAAATTAACCTGTCTCTATTAATCTGTACATCACCACAAGGTCGTGGCCTACCAGTAAAGTTCAAGCAGGCTCTTATGGACATCTTTCTCCTTCAGCAACTATGTGGCTTCTTCTCAACTCTGCCTACTCTCTCCTCCTCTATCTGCTTGAAATTCCTACCTATTCTGCACTGCAATAGGCCCAAAGCAGCTTCTTTATTAACCAATACATACAGAGGGGAATCCCACATCAAGTGTGTCTACTAGGATTAAAGGTGTTATTGCTGCTTGATCTACAAGGCTGGCCAGTGTGGCTGTTTTACTTTTCTGATCCTCAGGCAAGTTTTATTTATTAAAATACAATTGAAATGTCACTACACCACACTACTTCCTACATCAGAGAAGGTGGGCATAGAAAGGCTTCTCTCTCCACATTGCTCATCTGTCAGAGACCAGCCTTGACAAAACTACTTTTCTCCAGGGTATAGGCATGGGAATTTAGAAATACAGTAAAGAATACAAAGACGCAAATAAAAAATAACAAAATGGGCTACGGAGAAACCCTGCCTTGAAAAATCAAAAAAAAAATAAAAATAAAAATGGAGAAACATAGAATAGCATCGAGAGTAAATTCCAGTGAGTACTGAAATTCACCCATGTTTAATTTCCCTGTGCTTAAAATACCTCTGACCCCAAAAGGTAGGAGTAAGACAAAAGACTGCATTAGCACAATACAAAAAAATGAACGTACCAATTGAAGGTCACGGGCTGCGTCACATTTTGTGGCTAGAATAAATCAAGTCACACTCACACACTAGACCAAAACGTTCTGTGGACAAACCACTCCCTGGGTGGAATCTAAAGCTATCTCCATAAAGGGAGCTGGAACTTAGTTGGATCCTTAGATTTTTTTTTTTTGAGGTAGGAACAGAGAGATCTACTTCTCTATTCCTGGAGTACAAGGTCACACCTGTTGACAATAACCTTGAGAGAGCAGAACTCTCTGGTCAACATCTAGGTGGGACCTTTGTTTGAGGTAGAAACACAATAACCTTGTAGGAAGTAGGCTTCCAACTCTCTGACCTTTGATCAATATGGGAACAGGCTCATAATTTTGGGCCTCCACAATTCCTCCCTTTTTATTAATTTTAATAAAGCCTGTGCTTCTGCAACAGGACAGATGATTGCATCTGCCTTGAGTTGAACACTTTCCCATTTCCCAGACTTACCTGCCTTCAGAACATGCATTCCAACTACGGCTTTTCTTAGGAGTTCAGTTGGAATCACAGAAGAGCAGAATTCATAGAGTCAGAATCCCCCACCACACAGAAGTCCAGTTCTCATCCTCCCAGCCAGGATCCCCATGTTGTACGACAACACAGTAATGAAGAGTTATCTTGGGTTCCTCTTCTCTGTCACCTGTCATATCCAGTCCCATTAACTTTATTTCTACACCTCTCCAACCAGCCCCTCCTCCCATACCCTCTGCTTTCGCTCTCATTCACCACTAATGATAACCCATGCCTTTTTAAGGTAGGAAAGTGGAGTATTCCTAAACCCAGGGAGAAACTTTCCATCAGCAGAGGATCACAGGTGGAAATGCGGGAGAGGGAAGACAAGCCATGAGGCAGAATGACAGAAGAGAAGATGGGAACGTAGGGGAAGGAGACGGTTCTCTGAAGGAGAAGTAAAACGCCATCTGAGATTCCTGTTTAGTAGTTTGCACAACTTGCTAATATCAAATTTCCCTTCTTTGTGAAACAGACAAATGTTAGGTGGTGATGTTTGGACCCCCTTAGTTGGCAACCTTAACTTTTCTTTGAAACAGATTTGAGATTATATCCCAAAGTGGATCTTACACTCACTGTTTTCTACTTTGTTCATCTTTACATCCATCATCCACCCATCATCCATCCATCATCCACCCACCATCCATCCATTATCCATTCACCATCCATCCATCATCCATTCACCATCCATCCACCCACCCATACATACATACATCATCCATCCATCCAATCTCTTTCCCTCCCTCCTTCCTTCTTCCTCACTTCCCTCCCTTTCTCTTTTTCTCCTTCCTCTTCTTTCCTCTCTTCCTGATAATAGTCCAACTGTATTAAACATTGCCACACTGTCACATTGTCACACTGTCACACGGCTTCTGTAGTTAAGAGGCAGGAGGATGAATGCTGTTGCCCAGTCGATTTCTCCTTTCTTCTCTTTTTCTTTAATCCAGGACTCTAGTGTGTGGGATGATACTGCCACCCACATTTACAACACAGACATCTGCACACATGCACAGACACACCTGGAGGTATATCTCCCGGGTGCTTCCAAATCCAGTCACAGTAACAATGAAGACGAACCATTGCATTGTGTTCTAATCTGTAACTGCTCTTGCAGAGCAACATTAAAAAACAAGACAGCTTCTGAGCCCTGAAGGAGACATTACACACTAGAGCAGTGGTTCTCAGCCACTCATGACCCTTTCGGAACCAAACGACCTTTTTACAGGGGCCGCCGAAGAACATCAGAAGATAGATTTTTATTACGATTTGCTAGAGTTGTGAAGTAGCAATGAAAATAATTTTATGGTTGGTGGCCATCACGATATGAGGAACTGTATTAAAGATTAGCAGCATTAGGAAGGTTGAGAACCACTACCATAGAGATTTGTGTTTAGGGAGCAGTGAAGAGTATGTCAATTAGTCATCAATAGGTGTCTAGCAAATCCTCAAATTTCTAAAATTATAAAGAAAAAATTTTGTGCACATCTTGATTACTTGGGTCCACTTTATTCTTGGAAACACATTAAATGTTGTGGTTGTGTCTAAGTATTAAATCAATGCCAGGTGGTTGAGTTTCATGCCTTGACTGCATCTAAGATGAAATGTACAAACATATGAAGACCTTATAAAGTCTTTTCATAATTAGGAAATATCTCAGAAGCCCCAAATGTGCACCGCACCATCATGAAGAATCTTGTACTCTTAGGGAAGCAGTGTGACACATTGCAAGTGGTGTGTATCTTTGATGAGGGTGCTAACTTCTCTGGATGACAGCTCACACACACTCTGTGAATAAGTGTTCTGCCTGAATATACCACATGCATGCCTAGTGCTCACAGAGACCAGAAGAGGGCATCAGATCCCCTGGAACTAGAGTTTTAGATGATTGTGAGCTGCCGTGTGGGTGCTGGGAATCAAACTTGGGTCCTCTGGAGGAGCAACCAGCGCTCTTAACTGCTATTTCTCCAGCACCTGAAGATATTTCTCTTTTTTTTGTTTTTTTTTTTGTTTGTTTTTTTGAGACAGGGTTTCTCTGTGGCTTTGGAGCCTGTCCTGGAACTAGCTCTGTAGACCAGGCTGGTCTCGAACTCACAGAGATCTGCCTGCCTCTGCCTCCCAAGTGCTAGGATTAAAGGCGTGCGCCACCACAGCCTGGTCTCTTGTAGCTCCCTTCTATCTTACATCAATGTTGGACAGTAGAGTTCCACACATTCAATGCATGTAAGCTGAGCTATAAAAACATATGGAGGGCTGGAGAGATGGCTCAGCCGTTAAAGGCTAGGCTCACAACCAAAAATATAAAAACATATGGAGACTTCCTAATGACTTTTCAGAAGTACGCTCTATCTCAGATGGCCCCGAATGTGTGCAACAGTCGTCTAGAGATCATTCAGCACCCTGTACTCGTTAGGAAGTGCTGTGCTTCCTTGATGGGGCGCTGACTTCTCTGAATCACAGCTCTATATAAAGTAAAGACGATAATGATTCCTGTTAGGACTGTCTGATATCATAAAACTAATCCTTGTTTCTTGCCTTTGGATCTCTATTTCCTTGGAACTTGACCTTTAGAAGTCCATTCCTTAATATTTCTATCCTTCAAAATCTTTATCTTCAAGGCAGCTGGTCTACAAGAGCTAGTTCTCCTTGAACTAGCAGGCGACTCTCCGTGAGTTCAAGGCCAGGCTGGTCTACAAGAGCTAGTTCCAGGACAGGCTCCAAAGCCACAGAGAATCCTTGTCTCAAAAAAACAAAAACAAAAAACCAAAAACAAAATACTATATTTCAAGGGACCTGAAGAGGCTGAAGGCTATCTATCCACTCTTGAGTGATGCTTGGATTCACCAAGCCTCCTCTTCCTACATCCTGCCTTGCTCTTTCATCCATCTATATTCATCCGCCTTGAGGTACCCTTTGTCTTATGCCAGCCAATCCAAGCAGTCCCCACCCAATATAATGAAAGTCCTAGGGTGTTAGTTTCAAGTCGCTTGCTGCCTTTGTAAATGATCTACATTATCTTTAATGCTGCGTTGAGTTTCATTGGAAATCTAGCCGAGATTTGCAACCTACTTGGCAGCCATTGCCTCCCGATCGAATGCATATATAAATTCATCTCAGGTATTCAGAAATCCTTATTACTTTGAGACTGGAAAGATGTAAAACTTAATGCCTATTCTCAAAGATTGGATTACGGCAATGAGCACTTGGGTATTCATCTGTAGAAAAGAATGATTAAAACTGAGATGAATTTGGAGGTGCCCTTCCAACTTTAATACCCTGTGGCTCTATTCTTTCTACACCCTGGCATCATTGAGAAATTCACATGGCCCCACGAAACAAGGCAAGCGATGCAGCCAGCCTGCGGAGGGCTGGGCTCTCCATGGCCAAAGGTATTTCTTAGGATACTGAGCTAACATTGCAACTGCGTTTTGCAAACCTATACAAATGTGTTCTAGTTGATGGGAGGGAAGAAAAATTCAATCCAAAGTGCCAGCCATTCCTCTGTGAGCTAGTGCGGCAGAAAGAGAATTTGTGGGGGTCACTGAAGCATCAAGTTACAGACTAAATTAAAGGTCTGCAGAAGAGTGGTAGGGTCTAATCATCCACAGGCTGAGGCTGCCAGAACGGGATTCCACCACCGTTCCTCTCTAGGCTCACAGCAGGCCAGGAACTTCCAGCAGCTTTTTCTTGATTTTTTTTTAAAGGACTTCTAGTTCCATATAGATCTTGGATTATTGTCTTGAAGCCCTTACTTCTGTCATATTAAAATTTCCATGAAAAGTGATCAAAACCTAAAGCTTAAATGTCTCACCACAGAGAAAAATATTGTGGTTTTTGGTTCGTATGAAAAACATGTGTTAGGTATATAATTATAGAAGTCTCAGATCTAAAGCGCACACCACACACAAAACCTTTGGGAAATAACTTTTGCCTCACCAATAGAATTTGTAGCATGATACTGTGTTCCGTCTATAACCACGCCATCAAAGGAGCACTTTGCCAAGGCCAGCTAGCAACAGGGCGTTTCTTCACGGGCTGTGATCAGACCTCAAACAAGGGTCTACGGGAATAAAGTGAGGTCAGTTTTAACACGTACAGCATTCTCAGGATTGGTTGGGTTGAAGCGTGTGCATCTGCACTAGTTTTCCTTAGGGAAGGTTAATTTTAGAAAGAAGAAAAATTTTTGCCAGGAAGACAATCACATTGGCTCAATAACTAGTCAGTGTCTTTTCTCAAATGTTCAAATACCTTTCTGGCTTCCCCGTCTCTAGCTTGTCCTTAATATTCTTGAAAGGAGGTACCATGTATCACCCCTATTTCAACACATCTCATTCCATAAAAAGAAATAGATGTATGAGTAGTTAATAGATGTTAACCTAGCCCCTTTTCAGGAGACACAAATAATCTGTCTTCCCTGACAGCCTCTGATGGTTTCACAGGTACTTAACACGGCCCAGGAACACATAAAGATGCATAAAACTAGTAGATATACAATGAGAAGCTTACAGGACAGTCAGAGAAGACCTGGGCTCACACAATTGGGAGCATTAGCAGAATTTGGGTTAATTTACATGATCCTTTCTTATTTTGTTGCCTGGAGATTGGTCTGTCTGAATCTTTTGCCTTTAAGCAGCAACAAGTGAACCAGCCAAAGGCCTGCATTCCATCATTGACAAAAATCAAGGGGCAGTCGAGAGGAAGACGTCCGATTCCCAGCAGGATAGGCCTCCACCCTTTCCAGTCACGGAATATTTATGAGGAAAAACTTTTAAAACGTGACCTTTTAAATCTGGTCTCTTAGAAGCGTTGCATTTTCCCCTATTCCTATAGCTGAGTTTCAAAATAACACTAACCCTCCCTTCCCCAAACTGCTGTGTAAGAAGCGAGAAGCAAGGCACCGCAACAAAACAAACCATCAGCTCCGGAGACTGAGGCTTTCTCCCACGTGGATCTTAAACGTTCAAGAGGAAAACTGCTGAGGAGGAGCGCACTCCTGGCAGAATTTTTAGATATAAAGCACGTACACAAGTACAGCCTCCCTCTTCCTCTCTCCCTCTCCCTCTCCCCCTCTCCCTCCAGGTCTGAATCTCAAGATTGTGGGGTGGGGCCTGAGGGTTCCACTTGTTTGTTTGTTTGTTTCAAGCTCCAAGATAAGAGATGCCGCTTCAAGGTCGAATAAACTTGTAGCAGTTGCTGTAGCCTTGAAAACACTGTAAATTTCTCAGTGTTTTAAACTGGGAAAGGGGGTAGGGTAGAGGCTGCAGAACCCCAACTTGCTGTTCAGTGGGGACACAAAGATAAGATGGTATATTGCAATGACCTCATTCAAGAGCTGATAGTCTTTCCAAAGTCAGGACAATGATGCAAGGTGAGGGTAGGTTCTGGAAGATGGGGAATTGCAGCATTTCAGACGCCAACTTATTTCCAGACCTCAGGGGCAATTAGTGCAACTGTGTGTCGCACACCTGGCGAGGGTGGAAGATCTTATGCCCTCAGCACCCAGCGTCTGCGCGCCGGATTCCTGGAGCGGTCTTGGGAAAGAAGTGAAAGTGAGGGGTGGATGGTGATGGTGAGGAGGAGGTAAAGGTCCCACGGGCCGCAGAGCAGAAACCCAGAACGCGCAGGATGGGAGCTCTTGCCCGTCACCCAGGATAGGGCTTCAGCTTGGCGCCGAGGACCCCGGAGAAGGGCAAAGGAAAAAGGTAAAGAGGTGGCAGCTCCGGGAAGGTAGGAATGCACTCGGCACGGCGGGTATCGCAGCTCCTGGGCTTCACCGAGCCACTCCTTACCTTAAGGTCCAAGTCGCAGCCTGAGACTCCCGTAGGGGCAGGGCTCGGTTGTCAGTGTCTCCAGCCAGCGGCTTCTGGCGTCAAAGGCTTTCGAATCTTCTAGCTACCATCCTGGGGCTCGCTTCTGTGGCCTGCGGCCCTTGCACCTCGCTCCCCTGGCCACCGGCGTCCGCCGAGCCGCTCCCCCGCTGTTTATTCCGGGAGCCAGGCCCCTCTCCTCCGGCTCCCCGCCTCCAGCGCGCGCGCACACCTCCCCGGGAGGCGCACTCCTTATCTAGCAGGCAGCGCGAGTGCGCCAGGAAAACCGGACGCTGGGCAACTTAGAAAATCTTTCATCTGCGCGACGAGGTTCAAAGAACTATTCATCTCCACCTCCCGCCTCCACTGAGTGTCTTCACCCCACTTCCCAACGCCTGGTATTCTCGTGAGCACCGTTCTGAGACTCTTCTGCCAGGCATCTATCTACATTTTGTCTAAAATAAACCTATCGTTGGTTTTAAAATGTAGATAGACCCCCTCTCTTTAAACCTAGGGTGCTGGGAGTACCACTGATCTCGGGAGGGATATATTCAGCTGCACAAGTCAGGGCAAGTGTCCTTAGCCAGTACTATAGATGTGTGGCACCTGTCAGGGCCGGAGCGCAGGATGGAGCCCTTAATTATTCTCTGGTTTTGGCTACTAAGTCTGTCCCATCTTCCTCTGCCCCAGGAAAGACCCAGTTCTGCGGCTCCAATTCCAGGGAGAAGCAGAGGGCTATGTTCAAGGAAGAGTGTTCTAATGGAGGACGAACTCGCAATGTGTACAGCCTACTTAATAATACTGCAGAGGAGAAAGAATGGGGAACAGTCCAGGAAACATCACCTCTCACTAACGTGAGGGAGCCGAAAGTGATGTAATCCCAACGGGATTGTGGAAGGCGAGCTGTCAGGTGGTAGCCTAGTCATTTATTCACCTATGAGTATAATGCATATTTATGGAATAAGTTATTTACGGTCATGTCATAACTCAATGGCTGACCAGAAGTAACTTGGTAACCAGTTTATAACAACGCCCTGGAAAATACAGATATCCACTGAAGAGACTGCACATTAATCCCTTATCATTTCTAAATTTATCAAATAGCTTTCTAATCTTAGGGCTTTAAAAGGAGGCAGTTACTAGAACTGTCAGATTTCTGTATTGAGCAGGAGGTAGAATAGTGGGAGATGAAATCATCAAACATGTCACTGCAATTAGTTCTGGAGACTGAAGAGCTTAGGAAGTATCTTTACGGAAAAGACATGAAGGTGACCATAGGACGAGTCGATCTGCTCTTCGACGCAGGTGCTATGACGGGGGATGCCCACAGGGGGCAGTATGGATGAGACAGAAGTGTCAGCTCAATCTGGCTGCAACAGTAGATGGATAAAGTCTTCCAGAAGGGAAAGTAACAGGGAGAGAAAGTCAAAAGGAAAAAACCGCTCGGCAATTCAAAGAACTTACAGTTCATCTCTTGGGGGTAAGACTGCAGATGGTTGAGAAGAGTGGACTCAAGGCTAGAAGCGAGCGGCAGAGAGCAGGTCGGGCAGCATCTCTGGGCCAAACATGCTTTTAAAGACTGCACTTTATTTCACAGATGAGGAGATGCGGGCATATTAGCACAGAGGTGTGATATCAGATATTTATTTGAGAAAAACTACTGGCTGAGGCAGAGCAGAGCAGTGGTGGAGTACAGAAAGAATCCCGAAGAGTGCTACAAAGGACATTTAAAGCAGCAAACATCGACAAATCCAATTTCAGTCCCATGAAACATCCTCAAAGGGATAAGCCTTTCCTGGAGAAAGGGAGAAGGCTCGGGGTGGTAACAAACCGCGAAAAGACAAAGGTAAAAAGAAATAAGAGAGAACACAGCCTTTTAAACCTGCCTTATTTATGTAGTGATTATCTCACTAATTCGGGGATAGGAAGGGATGTTAGTGAGGACCAGAAAATAGCTCGACAGGTCAATGTGCTTACACTCAAGTTTGTTAAGCCTGGTTATGATTCCCCAGCCCCACATTAGGAAAAGAATGCTCCTGCAAGTTTTCCATGACTGCCCTATCCTAGCATACATGTGCACATACACAGTAAATAAAATGTAATCATCTTCTGGGGCTGAAGAGATGGCTCAGTGGTTAAAAGCATTGCCTACTCTTCCAAAGGTCCTGAGTTCAATTCCCAGCAACCACACGGTGGCTCACAACCATCTGTAATGAGATCTGGCGCCCTCTTCTGGCCTGCAGGCATACAGACAGAACATTGTATACATAATAAATAAACATTAAAAAAAAGAAAATCAAAAAGATTAATAAATATTTTTTAAAAAAAGGAAAAAAACCATCTTCTAAAAGGTTAATTTGTAACTGAACAGTGGAATAAATTACAGGGAAATTTGACACATAGAGTAACTTTGCAGTTATATGTCTAGATATACATATGTATGTATGTATATGAACTGTAGTGATTTTAAGGAAAATGGTCCCCAAAGGGAGTGGCACTTTTAGGAGGTGTGGCCTTGCTGAAGTAAATGTGGCCTTGTTAGAAGAAATGTGTTACTGTGGGGGTGGGTTTTGAGGTCTCCTTTGCTCAAGCTACACCAGTAAGGAAAACAGTACACTTCCTGTTGTCTGTGGATCAAGCTCCTTCTCCAGCACCACGTCTGCCTGCATGCTGCTGTGTCTCACTGTGATGATAATGGACTGAACCTCTGAAACTGTAAGCCACTCAACTAAATGTTTTCCTTTATAAGAGTATCTGTGGTCATGGTGTTTCTTCACAGCAATAGAAACATTAACTAAGACACGGACTATATATGTATATAAATGGAATATCTTACTATATATGGAATATGAGTATCTCAGTATCTTGGGGTGTTTAGGATCCCTAGAATTAAGTATGTGACTTCAGTTCTTTTCATAAAATGGTTACAGTATTTGCATATAACTGATTCGCCTCCAATCCTATACTTTTTTTTTTGCTGTTGTTTGTTTGTTTGGGGGACAAGGTCTAGCTATGTAGGAACTGCTGATCCTCCTGCCTCCATATCCCAAATGACAAGGTGACACATATGTACCACCTTTAAATCACCTCTAAGTGACTTATCCCATCTGACTTAAGGTAAACTGCAGCTACACTCAGTTAATTAGAGAATAATAAGACATGTTGGATACAAATGCCACCATCATAGCTTAAGCACATTTTTTAAAATTTTGTGTGTGTGTGTGTGTGTGTATGTATGTGAACATGTCACAGCATGAGTGTGGAGATCTGAAGACAAGTTGTGGAAATTAATTCTTTTATTTCACCATGTGGGGTCTGGGAATCAAACTCAGGTCATAAGTTCATGGGAGCAAGTGCCTTAACCTGCTGAGCTACCTCCCCAGCCCTAACTACATTTTTGGTTCATGGTTGGTTGAATCCCTGAAGATAAAACCTGTAGGTATAGAATCCACGCATATGTAGAGACAACTTTTTATGCACGTACATACACACACATGCACATGTGTATGGTACATATATGGAAGGATAGTGAGAAAGGTATGGTACGCTCACTGAAAAAGATGGACTCATATGATACTGGATGCTGAAGAGTCTCACAGTCCACTATCTCCCAAGTTGAAGACCCAAGAAAACTTGATACACTTCAAAGACCTGAGAACCAGAAAGGATGGCAAAACATCTAGGAATCAGAACTCCTAAGGATGGAAGATTGGTGTTTCAGTTTACAGTGTGACCTCAACCTTACTTCACCTTTTTATTCTGTCCAGGCCCTTAGTGGATTGGTATCTATGTATCCACTGAAGAGGACTATCTGCTTTCCAATTAAAATATCAGTGTCTGTTTGAAGCACTTGCACCAACATACCTAGAAGCAATGTTTATTTTACTTTGTATCTGAGCGCCTCATGAAATTAACGATCATTGCCTTATCTTGACAATCTTTCATTTTTCCTTCCTGCAGTCTAGGATTTCTCTACTTAATGATAGAAAACACGCCCTACACCCCCAAATTTGTGTTACAGATGCTATGATAAGTAGACTCAGCATGTGTCTCTATTTTGATTTTTCAAAGAAACGAAGGAACCTAACCAAAGTCAGAGTCAATATAAAGCTGTCTACAAACTTCTTCTTCTACCCATACTGGAGAGTAGACGTGGGTCTGGAATAAAGACAGAAGGTGCTGTTTGGAAAATGGTCCCCCAAAGGCCCACGTGGTATGTGTTTGGCCACCTTTCTTTGGCACTGTTGGAAACTGGTGGTACTATAGGAAATGGGACCTAGTGGAAGAAAGTTGAGTCACTGGGTGCATGCCCTTGAAGGAGCTATATAGACAGCAGCCTCTCTTCTTCCTGAGTACCATGAGGCGAGTGCTTCTTTTTCTCCATGTCCCTGCTCTGATGTCCTGCTTCACCACAGGTCTAAAAAAAAAAATGTATAAAAACCTACAAAACTGTGAAAAAAATAAGCCTTTTTTCCCCTCATTTTTCGAGACAGGGTTTCTCTGTAGCTTTGGACCTGTTCTGGAACTAGCTCTGTAGACCAGGCTGGCCTTGAACTCACAGAGATCCACCTGACTCTGCCTCCCTGGGATTAAAGGCCTGCACCACCACCGCTAAACATAAGCCTTTTAAAAACTCATTTATTGCTGGGCATAGTGACACGACCTTTAACCCCAACACTGGGGAAGCAGAAGCAAGCAGATCTCTATGATTTCAAGGCCAGTCTGGTCTACAAAGAGTTCCAGGACAGCCAGAGCTGTTACACAGACAAACCCTGTCTCTAAAGCCTCATTGATCACTGGTGTTTGTCAGTCAGAAAGCTGACCCCCACAGAGAAGTATCTGAGGAGGTTGAGGGCATGAGGCAATTTTTCCACGAAGGGTACTCTAGAAAGACAACTCATTAGACGCTTACAATAAAGATAAGGATGCAAATGATTAAATGTAAGTTCATAAGGAATAATAAAAATATGGAGATGCTAGATGAGCACAGTGTAGGCAGGAAGGGAAGGAGTTCTGGCTACAGAGTCTTGAAGGATGCGTCACTAGGAGAAATAATGCTTGGGTCTTAGAAATAAAGCTAGTCTGAGAGACTGACAAGATGATTACTTATTTGGTGGGCTCACTTTTTGGTAATTCAGAGAAAGGATAAAGCTTCAGGGAGAGAGCCCAGTGAACAGTTTGAAATCTATGATACAGCCAGAAAGAAAATAGATTGGATGGAAGAGTTATTTCGAGATGTGGAATCCAAATGACCCAAGGAGTTGAAAACAGAGAAAGGTCAAGTGTGAGCAGCATGGGAGACAACAGCGAGACTAAATGAGCCAGTAAAAAAAAGGAGAGATTTGCTAGAGAACAGGGTTTCTGCCCCCCAATGTTGAACTTCAAATTCTGATGAGATCCAGAGTGAAGGCAGCCAAGAGGCAATTGAAAATACGTTGTATGTTAGTATGATACCAGAACAGAGTAAGTTGCTATGGTAGTTTGAGAGAAAATGGTCCTCAAAGGGAGTGGCACTATTAGGAGTTGTGGCCTTGTTGGAGGAAGTATGTTACTGTGGAGGTGGGCTCTGAGGTCTCTTTTGCTCAAGATTCCCTCAGTATGACTGTCAGTCAACTTCCTGCAAGATGTTGGACCCTCCGTTATCTCTCCAGCACCAGGTCTACCTGCACACTACTGTGCCACAAGGATAACGAACTGAATTTCTGAAACTGTAAGCAGCACCTTGATTAAACATTTTCCTTTATGGGAGTTGTCATGGCCATGGTGTCTTTCCACAGTGATAGTAAACCCTAACTTGGCCAGTTGCTACTGATTTAGACTTTAAAACTCTAGAGTCCATCGTTATTACAGGCATGATAAAATAAGCCAAGAGTATCACATATTGGGAAAGAACTAAGTGCCTATGTTGGATACCTGAATAACACTGAGTGGTCACCAAGTTAAGAAGTTGGATACCTGAATGACAACACTGAGTGGTCACCAAGCTAAGAATAGCTAGCCAAGGAAAAGAGGCAATAGAAACCAATATTATGTAGAAGAAAAACAATTTATATAGAGAGGTGATAAACAGTGTCAAAACTGCACAGAAACTCAGAAATGTGCCAGCCTTGGTAGTCACACCTTTAATTCCAGCCCTGGGGGAGCTCAGTAAGTAGAGTCAAGCGCTAAGGCCAGCCCAGGCTATAGAGTAAGACTGCCTCAAAGAAAAAAAAGTAACATACAATAGCTCTTTTCCTACTTAAAAAGAAGGGAAGGGGACTGGAGAGATGGCTTAAAGGTTAAGAGCACTGACTGCTCTTCCAGAGGTCCTGAGTTCAATTCCCAGCAACCACATGGTGGCTCACAGACATCTATAATGAGATCTGGTGCCCTATTCTGGCATGCAAGCATACATGGAAGGAATGTTGTATACATAACAAATAAATAAATCTTAAAAAGAAGAAGAAGAAGAAGAAGAAGAAGAAGAAGAAGAAGAAGAAGAAGAAGAAGAAGAAGAAGAAGAAGAAGAAGAAGAAGCTGACTCACCAAGGAGGAGAAGAAGACTGGAAAAATCAAGTTGAGGGTTGAAATCAACAAAATAGAAACAAGGAAAACAATCCAAAGAATCAATGAAGGAAACAGGGCTAGTTCTTTGAGTAAAATCAACAAAATTGACAAACCCCTATCCAAACTAGTTAAAAGGAAGAGAGAGAACACACAAAATAACAAGATCAGAAATGAAAACGGAGCCATAACAACAGACACTGAGGAAATTCAGAGAATCATTGGGTCTTGTTAAAAAGCTTATGTGTGACAAAGTTGGAAAATGTAAAAGAGATGGACTTGTTTTTAGATAAAATCCAAATACCCAAATTAAATCAAGACCAGGTGAGCAGCACACAATGCCTGTCTGCACTCTATGTGCTACCATACAGTTTGTGAGCTACGAGCAAGGGGCTAGAGGTTAAAATACACAAACACACAGACAGAGAGACAGAGACATGGACCTCTAGTCACTGGTAAGAAGCCCTTTAAACAACAGCACCCTGGAGGCTTAGCACCCAACAGTCAATTGGGCCAACAGGTGAAAACCTTATCCTCTGATCCTCAAGGCCAAGGCAACCTCTTTTGGCTAGAGAAAGAAGAGCTGGAGAGATAGCTCAGTGGTTAAGAGCAATGCTTGCTGAGTTCAATAAGGACCCAGGGACCCAGGGACCCAGGGACCCAGGTGTGGGCCCATATTTCGATATGACACAAAAGCCATTAGCCTGGTCCGAGCTGACCACGTAGCTCTGCAGACAAGCTGTCTCTGCCCCTAACAAAGGCCAGGATGCCTGCTCCTAGCTTCTTTTGTTAAGATGTGGATTACCTGAGAAGAGATGTTTGACTGAAGCTGATGACTTAAGAGCTCAGATATTTGGTGCTTCTTTCCTCTGTAATTTGGAAGGATGTCTTATAGAGATGCTAATTCAGGGCCTACCTGACTGCTAGATGCGGATGTGATTTGGGCCCGAGGCACTTGGCTGCCTAAGGAATGGTGTAATGTGTTTTCCTCCTTCCCCGCTCAATTTTGTGTGGGTATATAAAAGGTTTGGAGAATAAACAGAAAATCTGGCCATTTTCCATGATGACGGTGTAAGCTGTGTCGATTCTTTTCCTTGCGACTCCGTTCCAGCCGGTTTGAGGAATTAGGGAATTTATGTTGGACCCTCACGGGCCACGACACCCAGGGACCCAGGGACCCAGGGACATTGATCACATACTTGGTAACAAAGCAAACTTCCACAGATATAAAAAAAAAAGTTTAGTAACTACCTGTGTCTTATCGAATCACCATGGAATAAAGTTAGAATATAACAACAATTCAACCCCCAGAAAACCTACAAACTCATGGAAACTGAACAGGTAACTACTGAACCACCCCTGGGTCAGGGAAGAAATAAAGAAAGAAATTAAAGTCTTCCTTAAATTCAATGAAAATAAAGATACAAAATACCCAATCTTATAGGACACTATGAAAGCAGTGCTAAGAAAAAAGTTCATAGCGCTAAATTCACAAATTAAAAAAAGACGGAGAAAACTCACATTAGAGACTTAACAGCACAGGTAAAAGCTCTAAAGAAGAAGAAGAAGAAGAAGAAGAAGAAGAAGAAGAAGAAGAAGAAGAAGAAGAGGAAGAGGAAGAGGAAGAGGAAGAGGAAGAGGAAGAGGAAGAGGAAGAGGAAGAAGAAGAAGAAGAAGAAGAAGAAGAAGAAGAAGAAGAAGAAGAAGAAGAAGAGAAGGGGAAACCAAGTTATATTCCAGAACTAAAAGTGAGGGCTCTTGACTGGGTTTGGAGCTTGTTATCATTGGAAGGAGCAATCTTGAGGAAGCAGTAGGATTACACTAGATAAGTTTTCCATTTTCAGCACTCGGCATTTTATAACAGGTATATCTGCTGTCTGGGGATGTTCTGGCATTGCATGTTTAACAGTGTTCTTGTTCTAATCTCACTAGATAGCAATAGCACCTCTCTCCAGTTCTGAAAGCCAAAACTACCCTCAGACGTTAGTAATGTCTCCTCCCATCTTCCTTCTGTCCTTTCCCTGATGGCCATGTGGCAAGCAGTTTTGAACACTTGTTCCCAATGTGATATGTTGCTCGACTACAGGCCTTGAAACAGCAGGGAAGCCAGCTAACCATGGACTTGGTACCCGTAAAGCCCTGAGCCCAAACAAGCCTTTTCCTCTTTACAAGCTGACAATGTCAACTATGCACTACAGTGAGAAAACACTGACAAGCAGACAAGCAGATGGGAGAGAGACAGGATAAACTTATTTTTCAAAATCATATTGGGAGGTACTAACACCTAATTGTTTATTTTTCTTTTCAACATTTGAAGATATTAGTTTATTTGTTAAAATGTCTTTGGGACAGGTACTCACTGAAATCTTTAGTTCTAAAGAATAAATTAAAACTAGAAATGCTTTATTTTTAGAAGTAGAGATTCAAAATAATATCTATAGGCCTGTCTAAGCGTCACACATACTGGTAGATAGCCTGTGGTAATATCTAATTAGCTTATATTGGGAAGCATTTTTCTTACTTTGATGTTATCACTTGGCCTTCAGTAATGACATCCATAGCACTGGCTGTCAGTCCACAGATAGAAAAGCCCTCTCCTATAAAGATGATCTTTTTTATATTTTTATTTATTTTATGTATGAATGTTTTTTCTGCCTATTTATCTGTTTACCACATGTATGCCTGGTTCTTGCGGGGGTCAGAAGAGAGCATCGGATCCCCTGGAACTGGAGTTATAGGTGGTTGCTGTGAGCCACCATGTTGCTGCTGGGAATTGAACCTTGGTCCTCTGCTAGAGCAGCCAGTGCTCTTAACCAATGAACCATCTCTCCAGCCCAAAAGTTTATCTGATTTTTATGCCAAACAAACAAAATGCATTAAAGCTCTGTGTTTCTCTATTCCTTCAGTTTTATTTTACTAACTGCTGGTTCTGACACAGTGATTAAAAAACAAAACAAATGAACAAAACCCTGACAAAAGAAAGTACAAAAAGGAAGGCTTTAATCATAGTTCAAATCCAAAGTTATCGCGCATCACAGAGGCCAGGCTGCTGCCATGTGAAAAGTCTTGGTGCCAGCGGTTTAAGGAAGCTCGTCACTATGTGTCCAGAGCCAAGAATGATGAATGCTGGTGTTTGACTCAACTTTCTCCCTTTTTTTAGTCTGGGACCTCAGCCCATGGAATGGTGCCACCTAGGTTAAGGTGTCTTTCCACCACTTCAATTAGCCTAATGTAAAAAACTGCTTAGAGGCTAACTAATAATCCAGATAATTCCTCACAGGCATGCGAGAGGTGACCCGAGAGTCTGACAAGTTGACAATCAGTATACCCCTTGTCATCCTGACACCCAAGCATAAACTCCTACCCCGTGTCCCCCTCAGACTCATAGCCATCTCATAATGCGAAATGCATTTCATCCAACTTCAAAAACCTCCAGTCTTTAACAATTCCAGTATTGTGTAATGATCTGTCCTGTCCCTTTAAGAGACAAGCCCTGTCCACTCCCTCCCCCATCCACTGAGGCAGGCAGATCTTCCTTCTTGCTTGTAACCTGAGTCTTTTCCCTTTTCTGTCTCACTCTCGAAGAGGTAGCTTCTGTCTCTCCCCACTTCTCTCCTTCCTCCCCTTCTGTTTCTCTCTCTTCTCTTCTCTTCTCCTCTTCTCTTCTCCCCTGCTCTCCTTTCCCCTCCATAACCCACTAAATAAATATCCAACTTCACTCTGCATGGCAGGCCTATCCATGTCTCTGTCTCTTGTCACCGCGTGGCTCCCTGCCTGACGTTAAGAAAAAATTTACAAAGCTGGCTCCGCCAGCACAAGAAATCCAATTGGGTCCAATCAAACCAAATAAAAAATGCCCATTGTTTTATTAAGCACAGTGCTCTTGGGTGGCCTAGCGCATGGCTGGGAGACAGGACAGCAGGGAGCACATGCAAACCAGGAACCATGTGTTTTTTCCTCTGGGAGCCCACTTAAATACCCTATGGGAGTGGTACTGGCCCCCCAGAGAGGGGTCTGGACCTGGCATGCTGGGATTTGGAGTCCAGACCAAAGCAACTCCCAGGTCAGGGAGGCTGGGATGCATGCCAGGGGCTGGAGGCCACACTCCACTTAACACCTGGGACCAGCCGCCTTCAGAGACCTGCGTCGGGTCTCATGGCATGCCCATCTGTCTGTCTCTCCTCATGGGGACCTGCCTGCTGCCACATGGCCCACTGCTGCCACTCGGGGACCTGCAGCATTTTACTTAATCCATTACAGTTTGAACGTCTTAGTCTTAAATTTCAGCCAGGTGGTGGTGGCACACGCCTTTAATCCCAGCACTTGGGAGGCAGAGGCAGGTGGATCTCTGTGAGTTCAAGGCCAGCCTGGTCTACAAGTGCTAGGTCCAGGACAGGCTCCAAAAGCTACAGAGAAACCCTGTCTCAAGAAACCAAACCAAACCAAACAAACAAACAAAAAAAAGCCAATAAGAAAAAGGAAAGAAAGAAAGTCTTAAGTTCCAGAAGCAATAGAGATACACGGCACTCTTTTAACTGTGAATGTCTATTTTTAAAGTTACATACTTTCAATATGGAACAGTACATAGTAAACATTCTCATCCCAAAAAGGGAGGAAAAGAAGAAGAGCAACGAAAGAATGAACCAAAGCAAGACCAGAGGGCAAGCATCAAATCCTGAAATTCCATGGCCTGGGTTTATGATAGAATCTGGGCTCTGCAGAGCTTGGATAGCCCTTCCTGCTCAGCCGCCTGCAGCAGTCATAGCCTTTCTCTTGGGCCAGAATAAAAAAATGGATGAAATTTATGCCTTGGCAATGCTGAAGCATGCATGGGCAGCCCATAAATGGTGGTTCTGTTGAACTTGTCCATATTGGGTTTCATGATCTCAATTGATGAGGACGACTGATCAGGTTTCTTTCTTGAGTCTCTTGGGCCAATACTTGCAAATTTCCTCAATGGATATCCCAAAGTTCTAGTGTCTCCAACACACTGTGGTCTCTACTGCAGCTTAGGATTCATCTTCAAGTAGTATCCTGTCTGTCATGGCCTTCTTGGAAGACTCCAACCATGCCACATATTGCCTGGTCTCCGTAGCTCTCTGAAATCATGGTGCAAGACTCTACAAACTTTCAATCTTGCATCTTTCTTGCCTGCAAAACCAGGGCCATGTGGACAACATTGACAAGTTTTGCTGCCAGGCTCTCACTGAATGAACCACAATTAACAAAACTCACTGTGTGCTTACCTAAGGTAAACACATCACCAGACAGTAGCTTTCCTAGACCAATGTACACCTGCATTCAAGCTGAAACTTTTGATGGGTGGAGTCTAGCCCTCAAGGGTCCTTTCCTGTTGGCCCATTGTGAAGCTGCTGGTTTTTCTTTAACAATAATAGTCATGGGGCTGGAGAGATGGCTCAGAGGTTAGGAGCACTGGCTGCTCTTCCAGAGGTCCTACATTCAATTCCCAGCACCCACATGGTGGCTCACAACCATCCATAATGAGATCTGGTGCCTCCTTCTAGCCTGCAGGTGTAAGTGCAGACAGAACACTGTATACATAATAAATATATAAATCTTTAAATAAAAACAATGATAATCACATCCCATTTCTAGTACAGGTCTTGGCTGCAACTTTAAACTTATTTAGCCCCCTTTCTTGACAAACTACACATTTTTTAAGATGTTTGCCTGTTGCTCTTGTAGACCTGTTGAGAGTAGTTAAAACCCATGTCACAGACTGAATGCTGTACTGTCAGGACATTTTCTCTGCCAAACACATTATCTATTACTTTTAAATTCAATTTCCCTCAAGTTTTCAAGACCTAGGCAGAATGCAGTCATAGTTTTGCCATAATATAGCTGGGATGTCTTCTAGCCCAGTTTCTCGTAAGAATCCGTTTCCTTCTGAGACCTCCTAAGCCAGGCCTCGGCAGTCTTCATTTCTCTCAGCTTTCTGCAGTCCCATCAGAATGGTCCACTAAGCTATGCTTACAGCATTTGAAGGCTTTTCTAGTCCCAAGTTCCAACCCTTTGACATTCTTCTTGCAACCAGTTCTAAATGACTATGAAATGCATGGTCAGGTTCATCACGGCTAAGCCACACTTCTCAGTACCAACTGTCTGTATTAATCATGTGTCTCGGGGCTGTAACAAAACACCTCAGGAAAGCAACTTAAGAAAACACGCTTTATTGTGGTTCATAGTCCAAGGTACAGTTCACCAGGGTAGGGAAATCTGGGCCACAGCTATAGGAGGCACCTGGTTACATTAGATCCACAACTAAGAAGCAGAGAACAATGAATTTCTAGCCACTTTCTCCATTAGTCAGTCTTAGACCGCAGTCCGTGGAATGATGCTGCGCGCACAGTTAATGGTGGGTCTTCTCATCTCAGTCACCCTAACCTAGATGCCTCATAGGCATGCCCAGAGGCTAACTTAATCTACATAATAGCCCACAGGCCTGAGGCGTACCTTCTGGGTGATTGATTCTAGAAAGATAGTATCAACAGTCACCCGTGGGAAAACAGCCAATATATTAATAAACAAAACTCAGCGTGGTGGCACATTCCTGTAATGTCAGCATTTGGGAGGCAGGGGCTGGAGGATTTCAAGTTCAAAAGTTTGAAACCCAGTTTAAAAACAAATCAAGATATATTAATGGCATGTGTTTTAAATGATATACTTGATTACTAGAACAAAAGCTTAGCAGTACCCATTCACTGCCCCCCAAGAGGTCTTGGTCTCACTACCATTTCTCTTCTCTAATTAACTGCTTACCTTGAGTCGTCCTCACGGGCCACTGGCAAGCTAGAACAGCCAGATATCATCAACCAGCAGGAGACAGCCGCATCCACAGTCTAAACCCTCATCTTCAATTACGAGGACGTGAATTTTGACTAACTCTTTCTATAAAAATAGAGTAGGAGATCTTGTTTTTAGAAGAAACAAATGTGTCACTATATTTACATTTCTGACCGGGTTTTAAAAAGAACTGGTCATCAGTTTGTTCAAAGCATGCTAACCCAGTGAGTCAATTTTGTTGAGCCAACTTTAAATAGCATCCAGACAACAGACTTGAGCCACTGTCTAAGAACTAAAATGGGGTATAACGTAGTAATTAAGTATCCTCAAACTATCAGGTCCCCACGCCAACACCGGGAGGATAAAAGCATGGGCATGATCTCTGCCTACAAAGCTTGCAATGTAGGCAGATGTGTGCGTGCAAGTCTGATAAATGCCTGAGAAGCATCGATATGGATATGTAATGGATGTTAAGACTTATCAAAGGCAAAATGAAAATTTAAGAACATTTTAACAACTGCCCAAATAAAGATAACAGACATATTCAACTACATGTTCTGTTCATCTCAATGGTAATTATGGCAATTATTAAAAAAATTTATGGCAATTATTGTCCCTAAGGCAGATGAAGTACACCTGGAGCTGGGTGTAATCTTGTGACTGACCACCAACCAGGCATACAAAGGAGCAGCAGGTGTAACTTCTCTTGCTCTTCCCTTACTATTTTAAACATAAAGGAGTCACGCTGGGATGGCAGGTCTTGAAGGTTAAATAGCCTGCCTCTGCCTCCTAAGTACCAGGATTAAAGGTGTATGCCATCCCTGCTCAGCTGGGAGCTACATTTTAAAGAGAAAGACAGTGAAACTAAATCTGCAGGTGCAGAGAAACAATACCACTGAAGAAAAAGAGAGATCTCACTAATCCTGCCGCCTTCTGAGTTTATCCTCTGGTCCTTACTTCTCTTCCTACCGAGTCCACCACGTGCAAGTCCTCAATCCACCTACCTTTGTCCTTCTGTAGAAAAATTCCAATCTACTTAAGTGTTTTCTGTCCCTCTCTCTCTCCATTCCTTCCTACCACCTTTATACCTACTGCTAGGTATCCAGACACAGGAGGAACAATAAAGCTGAAGTCATTGATTTCAGCAATTGAGCCACGAATCTCAATGGCTCCTTGTAGCTGCCTGGCAAAGCTACCTGCTTAATCCTATCATCTTCCATTAGCCTACACAACTAGTTGAATTTCCAAGCTCCTCAAATGTCCAGAAGCCTTCTCGGCAACTCAGTGACTATATCAGTTACTGCACTTAAATTTATCAAGAAACGTTTAGGAATCAGAACTTCTAAAACTCGCCGGGCGATGGTGGTGCACGCCTTTAATCCCAGCACTCGGGAGGCAGAGGCAGGCAGATCTCTGTGAGTTCGAGACCAACCTGGTCTACAGAGCTAGTTCCAGGACAGGCTCCAAAGCCACAGAGAAACCCTGTCTCAAAAAAAAAAAAACAACCAAAAAAAGAACTTCTAAAACTCTCATTATATCTGCCATCCTAAATTTGAAAGCATGCATAGCTTCTGAGTTCCTTGTTATTCGGTTGCTATGGTTTGAATGTGTTGTAAACATATTAGGGTTAGAAAAAGCTTTAAGAGAGATCTGATCTAGCACACCTGTGCTTGCTCTCTCCGCCCCCATAGGATGTACTGGGCTGTACTAACCCAGCAGTGAGACCTTTATTAGTTTGCTGGCACCATGCTTTTGGACTTCTCAGCCTTCAAAACCATAAACTAAATAAGCCTCTATTGTTTATCAAAGACCTAGTCCCCAGCATTTCAGAGAAGAAAGCATAAGGAATATTACAACTCTTCTACTTGTGTGCTAGATCCGATGTCCTCTTATCTTCTGCGGCAGAGTTGGACTGGGGCCACTCAGATCCTTTCCCAGCTCTCACCTCCTTCAGGATCTATAAAGTTGTTGTCATTCCTGAACTCATGCCCTTCCTGGAGTAGCCTGTATGCAAGGACTGAGCAATTTTGGGGGCCAGCATTCAGGAACCTTGTACTGGAGAGCAGTGCTCAACTCCAGGGGTGGCTGACGATTTGCGGGCTCAGCTCCACTCTTCCTCTGCCCCATCTTGCTTTCTTGACGACTTAAAAAAAATATTTAGTGCTCCAATTCTGCCTCTGCCCATACAGAACCCAACCTGACAAACGTACGTTAGTGGTTGCAGCTGCTGGCCCTCTCTCCACTGCATCATCAATTTTAACGTCTATCAATTCAGTCCCAGCACAACACAGTCACATTTTCCTCTTAAAAAAAAGAGTCCCTTTGAATTCCTGCTCTCCTGGACCCACTGCAAAATCAAATTCCTTCGAAGTGTCTCAATTCCTTTTTGTTCACTTGGCTCTTTATTTCCACTCCCGATACCTTTATACCCACTACCTAAGGGAGACAGCTCTGCAGGGTCATTGAGGATGTTGTTTTATTTAAGTCAATGCTCTGTTGACATCTCACCTCTGTTCACATGTTCACTAGGTCACTCTTTCCTTGGAAGACAGCTTGTGAAGAAGTCACCTGGCTTCTGGGACCCAGCTTTCGATTCTCCTCTACCACTGGCTACTGTTGCTCAGCTGCTTAGCCAGCTTGCCATCCTCTCTTGAACCCATAAACCCTGGAGCATTCAGAGGTTGTCTTGAAACTATCTCTCCTTGCTACTTCTATTAATTTCTCATCGCTACTTTTATTAAATTTTGTTTGTGACATCGTCCAATGCCAGATCTTTAAACATCAACTACATGTTGACAACTGCTAAATTTACTATCCTGAGCTATGGCTTCTTCCTTTGAATGCTAGATACTCATATCCAACTGTTTATTGGCATTTTCCATTTTGATGACCATAAATCTCAATCCTAACATATCTAAAATAAAGTAAATCCAGACCTCCCACAAATTCCTCCCTAAAAAAAAATTACAAAGTTTGCCCATCTCATTTCCTGAAGTCTTCCCTCATGCCAATAGATCCTCTGTTGTTTCGTTGTCTGAACCAAACTCAGTAATCATTGAGTTTTTATTCTCATTTCCCACCTCCAGTAATTTAGATAATTCTTTAGAGCATACCCCAACTCTCTGCTTTCATTTGGAGTTCTTTTTCCAAATGTCATTTTATTAACCAAACCTCCCTTAATCATTGACAGTTTAAAAGAAGAGTTCACCTGCAATGCATGTACTCCATTTCTTCTTAATTGTTACATCACCACCACACAATATATGCGCGTGTTTGCTCACTGTCTCAACTACAGTCTACTTCAAGATGGCAGCCCTTCTCCAGCCTCTACATGGACAGAGGGTTTAATACTTATAAATGAACGAATGAGAATGGTGTCAAAACAGTGATGGTCTGAGGGATGAAAATTACTTGAGCAGAAATAAGTGATGGGAAGAAGCAAGCTAACTGAGGATTAACCGGAAAGTTTTACAGTGGAAAGCCCAGATGGTGTGTATGAATGAGTCTCGCGTGACTAAATGGCCAACTATGTCAGAGAGCTGGCAGACAGAGGTCAGCAGCTGGGCTATGTAGCATCTTACACATTGCGAGAAGTTTGGAGGTTATTCCAAGTATGATGGGGTCATCAGAGGTTTTAAGGAAGAGTGTCAAATTAAACAGAATCGCTTTGGCTGGAGTGTGACTAGTATTTGGAATGTTAGTATTTGGAAGGCTGTGCTGCTGTCCAAACTGTCTCAAAGGAGAGTGCGTGGGATGTGAGCGGAATCAGCAGCATGGTGACCGACCTAAGGTCTGATTGAAAGCAGAAATAACAGGACTTTGCTTCACTAAAATGCGACACAAGAGGAAAAAAGTCTGAATTTTGTCCTGCAACTTTGACTCCATTGCCACAAATGTAACTAATCATATTTTCATCAAGTCTGGTGGATTAAAAAAAAAATCAGTTGGGCAGCTAGTGTTCTCGGGTAGAGAGAAAATGAAGCCGCACACGTAGTAGAGCACGTGACTTATTGCTGAGTTTTTGAAGCGAGGAATCTAAAAGGCGGGCGGGGTTTCCCTAGAATTCTGGACAAGAAGTGTGATGAACTGGACCGATACCCTGTTTGCATTACAGAAAGGAGAAGCCTAAGGGGAAAGGGGAAGAGTGACTGTCCCTTACAGGCACGTGTACGAAACCTATTTACGTCGCTGGTGGTGTGAGCACTTAACCTAGAGGGTCCATGACATGGGGCCGCGTACAGGCCAGGCGAATCCTCACAAGTAGGTCACATTTGGAAGCCTTCCTCCAGAACGACCTTTAGGAGGCAAACGAGATGGCTCCCGGTGCAAGCCCCTCCACGTCTGTAAAAGGAGACTTCTGCGGATCCCGTCAACTTTGTCATCTCCAGCCGCCACCCGTCCCTCGGCGGCACAGGACGGTCATCTTCTCCCGGGAGGACCCGGGGGCGACGGGCAGCTCGCAGGCCCCCTAGCGCCCGTCCGAGCAGTGCGGAAGCCCCCGCTCGCACCCGCTAAGCCGAACGCCCATCGAACCCGCGACGCGGCCGGGTCCTCCAGCCGCCCGAAGCCCCTCGCGGCCCCGCCCCGGCCCCCCCGGGAGACGCCGCCCCGCCCCGCCGTCCCGCCCCGCCCGCCCGCGCGCGCCAACTCCCAGCTCCGCGCGCTGATTGGCCGGAGCATTCCCGCTCTGCTTCCCGAACCGCCATTTTGAAAATCTTGTTGATTCTGAGGAGCTGAGGGAGCTTGCGGCGGCGCGAGAACCTCGGCCCGCGCGCCTTCTCACTCGGCGGCGGCCTCCTCGTGCGCACCCGCGGTGAGGGCGGCAGCGGGGAGCGGCGTGGCGGCTTTGCCCCCGCGGCGGCGAGGAGGTGGGGGGAGGGGGACGACGCGGTCATCCGCCCGGCGGCCCGACGCGGGGGAGGGGACGCGCGGCGCGCACGGCGAGGCTCGCCTTGGCCGGACTGGCCTGGCCCGGCCCGGGGCGGTGCGGCGCGGCGCAGGCCGGGCGGGAGCGCGCGCGCCGGCGGCGGGAGGGCGGTGCGATTTCCCGCCTCGGGCATCCCCGGGGAGGCAGGCGGGGTGGCTGAGCCTCCGGAGTGGGCGCCTCGAGAAGCAGCTGCCGCCGAGCGCTCGCCGCGGTCCTGCCGGTGAGTGCGAGCGAGCGAACCGGAGCGTGCGGCTTCCTCTCCGTCCGCAGGTCCCCAGCAGCATGTCGGCGGCGGCGGCGGCCCCCGCTGCGGAGGCAGACGACGGCCCAGCGCAGCCCGCGTCCGAGAAGGAGCCCGAAATGCCGGGCCCCAGGGACGAGAGTGAAGAGGAGGAGGAGGAGGAGGAGGAAGAAGAGGACGACGAGGAGGAAGAGAAAGGTGGGCAGGGACGCGCATCCCTCACGGGTGGAATTTTCACATCAAAAGTTTTTTTCCTCCCCCTCCCTTGGGAAGTGGTGCTCTGGGTTTTTGGCGCTCGGAGGCAGCAGGTCGGAGTGGTTGGTTCAGGCGCATGGTGTGTATATTTGCCAACCGTCAGTGGCAGAGAATTGGGATTTTTTTTCTTTCTTTTTCTTTTTTCCCTTTGAGCGTGTGCCAGGGTTGCGATGGCGAGTGTAGCTGAGTTTTCGCGCCGTGCCATCTGAACACTTGGTCCCCCGGCAGGAAGTTTGTAAGGCTGAGATCTGTCTTCCACGCCACTGCTGTGTGTGTACGCGAGTGTTTTCATTGCGCTAATTTCATTCTGCTGCATTTGCCTTTTGAAGTTCCCCTAAGGTCCGCGCTGTAACCTAACACCACAGGTATGCTAGCTCATCCTGGAAATGGTTCCCTGCCTCCAGCCCTCTGTGGCTGCTGATTTTTGAGGAAGGGTTCTTGTGGGCGCGTTTTTCTTTGCCTAGGAATCGCCCGTGAAAGCTGCTGCTGTTGGAGAAAGTAGTTTCAAAACGAAAAAAAAAACACTGAACTGAAAGTTAGACTGTGAACCCACAGCGGTCTCGGTTTTGGAGCTAATACTGTTCAAAGATTGGTGGTGCTGACCACCTCTGTGTGGGGAAGCCCGCTTAGAGACGCGCAGGAGGCTTGTCAGTTGTTCAGGATGCTTATGCTGTCCCTCCACAGCATAAGACTTTTCCCGAGACATTCTCATATTGGAAAATCCCAGATACAGCTCTTCACATATTCCGGTGCTAGTCGGGTCCAGTTGTGACTGCAAATGGCCAGAGCAGGTCTCAGGGTTCAAGCGCTCGTCCCAACCTGTCATTTCTTTTTGTAAATATAATATGGGCTAGGGGAACAAGGGATACTTTTTATTTGAAGTGGAATGTGCCCTAAGACCTTATGGGAGTGTGTCATTTAAGTACAGCACTTGCTTTAATTATAAATCTTAATACGAATTGTTTAAATTACCTTGAAGTTTACTTGCAATCAAATAATTGAAAGTTGGCTGTCTTGTCAGTATTGTTAAGACTTTCTTAGCACGTGGACCTCTAATATTTTACTATTTTTTGTCTTCCTAGGGAGGCAAAGTTGAGGTATTAGAGGTAGTGAGTTTCCTTGGCAGAAAGAAATTGAGAAGTTATGTAAACATACTATAAAAGGCCAAAACATGTTTTAGAGGCTAAAAATAATTCACAGAATCCTGGAGTTGGTTGAATATAAGTCAATTATTTTTAAAAACTTTCTTTGTAGGTTTAGTCCTTAATATTTCAAAACTAATTTATTATTACTCATTTTTTCTCTTCAGCTGTTTTAGATGCTGGAATTGTCAGTTTTTAATTCTTCTTAGCCCAGAATATACCTTCAGTATAATGATAGAAAGGTACATGACGATGAAGTTACTGAAATCTAGGAAGTAAGGCATTGTTAGCAAGACTTGGAAGTGATTTGTGGAAGATGAGACAGACTGAACTGGAGCAGTGACTCTTAGCTTTTGTCTATAGGGTTTGGGTGATGGTGTTATTCTCCAGAAAAACAAATACAGACGGGAACAAGCTTGCTTGGAGAGGATTATAAGGTCTTGGATGTGTTGTTTGGGTTCCTGTAGGACATAGAGGAATTGTCCAGGTTATAGCCAGCCTACATTAATTTGAAAACTGTACTCCAGGGTTGGACTAAGTAATTGTTAGTTTGTAGATCCTGATCCAAAGCAAGTGAATAAAGTTACCAAGAAGAGGAAATTGAGTGATAAGAGGAGCTGTTAATGCTAGCTTTCTGCATTCATTCTTTGCAGCTCCTTACATAGCCCCAAATCTGAACTGTCTTGTAAAACCTACACTAATGTTTTGATCCTTTTTCCTCCCTGACCATAAAATAATCCCTCTTCAACTCACAAAACGGTTTTTTTTGGGGGGGGTTATTTATCCTTTATTAATTAATTAAATTAATTATTTAATTTATCCTTTATTAAGCTTTATTAATGCCGAGTCCAAATTTTTATGGACTTCATTCAGTATCATCATGAATGAGACAGTTTAATTCAATAATTTATCTCATCTAGGGCTGGGCGGTAGTGGCAGAGACAGGCGGATCTTTGGGAGCTCGACGCCAGCCTGGTCTACAAGAGCTAGTTCCAGGACAGGCACCAAAGCTTTAGAGAAACCCTGTCTCGAAAAACAAAAACAAAAAATTATCTCATCTATCTCACTTTTAAAGAAATTAGAAAAAAATCAACATATCAAGGTCTATTTTGTGTTTAAAATTTATTTATTTTTTCCCCATATTTATTGAGCTCTACATTTTTCTCTGCTCTCCTCCCTGCGTCTTCCCTCCCCCCTTCAACCCTCCCCCAAGGTCCCCATGCTCCCAATTTACTCAGGAGATCTTGTCTTTTTTTTACTTTCTATTTCCCATGTAGATTAGATCTATGTAAGTCTTTCTTAGTGTCCGTATTGTTGTCTAAGTTCTCTGGGATTGTGGTTTGTAGTCTGGCTTTCTTTGCTTTATGTTTAAAAACCACCAATGAGTGAGTACATGTGATAATTGCCTGGGTTACCTCACTAAAAATAATGTTTTTTAGTTTCATCCATTTTCCTGCAAAATTGAAGCTGTCGTCATTTTTTTCTGCTGTGTAGTACCCCATTGTGTAAATGTACCACTTTTTTTTTTTAATCCATTCTTCGACCAAGGGGCATTTAGGTTGTTGCCAGGTTCTGGCTATGACAAACAATGCTGCTATGAACATAGTTGAGCACATGTCCTTGTGGCACTATTGAGCATCCTTTGGGTATATACCTACAAGTGGTATTAGTGGGTCTTGAGAAACGTTGGACAAAACGTTTTTTAAAAATATTTTTATTTCTGCGTATGGGTGTTTTGCTTGCATGTATGTGTATGTACGCCCAGTATGTGGCCTGGTTCCCTCAGAGGTCAGAAAGTATCTGATCACCCCGGAAAGTGGAGTTAGAGATGGTGTGAGCTTCCATGTGGTGAGTATCAAACCCTGGTCCTCTGATAAAGCAGTGAGTGCTCCCTAACCACTGAGCCGCTTCTCCAGTCCCTCACAAAACATTTTGTAGCTTTCCCTTGTTTTGTGTGGCAGGAGTGGTGCATGTGAAGGTCAAAAGACAACTTGAGGGAATCTTCCACCATA
Organism: Microtus pennsylvanicus; assembly: GCF_037038515.1. NCBI lineage: Eukaryota > Metazoa > Chordata > Mammalia > Rodentia > Cricetidae > Microtus > Microtus pennsylvanicus. The sequence goes on along the minus strand of NC_134582.1, from coordinate 82,732,317 downwards.
TTCATTCTGTCTGGGCTTAGGCCTCTGGGGTATTGGATTTGAGTCACCAGTTTTAGACATTCTATAATCGATCTGTACCCTTATCCCTTATTTGTATCTCTCTTAAAGATCTTTTATTGTCTTTCACATTAAGTACAGTTTTCATTTTCCTAGTGGAAATTTAAAAAAATGCTTAATAACACCATTTTGATTATTAGGTACATTTTTGGACATAATAGGCATTCACTTGAATGAAAAGAGGACCGACCACAAAATACAGTTTATTTGACTAGGTTTCAAACAATAAGTAGTTTTTGATAAATATGACCATATTTTAAGCTTTATATATTACATATTTCCTGGGTTTTTCTCAGAAGTCTGGACTAAACAGTAGTTAACTTTGTTAGAGTGACTTATGGCTGTCAGGAACATAATTATCATACTACAAAATAACATCCAGCCAGCTATCTTAAAACAGGTGCCAAAGTATAGTCAGATAGGGAAATATGCGCTAGTGTTTATAACACAGTAGTATGGCTGCTTAGTTTAAGATATTTTATTATATGTTTGTAGAAGAGTTCAAAGGCCCACAAACAATGAAATAATGAGATTGAAATACTAATCTTGCTTAGTCCATGTTAAATACATTTCTCTTGTGTGTCAAAAAGGTTAGTGAGAAGCTAATTTTTTTTCAAGAGTCAAGTGACTAGATTTTAATGTAATTGGATAAGAATTTTTGTTATTTTAGACTGGGTGGTTGACAAACTTGAGTAAATAAAATCTTCCACAGTGTTTCATGTCATTTGCTTCTTAAAACATGCTTAGGGGAAAGTGTGGTATTGGGTTTGGGAGCTCTTTTCCCCACCTGTGTATAAAGCTGACACATTATTTTAGCTTTTTGTTATTTAAGAATTTAAAAGTTATTCATTTAATTCCTAGAAAAGAGTCTCATTGTGGAAGGCAAGAGAGAAAAGAAGAAAGTAGAAAGATTGACAATGCAAGTGTCTTCCTTACAAAGAGAGCCATTTACAATTGCACAAGGTAAGTTTATTCTATATTTCTTTTACAGTGAAAATGCCCAGTTAGGCAGGAAAGTGATTAGCAAATACTTGGTAATAGCATACTTAGTGTTTAGGAAATAGTGATCTATTTTGGGATAATTTTAATTTTCCCTATTAACATAAAGTAATACAAACTGTGCTGTGGTTATAATTTTCATTAAGGTAACTAAATATTAATAAGGTCTGGGTACTTAATTATGATTTTTTTTTCCAGGGAAGGGTCAGAAACTTTGTGAAATTGAAAGGATACATTTCTTTCTGAGTAAGAAAAAAACAGATGAACTTAGAAATCTACACAAACTGCTTTACAACAGACCAGGCACAGTAAGACGTTTGAAAACATCTTTCCTATGTTTTTTGATACTTAGTATATTAAGATGCTTCACTACAGAGCCATAATTTTAATCCTGTAAGACTAGATCCGATACCAGTAAGTAAATTCAGACACGGACTTTTTGTAGTATGAGTAGCTTGTTATCTTTTCCTTTTATTTTTATTTATTTTTTTGTTTTTGTTTGTTTTGGGTAGGTGGGGTTTCCAGACAGGGTTTCTCTGTAGCTTTAGAGCCTGTCCTGGAACTAGCTCTTATTGTAGACCAGGCTGACCTCGAGAACTCAGATCTGCCTGCCTGTCTCTCCAGTGTTGGGATTAATGGTGTGCATCACCACCTAGCAAGTAGCTGGTTATTAACAAGACAGTACCTAGGGCTTTCTCATGTTTTTCATCCCAACCTGGGATAGATGAGTAGTTCAGAGATAGATTGCTTATCTGCCATGCCCAAGGCCCTAAGTTGGGTTTCTAACACCATAACCACCAAAACAAAAATGCTCCAAACTGAAAATCTAAATTATATAATACAATCTGTTGTGATTTTAGTGATTAAAAAAAACTGTATTAGAATAAATTGAGCCGGGCGATGGTTGTGCACGCCTTTAATCCCAGCACTTGGGAGGCAGAGGCAGGTGGCTCTCTGTGAGTTCAAGACCAGCCTGGCCTACAGAGCTAGTTCCAGGACAGGCTCCAAAGCCACAGAGAAACCCTGTCTCGACAAACCAAAAAATAAAATAAAATAAATTGGTTTTCAATGTTCTGACTACTCACAATAAATATTCCCTTGTAATTGTAATACTCATAAAAGTGGGTGACAGTTGTTTGCCAAATGACATGTTAATTGCTCTATATATAACTACTTGAAAAGAAGGGGATTGTTTTATTTGTATAGATGTTTTACCTAGTGTCTGTCTGTTGTGTGCTTGCTACCTGAGGGGGTGTTTGGATTCCCTGGCTGAAGTTACAGATGGTTGTGAGCCAGCCACCATATAGGTGCTGGGAATGGAACCTGGGTCCTCTGGAAGAACAGCCAGTGGTCTTAACCACTGAACCATTTCTTTCTTTTTTTGGGGGGGGGGGATTATTCGAGACAGGGTTTCTCCGTAACTTTTGGCTCCTGTCCTGGAACTAGCTCTTGTAGACCAGGCTGGTCTCGAACTCACAGCGATCTGCCTGCCTCTGCCTCCCGAATGCTGGGATTAAAGGCATGCGCCACCACTGCCCGGCGATACAGCTTATGTCACTGACTGTATTTGAAATAAGAAACTTTGCTTTAGGTTGTGTAAAACAAGTTAGATGTTATTAAGGCTGTCTGAAGCACGGTCTAGTTTATTTTAACATGTGCTAACCTCAGTTTGCACAATCTAATTTACACATGTCTCATAACTAGTAAATGGAATTAACTTTTTGGAGTACTTACAATTATTTGCCTTTTTAAAAATACTCATTGACTAGTAACTTTCTACACCTACGTAAGAAACAATTCTGGTAACTTGCTAGGTGAAAATACATTCAGATTCAAACTTTTCAAAGAATTAATTCAGTTTGTAGAATTTTTGTAATGTTAATATGTCAGTAGCACATACTTTTCAGTTTTGTTCAGTAAATTAACTTGGGTGATGGCTCTGAAAATAGACACTATCTTTGAGGTTTTTTTTTTTATTTGTGCATTACTGGATAGTAGCATTAACAATATCAAAAATATTTTCAGGTGTCCTCATTAAAGAAGAATGTGGGTCAGTTTAGTGGCTTTCCATTTGAAAAAGGCAGTACCCAGTATAAAAAGAAGGAAGAAATGCTGAAAAAGTAAGTTATTTTTATAAATATTGTTATTGGTTGATAATGCTATATTCCATTTAAAAATGAATGCCTGCTCATTTTTAGTAGATTGCTAACTTTAAGTTAGTACTTGACAAGTCTATCATAGCATCACCTTGGGTTATCTGTTATGTTCCGGTAAATAATGACTTAAAATTATTGAAAACCCTTAAAATTTCATTTTCTAGAAGATACAGGTAATCTGAGAGTTCAAAGCTCATATAGTCTGAAGGAAATGTAATAAAATGTATTTCTGTCCCCTGCTGTTACTATTTCTTCTTAGTGTTTTAAACTTGCCTTGAACATAATTGCTTTGATGAGGAATTGTCATTTTCCATAATGCTAGCAAAATGACAAACCTTAGAACTTTTGGTTACTAAATGCCTGTAGATAGAAAATTTAAATAAAAATTAGGTCTTCATTGAGACACTGTAATGCTGAATTACTAATTTAAACAATTTTCAAGTCCATGAATTTTATAGTATTGGAAATTTAGGTAATTTTTCAGTGAGTTTACTTCAATTGTTGGTAAATAGTCATTTTCTAATGGTTGTGCCCTGTGGTCAGGTAATTAATAAGAGTAACCTACAGGGAAATACTTATAACTGTTATGGAAACAAAGCAGACCAATTTTTCTGGCTCTTTCTTCTTTATATTATGAAGGTTACTTATGAACTCATGTGTAGTCACCTTCTTTTCCCCTGCTTTCTGTTTTAGGTTTAGAAACGCCATGCTAAAGAGCATCTGTGAGGTTCTTGATTTAGAGAGATCAGGCGTGAACAGCAAACTCGTGAAGAGGATCTTGAATTTCTTAATGCATCCAAAGCCTTCTGGCAAAGTAAGGATCTGTTTTTTACCATCTCAGTAAAATGGTTATTAACAGCCTTTCCTTTCTCTTACTGGAATGGTAATTTAGCCACAGAATTGTATTGATAGTCAGTGTTGTCATCTGCATTTAAAATATATGCCTTTCATGGACAGAACTGCAATATTTTCATAATATAAAATAGCATATTTTCCTTCAAATCAGGTGTGAGTAGTACAAGATTAGGAAAAGTAGTCTGGTGGTGGCAGCACACAGCTTTAATCCCAGTGCTTAGGAGGCAGAGGCAGGCGGAACTCCAGGAGGTCCAGTACAGCTAGGGCTTGTTACACAGAGAACCCCGGTCTTGAAAAATCTAGAAAGAAAAGTGGCTATGCACATCTTTGATCCCACTTTAATCCTAGCAGCGGGGTCTCTAGTTAGTGGTCAGCTTGGTCTACAGAGCAAGTTCCAGTGTCCTAAGGCTACCCAGAGAAACCCTGCTTCAAACAGATACAAAGGTAAAAGTACCTACATGTCACAAAGATATAAACCAGGGCTCCAGGGTTTTCTGTCTGGAAGGCATTGGAATAAGGGAAATACATTGAGGAAATGGTTATGTGGGACTGATATACAGTGTTTAAATTTTAGAATTTAGCAAATACTCCTAAGAAAGCATTGAAAAATAAACTCATTGACTGATCAAATCGTTTTTCTCATGTGATTAGAAATGGATACGGTTTAACTGAAGGCGTATATAACACATTAACCTATTTCATGCCTGTTATTACTTTCATAATTAACTTACTCAACATTTATTCCACACTGAAAGATGTTGCTGAGAACTTGGCATTACTGAAAGAGGTAGTATAAATTGAGGATATATGATTGCTAATTAAGCTTTATTTTCTCTGATAGTTGTTTCTACTCCTTTGATTAATTAAAGCAAGAAACTCCTAGTAATGGTATCTTTAGTGCTTATAAAAATGAAATACATTAAGTCTAGTTTCAGTTATTGTCTTGATCAAATGTAGACACTACCTGAACTCATTACAGTGCATAATTGTAGTCCTGTTTCAGAACCAACGATACCCTTTGCAGATGGTTATGCCAGATGTTTACAAGACAATTGAGAATAGTGTTAATGCACTTTTAGGTAGCCTGACACATTTAAAGATGATTTCTCTGCTAATCCTTTAAATGCTTTCTGACAGAATTTGAGTTGACTAATTATCAAAACGAGTTGATTGACTTAGAAATACCCTTATTTAACAGATGATACTGTTAAAAAGTTTTTTCTTTTTCTCTCTCTATATAAAGCCATTGCCAAAATCCAAAAAATCTTCAAGCAAAGGTAGTAAAAAGGAACGGAACAGTTCTGGAACAACAAGGAAGTCAAAGCAAACCAAATGTCCTGAAATTCTGTCAGATGAATCCAGTAGTGACGAAGATGAGAAGAAAAATAAGGAAGAGTCTTCAGAAGATGACGAGAAAGAAAGTGAAGAGGAGGTAAGATATTTTTTAACTATTGTTTTCTCTATTTTCTATCAGATAAATATTCTTGCTACATAAACAAGCAAATAGTTTGATGTCATTTCTTTGTGTTCTGTCTGTTTTTTAAGACAGGGTTTCACTGTGAACTCACTCTGTAGACTAGGTTTGCCTCAGATGCAGAGAGATCCACCTGTTTCTGCCCAGTGATGGGATTAAAGGTGTATGCCACCACCCACCAGCACTGTTGGTTCCTTTTCATGAAAGCTACGTACATAATTGAGCAGGCTTATATCCCCGCCATATCAAATATTAAAGTTTCAAAACAGCTGAGTTTGTGACCTAGATTTGAAGTGTGCCTTGAACTATTCAGAGAGAAATGGGAAAGGAAGCAGCAAAACTAAACAAACACAGAGGGGTGTATTCTTTCTCTTTTAGTATTTTATGTATGGGTCTTTTGTCCACAAGCATGTCTTTGCACTACATGCATTCCTGCTGTCTGCAGCAGCCAGAAGGGCACATCAGAATTCTCTGAAACTGGAGTTATGTGTGACTGTGAGCCCCCCCCTCCCCCCGCCGTGTGGGGGCTAGGAATTGAATATGGAACCTCTGGAAGAACAGCCTTTGCTTTTAACTACTGAGCCATCTCTCCAGCCCATGGGAGCACATTCTTAGAAGGCTTTTATCAATATTTTATAGTTGACCTGAACTGATGTAATTTGATGCAAAAAGTAAAAGTGTTAAAGGTTGTAATTTTCCTTCAACCTTTTGGGAATTATTTAATGAGTGTCACAGCATTTGAAGTTTATATCACCTAGAAATGGGACATTTTCTGTTTGCACATATTTGTAAAATGCTTCCATAGTGCATATGAGGTAGGAGGAAAAGTGTTTAGCTTTTGCTGTATCTGTCCTCAGTCAAGGTCAGGGAAAATAGGTATAGCAGGTGAGTTCCTGTTTGTTCTTACTGATGTTTAGTATGCCATGTTTTATTTTTTCATTTTCTTTAGGGGTTAGAACTTATTCTATAAATTTATTCTATAGGTTTGATTAATCCTGGATTGATAATGTAGTCTAGATATTTCCTTGAGGGAAGCCCACACAGTTGTACTAGCCAGAAATATCTTTGAACACTAACAAATGTACTTTATGTAGTCAGGAAGGGTGCTTTTTAATCTACTGAACACCACAGAATTAGATGAATAAGGTAAATTATGAGGCTGGAACGTGGCTAAGTTGTTTAAGAGCTTATACTACCCTTGCAGAAGAACAGTTCCTGGTACCCAGGTTGAACTGCCTGTAACTCCAACTCTAGAGGTTATAATGCCCTCTTCTGGTTTCTGCAGAAACCTAAACTCATCTATACATTCTCACACAAATACACATGCATACTATAATTAAAAATAAAATCTTTTTTGAGAAGATATGTAATATACTTGTTTTATTTGAATATGTTAATAGTATATATATTTGACCTGAGATATTTAAAGTTCTTTCTTGTTTTAATGTCTGTTGCCTACAGAGGCCAGAAAAGGGCATTAGGTCCCCAGGAATTGGAGTTATACACGGTTGTGAGCTGCCATATGGGTGCTGGGAATTAAATCCAGCTCCCTTGGAAGAAGAGCTCAGCCATCTCTCCCGCTCCTAATGTCAGATTATTAAAGGTGCCTCTGAATCTGAGTATGAGCTATTTTCATAATGTAAGAATTTTTTTTAAAATCTTACAGGTACTTCATACATTTAACAGTTTTTTAGTTAATTGTGCATATGCATGTCTGTGTGTATGAGTACAATACCTTCTGAGGCCAGAAGAGGGCATCAGGTCCCCTGAAGCTGGAGTTGGACATCTGGCATGGTTGCTGGGAATTAAACTGGGTCTCCTAAAGGAACAAAGGCTCTTAACCTCCTCTGCTATCCTTCCAGCCTCTACTGTATTTTGGTGTGGAGGGAAGATGAATACTCTGAACTCTCAGATTTTTATGGTTTGATAGCTGAGAGGAAAGCATTGTTTATATGTACATATATTATTGTGACAGATTTGTGTATGTGGATGCCAGACAGCAGCTATTGAGCCATTGCTCCCAAGCCCTCCATTTTTTGAGACAGGATCTCAGTATATAGAACTGACTAGCCTATATAATAAGACTAGACTATCTATATAATATGACTAGACTATCTATATAATAAGATCACACTGGCCTTGAATTTATAGAGATAGCCTGCCTTTTTCCTTCTAGTGGTGAAATTAAAGGCATCTATCACCATACCCTACCTCTATCAACCTGTTTTGAGAAAAGGTCTTTCACTGGGACCTGGATTAGGTTAGGTTGGGCTGGCTGTCAAGGAAGCCATAGGATTCTCCTATTCCCTAGCATTAAAATTACAGCCATTGCATCCCTCTGCCTGGCTTTTTATGTGGGTGATAGAAGTTGAATTCAAGTCTTTATGCTTATGTGGCATGAACTACCTCACTAATTTCCATGATTTTTTTTTAAATTTTTTTAAATTTTTTTTTGGTTTTTCGAGACAGGGTTTCTCTGTGGTTTTGGAGCCTGTCCTGGAACTAGCTCTTGTAGACCAGGCTGGTCTCGAATTCACAGAGATCCGCCTGCTAACCTCCATGATTTTAAACTAATTATTTTCCTTGTCCAATATTTTGCTCATTTACCATATGTCCTTAATGGTTTCTAACACTTTAAGGACAAATCATGAGAAGTTAAATTATTAAAATTACTGCAGTATATAAATTTTGTTGTTTGTTTTGTCTTTATAAAACAAAATAGGTTTGGGAACTGGGTTCAAATCTTTGGTTTTTCACTATATGACTTTGTACAAATTACTTAATTTCTGTACTCAATCTCCCATTAGTAAAACTGGAAGCAACCTCATAGGGCCATATTAAATGACTTCAAAAGTGCCTGGCTACATATATTTTGTATTCATTGATATTGTTAGAATCTTTAGTCAGGCATGGCGGCCAATTGCCAGAGAATTGAGAATTGGTCTACAGAATGAGTTCCAGGACAGCCAGAACTACAGAGAGACAACCTGTCTCAAAGGTCTCTTTTTCCCCAAAGAAGACATTTTATTCTGAGTACCATTTCTAAATCCAGTCTTGTTGCCAGGATAAAGTTTAGGAAGAGGTACAAATGAGCTGTCCAATGTAAATTCGTTTTTTCCCCCTCCTGTGATATAAACTAGAAAACCTAGGTCTAATGGTGGAAATCCATAGGGGGAAAGAAGACAGTGATTTGCAGACATATTTCACCATATAAAAATGTAATTTTTTTAAAACTTTATTTAACTTTATTTCATGTACATTGGTATAATGTCAGATTCTCGGGAACTGGAGTTACAGACAGCTGCAAGCTGCCATGTGGGTGCTGGGAATTGAACACAAGTCCTCTGGAGGAGCAGTCAGTGCTTTTAACCACTTAGCTATCTCGCTACCCCCCAAAAATGTAATTTTTTTTCCTGCATGAGTTTACCCTGTCAGGCTTTATAAGATACAATTCCGATAAAGTCTATAGAGAGATACTTTTTTTTTTCTTAGTAAATTTCCCTCTAGTAAGATTAATTTTATATTGCTCTAAAAGACCTTTAAATTTAGAACTACATACATACTTCATGGCCGGTTTAGTTTCTGAAAGTTCTAATTGACTTAGAAAGATAAACCCTGGTAAAAGGAATAGTATTTTGTGACACTTTGTTTTCTCTGTTTTTTGATTGGGATTTGGAGGCAAGGTTTCTCTGTGTAGCTCTGGTTAGCTTGGAACTTTGTAGAGCAGGCTGAATGCCAGAGATCCACCTGCCTCTGCTTCCCTGATTGCTTGGATTAAAGGTGTGCACCACCACCACTGGGCTATTTCTTTTTTTTTTTTTTTAAATAAACTTGTATTATGCTTTTTAACACCCCTCATTACCCTCTGGTATCCCTCTTTCCTTCTGAATCCTCTTCCCAATGGTTAGATTAAAAAATGACTCCTCCAGTGACCATTAATAGTCATCAGCTCCTAAGGAAGGCTCTCCCCTGTCCATGATGAAAAGTTGGGCCAATCTTGTATGTAGCTGCTGTATGTATGTTTGTGGTTGCTATGGTAGTGTCTTGTCTGGATAGCTGTGTTTCATGACAATCATCCCTGTCCTTCAGCTCTTGAATTCATTCTGTTCCCTCTTCTGTCATGGTCCCTGGGCCTTGGATAGGAGTTGATATAGATGTCCCATTTAAGGATGGGTATTCATCATTTTTTTCTGTGCTTTGACCAGATAGGTTTCATTGTATTAACTGTTATCCTCTGTAAAAAGGTGCTTTTCTGCCCTAGGATGAGAGCTACCCTAATCTGGATATAAACAAAATACCTAGAATGCGATCTGACTACATATTCATGTAGGTGAACATTAGTAATATGTTCCTTCTGTGGGTCCTGATCCTCAGCCATAGGCTCTTGACCAGATTTTTACAGTATCCAGGTGTATGTATATATTTCTTCCTGTGTTATAGGTCACATCAGATTGGTTCATCTGGAAAATAATTTTATTTTGCCAGTATTACATTAGTGGGTATATCTTGCCTGATGAACTGGTATTGTAGTACACGTGTGTTCTGTAGCAGAGTAATAATGAATGTGTTTTCTCCCAGTAGCCTTCGTATTCGTATCTTTTATTTTTTCCCCCATATCTATATCTTCTGGCAGTAAACATTAGCTTACAGAGAGGGAGGGAGTTTTCAGGTCAGTTCCATCTTGGTTTCTCTCTGCGTCCTCATCAGAGTTAATCATACGATCGCAGGGTAATGGTTTATGTCCAGATATTCATCCATGTTACAAACAACAGGCTATCTTAACAGTGTTTCTCTTTATCCCTTTGAAGGGATACCTTCAACCATAGGCTCTATGTGACCTGTGTGACATTGACCACAATGTTCTCCGTTTAGCTGTGAGGGACAATGAAGACATCCAGGTGTTAGTACTTTACTTCTAGTGGCTGCTACACTGCAAATCTGATGTGGATTTACTTTTTTTTGGAAGCCACGTTATGTTTCCTGACGTCATAGGAAAAAGAATCAAAAGTGGGGTTGTTCACTTAGATATTCTACAATTCAGAGAAACCTGCAATTGGAATTTTTTGTTAAATTGCCTTTTTAGTTGAAAAAATTTCTTGATATGGTCTACAAGAGCTAGTTTCAGAACAGGCTCCAAAACCACAGAGAAACCCTGTCTCAAAAAAAAAAAAAAAAAAATTTCTTGATAGTGGTGGGATGTGGACATACATGTTTTGCTATTCCTTAATATTTCATAATATGAACGAAGGAAATTATATAACTAAATAATCTTATTTTTTATTGGATATTACAGTTGAAAGATCACCTTGATAAAAATCCATTTACGCCGGGCGGTGGTGGCGCACGCCTTTCATCCCAGCACTTGGGAGGCAGAGGCAGGCGGATCTCTGTGAGTTCGAGACCAGCCTGGTCTACAGAGCTAGTTCCAGGACAGGCTCCAAAGCCACAGAGAAACCCTGTCTCGACAAACAAAAACAAAAAACAACAAAAATCCATTTACACTTCATCATTTTGTGAACTCAAACTAGAATTACATATTTCTTTTTTCTTGTCATCTGGGTTTTCTCAACCAAGTTAGAAGAATCATGTATTTTAAGCTAATTTTTTATTTTGTTCATCTATTCTCCCAGTACAACCTTTCTGCTGTGAGGACAGAATTCTGGCTCTGTGACAGGCATATTTTTTGGTGACCCTCCTCCAAGAGCCCTGCTGCCTATAACAGATAGGTAAGCTTTGTTCTCACAAGATTTTTGGCAAAAAAATGCTTATGCCATTTCTTGATTATTAATGGAAAATCCTCTTCAAATTTTTGAAGATTTATGTTAATCCTTTGGGTTGGAGAGACGGTTCAGCCGTTAAAGAGCATTCCAGAGAACTCAAGTTTAGACCCCAACACATATGTCAGATGGCTGTAACTCCAGCTCTAAGGGATCAGATCTTGTCTTCTGGCCTCCTTGGGTACCCAGTAGACAGACAGACAGACAGACAGACACACACACACACACACACACACACACACCTACCTTTGGGAGAAAGTTACAGTTTGGGAACTAGCTTTTTCTGTATTTTTATCCATTGAAACTTAATTTTTTTTCCACATTCATTCTGTTAAAGACCCAGTCTTACCATCTGTTTGATTAAATAACAAAGGTGTGTCTATTAAGAATCTTTCGCAGCTTGGTGTGGTGGTGCACGCCTTTAATCCCAGCACCCAGGAAGCAGAGGCAGGCATATCATTGTGAGTTTGAGGTCAGCCTAGTTTACTGAAGGAGTTCTAGGACAGACACTACACAGAGAAACCCTGTCTCCGAACAAACAACAAAAAAGAATCTTTCACATTTTAAATTTAATTAATTCTTATTCTAGTTTGTCTTTGTAGGAATAAGATATGCACTTTTATTTATATAGTTTAAGCATTATTATGATTCATTTTATTTTTTCTTAAGTGTTTTATTTCTTTTTGGCCTTGTAATTCTATTGCTTCAGCCTCCCTAGTTTCAAGGGTGGCAAGAGTACTCTTGATGGTTTGATACAGTGGCCTTTTTTTCCTTTTCCTCTTTCTCAGATACAGTCTATACATGTAAATTACACCAGGAGATAGTGTTGTTACAAATCCATGTATGGCTTTTGCAAGATGACTAACAAAGGAACTTGGGGCAGTTTTTAAAGTGTATCTAGTCCTCAAGTATCACTTCCCACTTTAATAATTGCGTAGTAGTTACTGAGCACTGGTTCTGAGCTCTGTAGTAGAGATCAAGACATTAATAACAGTCTTTAGCTGTAGATATCCTCATATATTAGTGAATGGGAGGGTTGGCCATATAGGATTAGGAAAAAGGGTTAGTCAAATGCAACACATCCATTATTAGTACTGTTTTCTAATAGAAAAAGATCTGTATTCAGCATATAGCAAATAGGCTGTGGTATACAACTTAAATTTATTGTTTCATCCCTAGCTTAAAGGAACACATAGCTGGGTGATTTTTGTGGGGTGTTTTACTCTTGTCTTTTTGGGGAGCCTACCCCCCAGCTCCCAAATAAATCACACATAGAAGCTTATTCTTAGTTATGAATGCCTGGTATTAGCTTGGCTTATTTCTTGCCAGCTTTCCTTATCTTAAATTATCCTGACTACCTTTTGCCTTTGGGCTTTTTATCTTTCTTAATTCTTTGGCTGGCCTGATGTCCTTCTTTTCTTGTTCTTTTGCTATTCATTCTCTCCTTGTTTCTCTTTCTATTTATACTCTGCCTGCCAGTCTCACCTATGCTTGCTCCTATGTCACTATTGGTCATTCAGCTCTTTATTAGGACCATCAGTAGTTTTAGACAGGCAGAGTAACACAGCTTCAGAGTTAAACAAATGCAGGGTAAACAAAAGTAGCACACCTGAAAATAATATTCTCCAACAGGTTCTTACTCTTCCAAGAACTAATAATATAGGACATATTTGCTTGTTTTTTTTGTTTTTGTTTTTTGTTTTTCCAAGACAGGGTTTCTCTGTAGGTTTGGAGCCTATCATGGAACTAGCTCTTGTAGACCAGGCTGGCCCCAAACTCACAAAGATCCACCTGCCTCTGCCTGAGTGCTGAGATTACAGGTATGCCCCATCACCACCCAGCTTTTGGGGCCGTTCTTATGCATTTTTACTCACCAGGAAAAAAGTACTGGAAAGGGTAAGTAATCTGCCTGAGAATGCAGAATTAACAGTGAAGTCGATTTAAAGCAAAGCTTGATTGTAAGCGCATGTTCTTACTTACTCACTTCTGTACTGTATCTTTCACAAGGTTAAGATTAATGATTTATAGCCCAAGTATTGTGGGATTATGAAGTAATCAAATTGGTAACATTGTGAGATATTGAGGGTTGATCCTTTAGCTGACTTTAGATTCTTAAGATTTTGATAAAGATTGGAAGTGTAAAATTTAAATGGGTGTGGTTAATTTGTCTTCTTAGCGCCCATCATTTATACCTCCAAATACCAGTGATCTTTATTTGCCTTAACTGCTGAAACTGTGTCCATTTCCCAAAACTAAGATGTTGTTTGGATGATCTGTACCTAATAACTTCATCTTCAGGGTAGGTGAAAGTGATTCTTAATATTTGTAGAGCTAAAGACAAGATGTGAGTTCATCAGCTATTTTCTGTGCACAGGATGTTGGGTCCCATTTAAGTCTGAGCTTGTTGGTTTACTGTTCAGTCTTCACTATTTCCCAAGTCATCAAGTCTAAATCAGTTTCTGCCTTAAGTGTGTCATGAAAAATTTACAACTGATTAATGAAAATGAGTGAAATCCAGTATAAATTTATGGAAATTAATGTTTGTGAGTCGAGTTGTATCTACCAGTGTGATTAAGTATGATGTATCATGGTTAGTGAGGTGTCATTTTTATAATTATCATTCTGTAGTAGCTACCTTGTTTTTAAAAAGACATTTTACAATATCACATTTATGGGGAAATTGATTTGCACATTGGAGGAATTTCTCAATCACAAAATGAGCACTTTGTAGATGATATTTTTATGATGGCAGTATTTTCACAAGTTGTACATTAACCCTCATAAAGACTTAGATTAGTTCCTTTATTTGATAATTGGGGAAAGTAGGGCCTGGTGATGAATTGAGGCTGGAATTTGAAAGCAACTTACCTCAAGACCCTGTTACTCTGAACTATAATTAACCTTGTTCTATAGTTCTTGTGTGGTCTGATTGCACTCTTAGAAATTTTGGTAAACAATAGGCTAGCTGTCTTTTTTAAAAGTCATGGTGTTAAATATAGAAAGATGTATATATTTGTTCAGAAGCAACATTTTATTTATTTAACAATGGCTTCATTTCCTCCCCTACCCTTTTATACAGATGTTTATACTTTGTCAAACCACTAATTTGTACCAGTTAATAGGTTTAAAATTAATCAAATTGTGTATGCCTACTAAAAGTTTAATTGTAACCTTAGATGGCCTTGGAAATATTTTAATTACCTAATTCAAATTACCTAATGTAATGAGATTGAGTAGCAGTGAAGTAGTATGTTGCTTTATTGCTCACTTCTCACAACTCTTTGGGTAGTATAACTTAGTTTCTTAAACTCAAGTCCAGGTTTTATTAGCCTTTGACTGAAGAGTGAAAATGAATATTTGATTCTGTGTAATAAGAGTATTGTAATAACAGCTGAACCTTTATTATTCACTTTAAGTGCCTACTGGAGTTTATTTGAAGTAGGGGGCATTAATTAAAAAATACTCATTTAAGTTAGTCCTGAGAAAACTAATTCTATTGATGCTGCTTGGTAACACTCCCATATTTTATCAGCTTCCTAAATACCACTTATATACGGTTAGTAGCAGCCAAAATAGCCTGCTAGTTAGTGCCCAGCCAATAGAATATTACTGAGTGAGTATTACAGGGTATGTCTAGGTTCATGTAGATGTGCGCAATGGTAATGTAACAGAAAAAGACACAGTAAAAACTGAATTAATTCCACTTACATATAATAGTCTAAGTCCACCTAGATTTTTGAAACAATTTGATCTGAAGAACAGATTGAGCACAGTATTTGTCTTTGAAGGGGTTAAGTGAGGTATAACATACCAGTAATATAAGGCTCTAGTAACAGAAAGATCCTTCAAGACCAGTCTCAGTATATATTGCAGCCGTATCTCACAGACTACAAAAAGCTGATATGGTATAACTTGAAAACCAGGAGTGTAGAACATTCTCCATCTAGCTATTTGTGGTGGTTATGATGTATAAAGATGAGAATTTATCTGAGGTTCCTTTTTTTTTTTTTTCCGAGACAGGGTTTCTTTGGTTTTGGAGCCTGTCCTGAAACTAGCTCTTGTAGACCAGGCTGGTCTCGAACTCAGAGATCCGCCTGCCTCTGCCTCCCAAGTGCTGGGATTAAAGGCGTACGCGACCCCCCCACCCCCCGTTTATCTGAGGTTTTTTAGTTATGTTGAGTAAGTTTCAGAGACTTTAGTTGGAACAAAGTGCTTATAAGCTAGAATTTGTACACTGTAATTTGTCCAAATGTTCAGCATTTAGCTTTTGTTGAATTTGTGGATTGGTGTTTAAGAGCACGTGTTCTGGAATCGGGTCTATGTTCAAGACATAGCTTATATTGATGTGATTAGGAACAAGATGACTTCATTGAATCTGTTTCTTCATATTCACAAATTTTTACTGAACAACTGCTGTATGCCAGGAACTAATTTTAGAAGTTAAGGGTTTATTAGTGAACACAAGGGATAAAAAGCTTGTCTCCTTGTAGCTTGGATTCTATTTGGGGAAGAGAGTAGAAGATTTTGAGTTCTATTTCAGCCCCAATTAAGTGGAATAATATAGATGACTTACTTACATTGAAATAAATAGTGTTAGGGTACAGTTATTCTCAACAGTTAACAATTTACGTTTAAGCAGCCATAGCTAGTATTTACAGTGAGAAAGGAGAGGGCGAAATAGTAGTGACTCATCTATGTATGCTTTTCTTTCCCTTCTAGCAACCACCAAAAAAGACAGCTAAAAAAGAAAAAGCAAAACAAAAAGCTGCTGCTAAAAGTAACAAGTCTGTAAAAAGTGCTAATGTTAAGAAGGCAGATAGCAGCACTACCAAGAAGAATCAAAACAGTTCCAAAAAAGGTACGTTAGAAATGATGACAGCAACTCTGGGGACACCATATGCATGTACATGTTTAGTGTGTGTGTAAGACAGCTGCAAAGAACATTGAGACATAGCATGCCAGTTTTCAAATCTAAAAAAAATTTCAGTGCAAGCTTTGTAATTTTAAGGTAGAAATTTTTTATTTTAAAATTAAAACTAAATGATTTATAATTGGGAGGGCTTGTGTTCTCTTAAACTTCCTTGTCTTACACCTTCAAATGCAAAAAAGTCACTCACACTTGGTATCTTACCTTTTAGAATCTGAATCTGAAGATAGTTCTGATGATGAACCATTAATTAAAAAATTGAAAAAACCACCTACAGATGAAGAATTAAAGGAAACAGTGAAGAAATTATTGGCTGATGCTAACTTGGAAGAAGTCACAATGAAGCAGATTTGCAAAGAGGTAATTGGCACACATATTCTAGTTATTCTCCTTTGACTTGGAAGTCACTTAATTTGAAACTATTAGTGCATGTTTTTATGTATCCATTCAGAGAGTATTGAACTACTATTTCAGGCCCTCTTGAGGGTACCGGGTACTGTAGTAATCATAAAACAATCAAACATCTCTAAACATTTTTATGAATAGTCAATAAATTAAAATGATGTGCTTCAACACAGACTTTTCCTGGTGTGCAAACTTAGTGGTGCATTATTGGCTTACATTGATTTAAAGAGCATCTCAGAAGTCACCTTACTTCTTAGTGTACAGATGACTGTCACTAACTTAAACTTCCCTGGAATTCTTTTAATACTTTTCAGGAAATGTTATTCTTGAATGAGTCACTGTCCATATTATAGAGTTGGAGGTTGAAAAATCTAGTTTCTTATGAATAAATGAAGTTGCATATGAAATACACCAAAGGTTAAATGACCTGTACTTTTATTGAATTTATTATTTATTATGTGTGCAGCATTCCTTCCATGTGTGCCTGCAGGCCAGAAGGGGGCGCAAGGTCTTATTACAGATGGTTGTGAGCCACCATGTGGTTGCTGGGAACTGAACTCAGGTCCTCTGGAAGTGCTCTTAACCACTGAGCCATTTCTCCAGTCCCTTTATTTTTAAATTATTAGACATTCAGTTGAGCCTTTACTACATGCCAAGGTAAGACTAGGTGTGAAGAGATAAAGCAGAGAAGTTATTACTTGTCTTTAAATATGTGGGCAGTGTGCAAACTGAACACTTTGGGGAGGAGTGCAGCACCACAGAGCATATATTCCTACCTGGGATGAGATGGGGGCCAGGGCTTAAAGAGTATGCAAGAGCATCTAGAATTATTCACTGAGTCCCAGAATAGTAGAGTAATAAACAGAATAATAATAAAATAGTAAACCCTTTATAGCAGTGTTTTTCAACCTTCTTCATGATTTGACCCTTTTTTTACTTCCTCCTGTTGTGGTGCCCCCCAGCCATAAAATTATTTTTGTCGCTACTTCATAACTTAAAATTTTGCTACTATTATGAATCATAATGTAAATATATGTTTCTGATGGTCTTAGGTAACTCCTGTCAACTCCCAGGTTAAAAGCCACTGCTTTATTGTCGAAGAACAATGGCATACTCCTCATTTGCATGTTAATTTTATTTTCAATGTTATCTCTTTGATATATTTAACTATAAGTATGCCAGTGCCACATAATCTAATGACTGTAAGAAATAGTAATTTGTCTCAAAACTAGGATGCCAAGGAAGTCTTTATTGAAGTAAGGAGAGAACTAGGTTTGAAAGTCTGTAAATGCCTTGGGACTAACTTTCTTGAAACTAAGGTATTTGAGAATCTGGATACAATATTGAGATTATCATAATAGTTACTTTTGTTTGTTTTGAGATAGGGTCTCTGTAAACTAGGGTGGCCTCTAGCTCATACTTTAATTCTGGGATTAAAAGAATGTTTTACTCCAGACTCAATATTTACATTTAAATTTACCCAACAAACATCAAAAAAGGTGATTTGACAAAAGACTGGTATGTGACTGGGGGTGCTTGGTGGCTCCATGATAGAGTACTCACTACTAACATGCATGGGACACAAGTCACACTACTGCCTTAACCTGTCAGAAATAAAAGCCTATTCAAAGGCTGCTCCGTTGTAGGTGCTATCAATCACATGGAACAGTAATCACATTTTGAGACTAGAACAGGCAGGATAGTTTAAAAGATGCTTCATTTTAGATTCTTTGAGATCAAATTTTTGAAACATGGTAATGGACACTGGTTCTCTACTTTAGGAGAGACTTGTAGACATTGAAGGGGCCTTTCATCAGGTACAGAAATTACAAGGAAATAATAGTATTTGCACTATAGAGATTGACAGTTTTCATTAGTAGTAAATGCAGAAAATCACGTACTGTTTGTATTTTGAGTTGTAACAGCTTTTTGAAATTTAGAGGGCACATACTCTTTAACCCAGCAATTCCATTTCAAGGCCTCTCATTAAAAAAAAAATTCATTCACCTTTGTCTATAAATACTGAAAAATCAGAAGTTGTGTAAATGACCATCAATAAGGAAATTTAAATATATTAAGGGTTGTAGTTTTATTGCCAAACAAGGGATAGCTGCAATGATGTAAGTGGCGGACATGTTTTCAAAGTCAGGCCAACTATAGGCCATGGGCTAAGTCATCCAATCATCCAATATTACCACATTTTGTACAATGAAGCTACACCTACTATTTATTGTATGCCTACTACATCTGTTTCATACATCTGAACAGTTGTATAGTTGTAACAAACTCTGCCTAACAAGGCTCCAAGCATTTTGTTGCTTGTCTATTTATAGCAAAAGTTTTATAGGCCCTAAATGAGGGCAGGAGTTCAGCTTCAGGGTACTTGTATGTAGGCTTGTGAGTTCACACTAGAAATTAAGCAATAGATTTGAGACTAAGAAAGTTGGGGACAGATTAGTCTAAATTCTAGGAGTAAAGCACTTAAGAGACCATTTGAATTTTCATAATTTAATTAAGAGAATTGCATATATAGAGAGTAGAGGTTGAAGTTCAAACTGTAGAATCCTAAGCAGAATATTGGGTGCTATGCAGACTAGGACCTCTAAAAGATACTCCACAGATAGCCTTCCAATCCCTGTGGTTTTCATTCACTACTATGAAGTTATAAAAGCACTGGGAATGTCACTTGACTTTATTACTGTTTGCAGGTACAAGTCTATTGTGAACCAGAGAACACTTACAATCTACTTGTTTATTAATCCAAAAAACAGTATTATGGACTTTTAAATTTGCGTTTAATGTTTTTAGGTATATGAAAACTATCCTGCTTACGATTTAACTGAGAGGAAAGATTTCATTAAAACAACTGTAAAAGAGGTAAATATTTCCTCATTTTTCCTTCTTTGATCATTTGGCATAGAAACCAAAAGTATCAAATTATTGCATTTCTTGATTATTGACAATGAAAAATTCACATCTGAGACAGCAGAGTTGTTGATAAGCATAGATGAAGAAATACATTTAGTAAGTTTGAGCAGTTTTTTGATAAAGCCTTACTTAGCCTAGATTAAGATAGGTTCATAGTGCACATAGTAGCTTTGTTTCTGAGTTGGTACTCACTAGCTTCACGACAGCTCACTCCAAGGCATGACAAGGTCAGCAGTAACCACTGATTCATATTTAGCCCACCTGATTTTCCAAGGTTACATTAATCTTATGAGTAAGATTTTATGATATATGCATAATTGATTTTATGTTGGGTGTGGTAAAGTGATTTCCTTTTTTTGTTGCAGCTAATCTCTTAAACCAGAGGACAGATGGCTTGCTCTCAGATTTGGAAATAAGATTTATACCAGCAAAGAGAATGTATTTTCTTTAAGTCTATTGTTGGTAGAACTCGCTGCTGACCCCTTGAGTGTTAAATATATTTGAGCTTGCTGTTTTAAATTGCATTTCCTTGCAGTTTTCAGTTTAAGTCTTGCATGGCAGTAATTGTTTCTTGCTTTTAGAGTTGTACATTTTGGATTTATTGTAAGGTCATAGATTTCTGAACTGTTGTGGATTTTAGTGCACTTAATGTTAGCTTAAGACACTTTTAATCAAAGCAAAAACTATTATAACCAGCATTTATACGTGCAGAGACTATTGCAGTATTTAGTATATGAGATATTTTGAATACACCTTCTGTCAGTGTGAATGTAGTGGCAGTTTGTTCATCATATTAGAGCACAGCTGTTCAGATACCGAGTTGGAACTCTTTCTGCATGCATATATGTCAAGTTGTCAGCATGACAGAAGTGACAGATGTTATTTTTGTATTTTTAAAAACCAATTTGTTGTATATAATTTTTTTAATTTCTTTTGTGCAGATCAATTTTTAAACTCATGTAGGTATCTTTACACTTGTAACTAAAGAACATCAGTGTTCAGCAGGCAGCATGACAGAGTAGTGAGTTCAGTGGTGGCAGCACTGGAGGGGACTGTCCAGTTCTGCTTTGCTCTGAAAGTGTCATCAATTTGTGGTGTGTTAAGTGTCATAGAAATTTTATATTGAGGATAAACCAAAATCAACACATCAGAGTTTCAAAAAACTGGGAAAGGGTGAGCACACTTGGTTTATATATAAGCGAATTGATAGTAGTAACTGGTAACTAAACTTCTTTGACCATTATAATAATTATGATTAAAGTATCAGATGTAATGCCAGAAGATGGTATACGAACAGTGTACGGTAACTCTTATTAAAGTATCAGATTGTAATGCTGGCAATGTAGGTATCTTTGAAAGTATTTCTCAAAAACCATACAGTAAATTTCTCTGAAGTATTATAGAAATGAAGGCTGTTTGATTTTTAAAGTTTGGTCAATCAAGTAAATATGGTCTGCCCCTGAATTTAAATTTTGTCTTTTGACTGTCCTAATTGCCTATTTGTGAATTATAAAAATAAGCTGCTTTGACAAGAGTGACAATTGATGTACCAACCGAGTGTTTAATTTCTGCATCATAAATCAGATATTAATGTTGAGCATTAACAGGTATTTTCACACATTTGACTTTAGTGTGCATAGAGTGAAATGGAACAAGTAACTAAATGGGGACTAAAAATTGGCCTTTACTTTTAAATAATTTGTTATAAATCTTGGCAATAAAGAATAAATCGATGTTTTAAATGTCTTGTATTTAGTCTTTCAATTTATTTGCTTTTTGTCATTTTCTGGGGTGTGGGAGGATTTATCCCCTAATCCTATGACTTAGATTTCTTCAGTAATAAAGGACCACTTTTGAAGTGATTGTTTGAAAAGACTGAAAACAAAGTTGACAGTGATGCTAAAACCTTTTATTAAGGGTATTTGCAAAAGTTCTTAAGCAGTTTTACATAACCATTCATGGTGTGTAGTTAAATCACTGTAAGTATACTTCTGCTCTGTAACTTTTTATGACAGGGTTTCTCTGTATAGCCCTGGCTGTCCTGGAACTCACTGTGTAGACCAGAGGCTGCCTTTGAACTCAGAGATTCCCCTGTTTCTGTCTCTCGAGTGCTGTGAGTAAAGGCGTGCAACACCACCGCCCGGCTCTCTAACAAAAATCTTAAAGAGGTTGAAAAACATAGCAACTCAAAAGTACCAAAGTTCCTGTAGAACAACATATGAAATTAAGTATGTCACTTAAAACTAAAATTTAAATACACATTTATACGAAATGGCATAATACAAGCTCAAGTGCCTAGAAACTAAATAACTTAGACTGAAATTTTAACATTTTGCATTTATCACTTCACACACACTAAACATTTTTAATTACTTACACTTTAAAGCAGAATACTTCCCTTATCAGTACCAATGAGTCTCAACAAATAACCTCTAAGTACAGTGAATGATTAACTTTTAAATATGTAGTCATTGGCTTGTGTCATGCCTTGACAGGGAGGGTTTATATCTAGACTGTCTAGAGCTCACTTCACTGTTAACAAGCTAATTTTGAATTTCAGAAATACCTAATTTCAAAAAGTGGCTTTAAAGTCCTTTGTAGCCCCCTTTTAAAAGCAGATCAATAATTCAAAGAACTGTTCAATAACTTTTTAAAACAAAAGCATATTTTTAGTTTGTCAACTGATGTCTCTTGGCAGAATAGGCATCTAAAAAACCCTGAAACCTATGTTTATTAAACAAACTTTAAATGGAAAAGTTTTTGCCATATTCAGACTTTAACATATGGCTTATAAAGTATGTGCTATGTACCAAGATAATTTTTTCTGCAGTTTTCCAGTGGACCTGCCTATGGGAAACTTACTGTAAACTATATAAAATATTAGAACTATAAAGTACTTTAAAAATAACAGGGGCTTTTAAATTATTCTGACAAGATTTTTGCCAAATTTTAAGTATACTGCCCACCCAAAAATGGTTTGTTTTATAGTGTGAAAACATTCTGTACCCATTGAGAATGTAACATACATACTCTCTTGTGTTGCTGATGAGTGCACAGACCTAAAATATCAAAATATACCTGAATCTTAAGTTTTGAATACCCAATGAAAAGAAATATGTAGTATAAAATAGCCTAGCTTAATGTCATACCTTCAAATTGTATCAAAAAAGAATTGAAAATTTTAAGAAAAGCCCAAAGATTGGAGCTGTGTAGAAATATTAAGGCTCATTGGTAAAGGGACTGAAAAATTGTCACAGAACACATGGCTTTCTAAGTTTCCTAGTGACTCCTGCTGGATGACGTGACTCATAATATAGGAAAAGAAATCTGCCAATGGGAATGGTCCAGTCTAAAGGGATCCATAAGTTCTCAATTTTAGGCTATACTGTGCGGCCTTCTGAAAACCACAGGACTTAGCACTAACTGGGCCTATGGAAAGATAAAATTCACTGTAAGTGCCTAGAAGGATTTTGAAAGTCAGTGATTTCAGAAGAGTGAAATGGGTTTGCATTTTCTTATCACCACAGAAACATTTCAATCTTACTATACAGTCTCCTCTCTTTTAACTTATGTTTCAAACTTTTCTATTTGGGACACAGAAGAAAGGTAGGTCCATCCATACATGTTCTATTTAAAAGGCTGCAATCTTGCTTGCTTCTCGAACGCCACTCAAATATGCCCCTGTAACAGTTTGTGGGAAATGTCTGTTGGTTGCCTGTGGGGGGGAAAAGAAACTGTTTCAGACTGTGCATAAAGAATTGATGACATCAACAACAGGTCATAAGACCTTGTACTTTTTTTTTTGGTCTACCTAAAAATGATTTATGTGTTTATGACAGAGCCTTGAACCTTGGCTTTAACAGACTTGTCCAGCATGCCAAGTACTGTGGCATTCATGGAAATACTATCTAGGACAGTAAAAGTAAGTACTGGGCTGGAAAGTCCAGATCACATAAGCCTCAGCGATGGGCGTTCAGAGAATGGGAATAACTACCCAGGGAAAGCAAAAAAGTCTAAATAAATCCTATCTTAGCCTCTAAAAAACTTACACCTCTAGAAGCAGATGGCAAATGCTGCCTTGTATGGCCATTATATACAATTTCCACAGCTGGCTTAAGGTGCCTTAAGATAAAGCCCGATTTGTAATCCCACATTACAATATAAAAAGTCTGACTGCTGATAGACTTGTAATAGAGCTTCCTTTATGATGGGACAGAGGACAGAAACTAACAAAAGGCAAACCAATTCTATAAGAATCTTTGGGGCTTGAAGCATAGTGCAAACAACACCTGGTTTCCAAAGCTCTAGGTGACAGATGCTGCTGTGCCTCCTCTGGTTGATAAAGTAATTCAAACACAAGGATCTACATGTTTATAAAACTTGATGTAGTGGCACGTTCTTGTACTCAATTCTAGGAAGGTGGCTCTCTAGGGTATGTTTTCTGCCCAGCAAGCATAATCCACTTGGTAACTCCAGCCTATGAAACCCTGTCTCCAAAACAACAGTAACAATACACCAAGGTGGACAGCTCCAGGGCGATGGCACACATTTCCCCACAAACATGCCCCTCTTCTCATAAAAACAGGCATCATGTTAAATAAAAAGCAAAGTTACTACCAAAAGGAAAGGTTCCCAGGCAGTGATGCCACTGCTGGAGCTCGGAAGGCGTCTCAAATGTGCTTTACAACCAGCAAGGGAAACAGGAAACATTTTTCAAAAGCCTAAATAACCAGTGATGGTGTCAGAATGGGGTGGCAACAAAAATTCTGGCAAGAAAATACTCATTCCAAGGTGAAAAGATTACCAAAAATCTCTCCCAAAGTTGAATAAAGAAATAAGAAAGGTTGGTAGTCCAAGAGTTTGAAGGACAGAAGATCTAAGGATAAAGAAAATGGGAGAATGTACTGTACTATAATCTCATGTCAGTGAATAGTGCAAAGACTCCAGGGTTTCAGATAATAAGCGAGCTAGGAGGGAGTATACTGTGAATTGGAGATGACTAAAGGCCAGGGGAGACAGGCACCAAAATAGCTATCAAAAAAGCAGGAAACTGTTTAATAATGGAACCCATGAACACCTTGGCTCAGCAATAAACATTACAATGCACACGACAGTTCACATACCAAGTGCGTTGGCTCACATCTGCAATCTCCAGAGTATGGGGCATTAGGATTGCTGCAATCCAGCCTGGACTACAGTGTGAGACCTGCTCTCAAAAGAGCACGGATACCAACTAAGTAAAATAGCTGCATTAAAAGAATGATGCATGGAGACTATGTAAGTCCTATTTTAACATAGCAAAGTAAGTCAGAGTCTAATATTAAATCATACAATGTCAATATAAGTACTTTAAGACAGAAAGATACATCTAAAGAATGATGTGTTCACAGGAAAACTAGACAATTAAAAATGGCTGCTAGCAGAAATATAAGACAGACTTTCAGAATGGAGACTTTCAACATGCTTGGCTTGAGTTTTAAGACTGAGCCACTTTAACTGAAAATACTGATGTCAAGATATGTACCTCACCAGCAAAAAAGACAGATCCTTGTATTTCTTCAGCAATGATGTCATAGGCCTCACCACTTCCAAATGTCTTGACAAAACTATATGCCATCTGGATCCATGGCTCTGTGCTCCATCGTGTGACAAAATACTTGGTGGGATCTGGGACCTCCTTGATGTGCAAACAAAAAATTATTTTAACAAAATGATTAAAAAGGAACTTGGATACACTACAACCCAGTTAGAAATAAACTTTTCCCTTCTAGGCCTCAGTTTACTGTGGCAGCCTGAGCAGCAGTGTCTCCTCCCTTCCTGTGCACTCTCTCCAGCCACACTTGATCCCTTCACATCTATGCTTCACCTGCCAAAGACACACTGTACAACGAGCTGCTACAGTGGCTGTAAACTAAACTTGATTTTGTCCACTGGCCTTGGACAAGTTTAACATGCAAAACACTTCCCTATAAACTACAGTTCCAAATAACTAAAAATACAGGTGAAATAACTAAATTCCAAATAACTAAAAACCCAAGCTGAGAATGACTGGCAGGATTGTATGACTAGTTAGATCTTTTCTTTTACAAAGAGCTGGTGACAGCTGAGTTCCCCTCAATTTAAATTCTGAGTCACTCCACTTCTATTTCTGCTCTTCATCAGGCTGCTTCCAGACCTCCAGGCAATGGGGAAGGTACCTGGAGCTCCTTGGAGAGAGTTGCTTATTGGTGCACTAGGAAATTTTAGAAAATGCCCAGTGGATAAGGGCAGTTCTGCCAAAGCATGAGGACCTAAGTGATCTCCAAGAACTTATATAGTGGAAGGAAGCTGTCCTCTGACCTACACATATGGGTAATAGTATGCACATTTAAATATAGTTATTTTTTTTAAAAAAAGAATGATAGTCAAAGCTGTTACATGGGAACTATAAAAAATGGCCTTTTACAGTCTTAGGAAAGGCAGGTAAGTATAAATGATGTGATGAGCAAAAAGTCTGCAGCTGTATAGCCCTGACAGATCCAAGTTTAATTACTAAGGCCATCTGAATGGAACTGGAAGTGTGAATCTTTACTGGGTAACTGGATTACAAAAGACATGTTAGAGAAGGCCTAATTCAGTACAGAAGGGAAAGTATTTGAGGATACCAAGGAAAACATCTGTAAGCCATGAAGAGTCTACAGAGACCAACCCAGTTAGACATCTTCATCCTGGGCCTGAGCTTGTAGAACTATAAAAGAATAAGTCTCGGCACCATGCTCTGGCATTTTGCTATGGCAGCCCTGATACTCAGCTGGGTACTCAGGTGGAGATGGTAACTGCAAGGAAAACCAATCTGGCCTGTCTTGATCCCTTGGTATTCAGTGACACTGACTGGCTTCCAGTTCCACCTGCTCACATCCCTTCCACAATAAGCACGTTTATCCTATCAAGGAGGGTTTTTCTCACCTGCTCCTTAAACAGCTCCCGAAGGATGCCCATGCACTGCTGCAACACCTGCTTGTCATCCATGGTCCTGAGGGATGCTACTGCCTCCCCTGTGATCACGGACATCAGTACACTCTGCTGCTTTTGCAGGCACACAGGGAAAAGCACAGGGCACTTGCTGTAAAGGCTCAGTTCCACATACAATATCACTGTGTCCCATTGCCCTTTCTCTTCAGTCCCCATCCATTCTCATGCACACTCACTGCCCCACGAGCATAAACACTCATGAAATAATACAAAGGTCAAATTCAAGGTTCCCTTGGCTGTTTATGAAATTTTGTTGGAGAAGCAGCAGAAAGACTGAGAAAGAAATCTGCAGGAATAACTAAATAAGGGATTATAGGCTTCTACCTGAAACCCTTTAAAGCATTTCCCCAAAATGGGGGGAAGCAGGAAACAGTGGCGAGGCTCCTTTTTTACAGCACAGTTGTCACAGCTTTCTACTCATCTGTTCTCATACAGCCCTCACACGGACCTCCCCTACCTAACCTAGCTCAGCGTTGGTCCACTGACTTACTGTGGTGTCACCGACCTTTCGTGAGGAATTCACTTTCAACCTGAAATAAGCTTTCATGATCATTGACTCAAGCCCCACAGAGCAGAACTGATACTTTTAAGAAAACAGGGCAAGGATTGGGACTCTTTTCCCAAAGAAAATGTCCCAATCAGTGCATCCTCCCTAGCATATAAACACATACCACAGATCTACACAACCATCACTCATTCCTGCTCATGGTACATAATGCATAAACCCTAACATTCAAAAAGGAACTCAAACCACACCACAACATTTTACCTGGGGGTCCAGGTCATAGTATACAGCAAAGAGCCCTCGTTGGCTGGCACTGGGAGGAACATGACCAAAAAAGTCAGCCCCTTGAACTTTACTGTCCCAAAATCTATATGGAAACTGCAAGGCAATCTGGAAAGCAAGCAGGGAGAATAAGTCCACCCTGTGTCAATCATTGGCCATCTTGACACGTGTTGGGGACTGCAGACCCTCAGACCCTGAATTTTCTGTGACCCTTTGCCTGCCGGAGTAAACAACTTGTTTTCCTATGCTTGCAGCTGCTCTGAGCACAAGACCATCATGAGTTAGTTCCTGATGGCAAGGGAGTGGTTTCTGGTGGGCTTGCAGCTAAAAAGTCCCTAGAGCTAGGGCGTGGCCATCAGTCAAAAAGAGCCCTATCTAAGCTGCCCTGTAATACAGTAAAAAGGGCATTCTTGTTTCAAGGATGACCCATGTCTGTGTGAGAGTGTGTGTGTGTGTGTTTCAATCTCCAGCCCCTTGCCTGACTCGCAAACCATCCCATGGTAGATAGGTGGTACAGGTGGTATGGTACAGACACAACCTAGAAGTCTACTCACAGACAATTGCACTAGATTCAAAACTGCCCACCTATTTAATCCTGAGCTCCATAAGCTACACACCACTCAAAAGGCCTTCTAGTATCTGCAGCATGGCCTTTACTACTAAGGGAGCCCACAACATGGACATGGGAAACAAAACAAATTAAGAGCTGCTTATAGCAAAGTCAAACTCAGATGACTAGATCATTTCTCAGCTGGGCTTGGTAGGCAGGGGGATAATCTCAGCACTTGATAGGTGGAGGCAGGAAAATCAAGGCTTCAAATCTACCCCTAGCTACACAGTTTGAAGGCAGTCTAGACTACATGAAACCTCATCTAAGGGTTCAAGAGAACTAAAAGTCAAAATGGAATTCAGCTAGCCTTTTTTATCCAAATTATATCAGAAATTTTTAAATAAGGCTAAACTTTTTAAAAAATATCTTTCCTGCCCCCATTTTTTAACTGATTAAAATTAATTGTTTGACATACATGTATATAGTACATTCTGTTTACCCTTACTCCCTTTTGTTTGCCTAACTGTACAAAAAGGTTATTATCCAAACAAAGCCATCAGCCGGCACTGGTCTTGGAGTTCTGAGGCTAAGGTAATTTAGGTCACCTTTTCAATGATGCCTGCACCCAGGCTATTGATGGCCTTCATCTTCTTCTCTGACAATGGAGGATTAAACTGGATGGCACCTCTCTGTAGAATGGCTAGTGGCACCGTGACCAGTACCTGCGGGAAACAATTCACATAGCATCTGAGACCACCCACCAACCAACACCTGAACATCCTCTCTGCTCTGCTTCCGGCTGTAAAACTGCCAATATCCCACTTTATGTTCTAAGAATGGGGTGGTATTTGAGCTCACATAGGTTGTTCATTACACAAGAGTGCCTAGCTGAGCAGAAGTGGCAGTCACACGGGAGTGTACACAAGAACCTTCTCGATGGCTAATGGTAAGCTGGGTCGGGAGGGTAGCAGACTTCATCTCTGAAAAGCAGCACTATTTATGG
Organism: Microtus pennsylvanicus; assembly: GCF_037038515.1. Lineage (NCBI taxonomy): Eukaryota > Metazoa > Chordata > Mammalia > Rodentia > Cricetidae > Microtus > Microtus pennsylvanicus. Next base: position 82,703,388 of record NC_134582.1, on the reverse strand, counting down.
AAGTGGTCCAAGCATGATGGTAAACACTTGTAATCCCAGCACTCTGGAGATAAAGACCAAGATGATCAAAGCCATCTTGTTGTTATATCTGGACTATATAACAAATTGAAGACCAACTGGATAATAATAATAAAAAAAAAGATTTTAAGTAATTTTAAAGGTCAAATTGAACTCTCAGCTGGGTATGGTAGCACAACAATCCTAGCACTTACAAGGTTAAGGCCAACCAAGGCGACATACCAAGGACCTATTGGGGAAAAATGGGATCCTTGAAGCCACATAATAAAAACAAACCATCAAGAATAACTGCTGTCTCAACTTCCATTCAGAAAGTTCTGGTTCCAGAATCAACCAAGAAGTCATCACTACTACCAGCACCAGAATCACCCTACATAGAGAAAGACCTGCACCAACAAAACAGATGTCCTCTGCCCCGTCTTTTGGCTTCATAGGACCTCTGCTACCCCTGCTACAGCAGAACCAAGCACTTTAACCACTGTGCTGGCAGCAGAGGCAGCAACAGTGAAGCAAAGCCAGACAGGCTGCACCTCCCAGATGTGTATGCGACTGGTTGGATGTCACAAGGAGAACCTTAGAGGCAAGGGAGTCTGCATAAGAGGAAGGGAAGGAACTACAGCTGCCTTTCAATACCTGCAGGACTAGATGAAACACGAATGCACTGGAATCTCAACAGCCTCAAACCCTCCACGTACTTGGTTTAACCGCTGGTTCCTGGATCAGAGTAAGTCCAGAGTTGTTCTGAGTTCTATTCGTATGCACTAGCATCCACACGACCAACAAAACAGTCAGTGCCAAACAGCAGCTGACACGACAACTGCCAAAAATAAGTTCTACAAGTCTTACTAACAAAACTTTCCAAAGTATAAACTCTTGAGTAAGCCACTAGTGGTATAAACTCCCGCTGGTAGGACAGTGAGGCTCATTATCTGTGAAAGTAACCTAGACAGTCAGTCTGTCCAGCTGGGCTGCACAGCAGGAAGACTCCCAATACAAACGGTGATGAGTATTAGCCGTATAATAAGAATATCTGCTTTAAACATTTTAAAGTGTGGTTTGCACCTATGTTGACTCGTCTGGAAGTCCTAAAAACATGGGCTCAGGAGTGCATATGTCTAGCCAACATCAGCAGAGGGAGAGGGTGACCAGGCAGGGAAATACCAAGTAGCATGTTATCCTTGACACTAAAATGCAGACACACAGAATTCGTTCCCTTGAATTGAGCTGAATTGTAATTTAAAAAGCCCATACTTAAAATGCTAGCCTTTGGAGGAAGTTACATAGTAGGAGCTTACAGTGGACACGACTGCCCAGTGGCTCCCAGCAAGCTACACAGAGAATAAGAGGCTTGAAAAACGAGAATCCTTACAGGGCCCTGAGAAGCACTGCATGGTCTCCCAGCCAGCTGATGACACCTCCAACCCATTGTATCTCTAGGCCCCATCCTCCCTGTGTGAGATGCACTCCTTTGATTCTGTATGAATATTCAGGACCATGAAAGCTGTCAGATGATAGAGAGAAAGCAAAGCTAGTCTGCCAGCAGGTGACAGGGTCCATCCGTGAGATCTCTTCATCATCATTTCAACTCCAGAAATAACCAAGCTTTCAGGGTAGCTGCCTTCATTTTCTAGTACCACGCTTCACATTGGAATGTTAGCAACTAGACTCAGCATCTTGCACTATCCACCTATTGAAGCTGGCTATCAAGAGTCCAAACTACATCGAAGTACTTAAGCTCCAGGAAAATACAGTTTCTTTTTTTTTTTTTAAATATTTATTTATTTATTATGTATACAATATTCTGTGTGTGTGTCTGCAGACCAGAAGAGGGCACCAGACCTAATTACAGATGGTTGTGAGCCACCATGTGGTTGCTGGGTATTGAACTCAGGACCTTTGGAAGAGCAGGCGATGCTCTTAACCTCTGAGCCATCTCTCCAGCCCAGGAAAATACAGTTTCAAGACAAGAACTTGAATTTGAAAAGGGTTCCAGCATCCCTTTCAATCCTAAGGGTGCTGTGCTATATAACTTTCCAAACTCATATGATCAAGGCATTTTCAGGAGGAAGAACTGGGGACAACATGCAGGTCCTCACACTGGAACTCAATCGCCAGCCCTGGGAATTTTCTTATTCAATTATTCGGCCGACTACAGAACCCACTTTAAGGAACACAGAACTCCATCTTCCATGTGTTTAGACAGTATTTGAATATTTGAGATTTGTAAGCTACTCACGACTTGTGAGTAGATCTGCTTCATTAGAAACCAACAAGTCTCTAGGCAGACTCCAAGGACAAACTGCTTGATGGCAAAGATGGCCCTTGGTAGTACGGTGCTCTATCCTAGTGGGACCCCAGCACCTACCTTTTGTGCAGAATACCCTATACCGTCTGTCGTGGTAACTTGCACTTCATCTCCAGTATAATCTATACTTTGCACCTGTTCAAGACAAACATTTAGCAACACTGTGAGGGTCAGGACCTTTCCCACGGTGTGTTTATGTTACAGCTCAGGCTATGCAGAGGAGGGTGTACTGGGCATGCAGCATTCTTGAGTGGTTACAGCTGAACTCAGTTAAAGTTTATAAGCATGGCAAGATAATAGAAAACGCTTTATTATAGCACAAAGTAAGGCAGATCATTTCTGAAACTATGAAGATATGAGGTGAAGAACTTAGTGTTGAATTAGGTCTAGCGAGGTCATGAGCTACGAAACCCTGTATTGTTCTTAAAACCACATCCTCCCAAAACTTCACATCCTCCCCAGTCTCCCACCCATCCAAACTCACTGGAGATTTGAGGCGAATGTCGAGCCCTTCAGCCAGTTTTTCAATGATAGCAGAGTATCCAGGAGTTAGAAGAGTATGGTCACCAGCAAACTGGGCAAAGAATTCATTGTGGTCCCAGGAGCGAGCAGACACCTAGGAAACAATACAGCATGTTAGGAAGCCATACTGTAAACCTACAAGCTGCTCCTGAGGACATCAGGGAAAAAAAAAAAGTTCCAGGTGGAGAATACCAACCCCAGGCAGGAGGAGAGTACCAATCACAGAGGAAATGAGGACAACCAACCAGCCCCAGGGTACACCAGTGCCTGGGGAAGGCAAACTATGTGACAAACAGAAAAGCTTACATTAGAACAAATGATCTAAACAGACATGGCAGCTCATGCCTCTAGTTCTAGCACCTAGAAAACTGAGGTATTGCCCTAACTTCCAGGTCAGTTAGTCTACAGAGTAAGACTTTGTCTCAAAATAAATACAAGTGGACAGCACCTGAGGAACAGTACCTGAGATTGTCCTCTGGTCTACACATGCACGTACTCACCCACACACATGACAAATGGGAGAAGGTTTAATTATTTCAGAATAGGTACCACTTATTGATTAAAGAAAAAAAATGTTTACTTGAAGCATCAGATGAAGGGGGCTCCTGCACAGCGGGGGCTCCCTCCCAGACCCCAGATTAGGCACAAAGCACACCCAAACACCCCTGCTCACAGAGAACCTTTATTTAGCAGGCAAGAAAAGTTAAAGTGGCTGCTCTGACTCTGGCAGAAAAGCAGCCGCAAATGACCTCGTAGGTGTAAGTTTTAAGAGAAGAGAAGGGAGGCCTGCATTAGAATGGGCTGGGATGCTGTGGTAAAGGAGACAGGTACAGGGGAGAGAGGGGGAAGGAACAAGAGAAAGGGGGCAGGGGTGTGTTCCAGAGGGACAAAGGACTGCCTCTGAATAGAGAGCGACAGACATAGCACATAGACAAATGGCAGTTTAAAAAAGTAAAGGGGGAGACCTCGTGTTAGGAAGAGATATTTCATTTTAATTGGGCATATGAATTAGGTGAGCCCAACGGGCCTTCAGATTGCTGGACTTCAATTCTTCAATAGCTGGACGCTGGGAGTCAGCCTTAGGAGATGGAAGTGGGTATAAGCCTCGGTAGCTAGCGTTAGGAATGTAAGCTAACAGTTTTTACAAGGCAGAGGGAACAGGAGAAGGGCAAGGCCTGCCAGGGCCACGTGCTAGAGCAGGCAAAGTCCGTTCATCAGCAACTCTGGTGAAGGCAAATCCATGGAGGTCAAACTGCACGCATTTTTTTCCAACTCCACAGGAATATCCGCCAAATTTCTATCCTCAACACGGGTAGGAGTTCCATAAAGGCCAAGACCCAGCACATTTGGGGGAAATGGTTCAATCCAAACTGTAACGCAGAGTAGCATGGAGATGGCGGTGTTCTCAAGACTGCTTCCTAGCAGGGGAGTGGACTGTTGATCGCAGCTGGCTGAGTTAGGCCAGCTTGAAATTCACTTCTGCAGACCAACAGGACAGAAGTGCAATGCTACAACTTTAGTTTCTTGGAGCAGTGTTTGTAAACAGTATGTCCCCACTAAAATGACTCTCAGGGCCCCTGCACAGGGTTAAGAGCAGCAAAGGAAAGGCTCTTGGTCCTTTTCAGGTCCAGCGCAGCATCCCTCCCTTCTTGGAGTGTACAGACTGAACTTCTTCACAGGCAATATGGTGATACATGTCTATAACACTATCACCTGGGAGGCTGAGGGATGAGAAACCTGAGTTCGGGTCCAGTTGGTGCTACCAAGCAATATTTAACTTTACAATCAGATAAACTACCAGCCAAGTGGCGGTATGTGCCTGTATCCCCAGCAACATGGGAGGTGGTGAAAAGAAGAGCTGGCGCTATATGGCCAGTTCAAACCCAGCCTGGATTACACAAACGGCCAGGAAGATGGCTCTCTGGTTGAAAGTGCTTGCTGCATAAGCCTAGGAGCAGAATTTAGTCAGAGTTTTTACAGTGAAGGCGTAGAACCAGCTCTGGAGGGCTGGCCTCTAACCAGTGTATACATGCAGCGGCACTCAAGCAACTGTACAGATACATACGGGACAGGGAGATGCAAAGCTCACTGACCAGCAAGCCTCCTCTCTGCCTCCTCAACACTGAGATCATAAGCACACACATCTGGTTTTCTCAGGGGTCCTGGGGATCCGAACTCAGATCCACACGCTTATACAGCAGCACTTTACTGAATGAGCCCTCTCCACAGCTGCACACCAGAGTATCTGAGGACCAACGGGCTTACCTGGTGCAGGCTGCTGCCACAGGCGTACTCCAGGTTGCTCAGGTGGAACTGCAGCACCTGTCCTTCCAGCTCACTGAACTGGATGCCAGATTCCTTCACAAAAGCTTGGTAGATCTCCTCTATCTTCTCTGTGGTGAGAACGGATCAGAACAAAATAATCAGCTGAGGAGCAATTTCCTGTCCAATTCCTGATCCTGCTTTCCCCAAAAGAGCCCAAAACTTCCAGTCTTACCCAAGTAAACTCAGGAATAAATAGAATGCAATATATTCTTAATGGGGCCAACTCCTCAGCAAGCAAACACATTTTTTTCCAAGACAGGGTTTCTCTGTTGCTTTGGAGCCTATCCTAGAACTAGCTCTTGTAGACCAGGCTGGCCTCGAACTCACAGGATCTGCCTGCCTGCCTCTGAGTGCTGGGATTAAAGGCATACACCACCACCATCCAGCTGCAAATGCTTAATCTTGATGGAAACGAAAGTTGGCCATTAAAAAAAAACATGTTAAGCGCCTGCTTAGTTGAGAAGCTGTCTCCTCTGCTCCAGAGGTGGAAAAAGTCCCCTTACACATGCAGACAGGATCACCAATGCCTTTTCTGCTCTGACTGCTGTGGCCTTGAAGCTCCTATATCATCTCCCCTCAACCAACGGAAATATGGAAGACGGCTCAAGTGCAGTCTCTCCTGTGGCCTTTTGCTGCATCAGCAATCTTTCTCAACACCACTAATGATCACACAGTTAAGTTCCAAAAGCTGACTGAGCAGGGTGGGCCTGCTGGCTTCACCCAAGTAGCAACTATGACCTACTCACTTTGAGGCTTGGCCACACAGCTTTCAAATCCATTCAGGGTAAATTCTAGCCCTGCTAGACTTACTTCTCCTGCTGTTGAGTTTAAGTACAGCCTCCAGCGCCTGGGTCTTCCATGCCTTACAGTCTAGTGTTATCTAGCGGCTGCCTCAGCCCCCCCCCCCCCCAGTGCTGTATTACAGGTGTGTACAGGATTTATCTATCCCATTCAAATGGAATTTTAACTATAGACATTCCTGTGAAATTGTTCTGATTGGCGTAACTAAACGATAATGGGGGGTTGCACACTTGGCATCTGAGGGCTCTGGTCTAATTCCAAGCATTTTAGTCCACTTTGGTAACTGTTTAGTGACGACAATCATCCACATACATCACAGACTCCAGGTTTCTATGAAGTGCTGTGTACCTACCTGACTAGAACCACCAGTGAGCATCTGTTGTTGTTTTCAGAGCTGGAAAATGGACTCAGCACCTTGGGCAGGGTAGACAAACGGTTTCTTACTAAGCACTAGCCTGAGCCCTCGGCTTTCTGGGACAAGGTACGTTATGTATTAACAGTATGTAGCCGGTGTGTGTGTGTGTGTGTGTGTGTGTGTGTGTGTGTGTGTGTGTGTGAGAGAGAGAGAGAGAGAGAGAGAGAGAGAGAGAGAGAGAGAGAGAGCGAGCCAATGTGTGTAACTCTAGATCCCAACTCAGCCTCAATTCCAAATTCTCACTAAAATGTTGTAATTCTTAACTAATTTGTCATATCGAGATACCCAGATTTCTGCCCTGGTGTCTTGAGCTCTGTCACTTTCAGAGCCCTTTGCAGCAGCCCCATTCCTGCCTGCTGATAGTCTCTACATTCCTGTCACTTAGTGAAAAAGAGAGACACCATTGTCACAGCCCAGCATAAAATCAAGCACAAGCAGACTAAAAGGGGCTTCAACTAGCTAATAACCTAATTGTCACATAAGTAATATCTTATAATTTTAGTACATATTCCTTGTGAAATGACCTGTAGCCCCAAAGCCTCCCCCTCTCTCTCTCCTGCTATACCGAGACTGCAGACAACTGATAGGCAGAATATAACCATAACTTCATACAGATATATGCATGCATTATCAAAACTTTTTAAATAGAATACTAAGCTTAAGCAATTATTTATAAATTATTCTTAGGCCTCCTTTAATGTTTTAAAACAAGGTCAGGAGAAAAGCTGTAACAAGGCAAGTAACTAAGAAAGAGATGTGAAGAGAAACGGCCATTGAGAAGAGAGCTGGGCGTGACGATGAGACCACCTGAAATCCCAGCACTCTGGAGGCTGAGGCAGGAGGACGCAAAAAGAAAAGAAAAATGTAAACTTTGGAGACTTCGAGTGGGCCTAGTAATTTTAGTTTCAAGAGATTAACAACTGGTCAATTGGTCTGGACACTACACATCTTATTCAATGGTCCGGCTGCCTAGAGGGCATTCCTGAGAATTCTGTCAGGGTTCGTCTGCCAACACTTTTTTCCAACAATGATCTGACTGTGAGTCAGGTCTCTCAAAGGCGGCAGAGGAGGAGGGAGAGACATGCCCTGTGTGCCCATTAATTTAAATTGTCAACTTGATACAAAGTAGCATCTCTTGGGAATGAAAGAAATTCAGTGAGGGATTACACATATCAGGCTGTCTGTGGGGGACTGTCTCAGCTGCCTTAACGGATGTGGGAAAACAAAACCTCAAAGTGGGCAGCACCACTCCTGGGCTTTGGGACTGGGCTGTTGTTAAAGCACGGAAACCACGCTGAGCAGAATGCACACATGCGTTCTTTTCCTGCTCTGGATGGTGGATGTGATAGGACTTGCCCACTATGATGGACTATAACTTAAGCTAAATAACCCCTTTCTTTCCTACGCTGCTTTCTGTCAGAGTACATCCCAGTAACAGAGAGGAAAACCAAAACACCTAGCTACTGAAATAAAGTACAATATCAGTTGAAGAACTGAGAACACGCTTGTCAAAATACACGGTTAAAGAGATTAACATATTAAAGAGTTAAAACATTCACACTTCAAAAAAAAAATCATGCTTCCAAGAACTACAAATGAAAAATGCAGATCACAAAATTGCAAGTTACATAAACAGAAATGTAAGGGGCAGTACACAATGTCCCAGCCGGTACCTTCATGGAAATGGGTCGCCATAAGAAGTCAAGGGTTGGGGCTGGAGAGATGGCTCAGAGGTTAAGAGCACTGGCTGCTCTTCCAGAGGTCCTGAGTTCAATTCCCAGCAACCACATGGTGGCTCACAACCATCTGTACTGAGATCTGGCACCCTCCTCTGGCATGCAAGAATACATTGAGGCAGAATGTTGTATACATAATAAAATAAATCTTTAAAAAAAAAAGTCAAGGTTTTAAGAGCTGTGATTATTATTGCCCATTTAAGTACCACAAAGTTCTGATTTTATACGCTTACTTTAAAATATGCATTAAGCAAAACATATTTAAAAAAACAATCTATTATAGCTGAAGTCAAAGAAAGGAAAGAAATACTGATATTCAGAGACCTTCAGAAGGCATATATGGGCTAACAACCGTAACCACATACATGGAGGGCTTATCACAGGTTTAAAGTAAGTTTTTCTGGGAGACTGAAATAAATGTTTAGATAATTTTGTTAAACAATACGCCACTCAAAGTAAGATGTGTTTCTGTGTGTATGCGTGCACACACGTGAACTTCCCCAGGGAAGTTCTGCCCATCTCTGAGAAAATCTGCAGCATTCAGTGAGAGTAATGTATGTCAAGACTGGCCCTCCTGCAGATACTACGAGGGAACCATCACACCACCGTTCTCCCCATACCTCCTAAAGGGACATCTTGGAGCAGAGTCTTATCCTTCCTCCACTCAGAGACAACATCCAAGAGAGCATTAAAATGAAAATCCATGCGCTTGTCAATAGTGGGGTCAGTTATCCGTCCACCTTCCTGAATTAAGTCACATCTTTCTCCCAACTTATGCATGCTGATGCCAAGCTTCAAAATAACAAGAAGAACAGGGTGAAAGTCTTTCCTGGAAAAAAATACCTACAAGTTCTAAACTGACGTTAGGCAGCGCTCTCATGAAAAGAGTCTAAGAACTCAAAACAGCAGCTGTGTGCTCGCTGGGGGACAGCCAAGTGAGGAAGCAGAAATAGAATGAAGTCAGGAACACCCCACTCTATGGGACATGAGGGTGACAACAGCAGCTTCCAGGCAATGCACTCTAAATTCTCAGCTCATGTTTCAGGTGCTGTGGGCTGCCTGTCCTTACTAAGCACTCTGTCGCTGCTTCAGATCTTCATGCAAATGATCACATACACTCAGAGAAGCACAAACCTTCAGGGGAAAACAATCACCTTAGACCTAGCAGGTCGGCAAGATAACAGACAGGGTGCTAGAAGACACCTGCAGAGAAATACTCTACTTTGTAAGTATTAACTGTGCCCAAATGTTGCATGTAAACTAGCTCATGAATATTTGGGGCATACTTACACTAAAAAATTTACTTGTTTGAAAGACAAACCTACCTAAGAATCCTACATTTTCACCTGATACACCTAGCAACCCTGGGCTTGATTATGAACCAACTAAGTGGCTTGAAAATGATCCAGAAATAAAGATCTTGGGGAAAGTCTTTTAAATGCCTAACGGGAAAGGCATCCATGTAACCATTATTATATACTTTGCAGAAGGTATGAAGGAAATTATGTATGCTGTCTACTCTGGAAACATATTAATGTACTTAGTGCACCCCAGCACTGAGGATGGAACTAGGCAGGTGCTTTACCATGGGGCCGTTACCCCCAGTCCATACTAACGCTCTATGCAAGCAGAGCCCACAAGTCTTCAGGACACTCACTTGCTCACACATCAGTGCTACTGGGTTATTAATACAGCCATTGACAATCTGGGGTCCTCTTCCCACCACGACACCTTTAAAAGACTTGTCATCCCAGACTCGGCCTCCAATTCGACCTTTGGCTTCCAGTACAGTCACCTAGAAAGACAATTGGGATCGAAACAGAACAGTCATACCAGAAGCAGAATTACAAAAACAGAGTGACAGTGTTAAACAACCCCATGCTCAGAGATTCAGTTCCACAGAAACAACTACAGCAAGTATGACGAGAACCAGGTACACATTTAGACCAGCCTAGCTTCAGCAAGGAGTGGGTGGGTGGTCTTACACCACTCCTCTCACATCAGGTAAGATTCAGTGACTGAGAGCACTCTGGGGTTTGAGGCAGGACGACTGCCATGAATTCAAGGCCACTCTGGGCTACGTAGTGAGCTCTAGGCCAGCACTGGCTACAGAGTGAGACCCTATCTCAAATACATTATAAAACAAGAGAAAGATCTGATGAATGAGTAAATCCACCACTGAATTTTAAACAGCATTCTACAAGTTATTTTTTTACTTAATGTTATGTGTTTTGTGGAAATACACACGTCTGTACCACATGTCATGCAGTGCCTTTAGAGGTCAGAAGAGGGCATCAGATCCCCTTGTAACTGGAGTTACAGTCTGTTGTTGGGAGCCACGACATCAGCGCTAGGAATCAAACCCAGGTGTTCTGGAAGAGCAGCCAGTGCTCTTAACCACTGACTCAACTCTCCAGCCCCTGCGTCAGTTTGTTTTTCCAATTTTAACTTGTGTGGCAGTGGGTATATTTATGTCTGTGCATGTGTATACAGGTGTACTTGACTGTATATTCTGAGACAGGCTACCTCTCACTGAACCTGGAGCTCCACTTTACCTAGGCTGGCTGGGTAGCAATCTCCTAGATCCACTTGCCTCTCTTCTCCCAGACTGTTGGGATAATAGACACACTCTGCCACCTCTAGCATTTCTGTGAAAGCAGGGAATCTGAACTCAAGGCTTCATGCTTTTACAGCACACAATTTGTCTACAAAGCCATCTCCCAAGACCCTAGAAATCACATTAAAATCTAGTCTAAGTCATGAATGTAAACCCAGCATTTAGGGGGTTGAGGCAGAATGCTCAAGCGTAAGGCCATTTTGTATTACTTGGGAATTCTTCGTCTCAAACAAAGCAAACAAAAACTATGTTCAAGCCTGGCGGTGGTGGTGCACGCCTTTAATCCCAGCACTCAGGGGGCAGAGGCAGGCGGATCTCTGTGAGTTCGTGACCAGCCTGGTCTACAAGAGCTAGTTCCAGGACAGGCTCCAAAACCATAGAGAAACCCTGTACCAAAACAAAACAAAACAAAACAAACAAACAAAAAAACTATGTTCAAGAGCTGAATTTTCCACCAAATACCCGTTCTTCAGTGTTGCTAGGACATTTTCAACTATGGAAGTATGACCTTAACAGAGTTGGCTGAGTCCAGACAGTCCACCCCCATCTCCAAATGTCTAATGCCAGTGAGATGCAAAACTGCTCTCTGGCAGCAGGCCAGGTTTCTGCATGACCCCAGGATTCCAAATGCCCTTGCTCTGGGGGTTGCAGTAGGTTGCAACTTGAGTGCTCCTTGCTGCAGTATCAGTCATACCTCTGGAAGCGCTACTCTGAATTGCTCTCTCCAGTTAACCGCTGCCCAGGTTACCCAGAACACTCTGCTGTCTAACCTTAAGGGGACGGATGGTCTCCTAGGCTATCACAATCACTTGAGAGAGTAATGAGTCCTCTGGGACCTCCCCCGCCAACATAACTAGGAGGGCTGAAGCTGTGGTTCTACCTTCCTATCCTCTTTCTCTAATTTCTTTTCGTTTCTATCTCTTTTTAGTATACAAGGGCTGAACATTAAAGGCAGTCTCCCAGACTTTGGATATTACCTATAATATAATCTAAGTTTCCTAAGTAAAAAACAAACAAAAGACACTGAGCCTGATATCTACTACTGAAATAACACACACACTTTCTATAGCTCACAGAAGGGGTTTCCTACCACAAACACTTCCTCTTAACCCAACTGACTTTCCTGTTTTGCTAGTATGACGCAGTCCACAATTTGAGTCCTCTATCTACCCAGGAGAAAAATCTTTTAGGCACAGTTATTAAATACTTTTGACAATCTGAAACGTGACTTTTGAACACCTTGCCAAAAATTTACACTCTCTGGGCCAGATAGGGAAAAGTGAAAGGTCTGAATCTTAAATTATACTTAACTTGCCTGGCAATGGTGGCGTACACCTTTAATCCCAGGCAGAGGCAGGTGGATCTCTGCGAGTTCAAGGCCAGCTTGGTCTACTAAGAGTTCCAGGATAGTTAAGGCTATACAAAGAAACCCTATCTCAAAACAAAAAAAAAAATTATATTTAACTTTGCCTTCAATGAAAATCAAAGTCTTTGAAAAATTTTAAGAAGAATGTACTCAATTGATGTGAGAGTCTTCTGTTTTGTGATAATTTTATTGGTTAAATAAAGAGACTGCCTTGGCCCTTTAATAGGACATAAAATTAGGTAGGCGGAGTAAACAGAACAGAATGCTGGGAGAAAGAAGCTGAGTCAAGGAGTCGCCATGGTTCTCCCACTCCAGACAGATGCAGGTTAAGATCTTCCCTGGTAAGCCACCTCGTGGGCTACACAGATTATTAGAAATGGGTTAGTCCAGGTGCGAGAGTTAGCCGAGAAGAGGCTGGAACTAATGGGCCAAACAGTGTTTAAAAGAATACAGTTTCCGTGTAATTATTTCGGGGCATAAGCTAGCCATGTGGGCAGCCGGGTGCCGGGGACGCAGCCCCTCCACTCATATTTCAACACTCAATTTAGAAAATCAGAGAAAGCTAGGGGAAGGTTCCTGATTTGATACCAGGTTCTTAGAGAGTCTCACTATGTAGTGCTGACTGGCCTAGAACGAGGATAGCCTCCAAGTCAGATCTGCCTGCCTGTCTCCTTGGTGCTGGGATGAAGACGTGCACTTCTGGGCCCAGCTGAACCATACCGCCCCACCCCCTAGCAGCCTCTATCCTGGCTAGCTGTGAGCTGGAGTAAGGCATTTGCCAGCAACTGGCATATTGTTCTGCCCTCCCAAGGTTCTAGCTCAGCCATGTGATCATTCATTCCATTCTGCTTTCGAAAGCCAGGGCTTATGTTTTCCTGAATAAGATCCCAAGGGTGACTGGTCTGCATAAAGAAATCCGAGGGCTAGAGCAGAGTGCTTGCCTGGCATAACACAAGCCCTGGGTTTCATCCTCAGTACTGGGGGGCAGGGAAGCTAACTGAACACTTCCCCAACAGACAGTGAATTTCTGTGCTTCCATCTGTTGTCCCAAACTGTCCTATCATCTCCACTGGTTAACAATAACCTGCCAAGATCTTCTGTGGATTCAGGCTAGAATGTCTGAGTTCCTTCCTATAGTCTAGTACTCTCCAAGTTCTACCTGCTCTGACCAACTCAGTCCAATCCAAAGCTTTTCTAGGACCTGCTGTAAAAGATGTGTTCTTTACACTATCACTCAAGAGGCAGACACCTGACCCCAGTTCTAGGTGAGCTTCTCTCATAAACAAACAAACAAAGTGTGTATATCATTTTTTGATGGAGGAAGGTCATTGGTTAATTAAATAAAGAAACTGCTTGCCCTGATAGGTTAGAACATAGGTGGGTGGAATAAACAGAACAGAATGCTGGGAGGAAGAGGAAGTGAGCTCAGAGACACCATGCTCCCCTCTCCCGGGCAGACGCAATAGCTCTGCTCTCTGAGGCAGAGGCATGAAGCTCAGACCCAGGATGGACGTAGGCTAGAATCTTTCCCGGTAAGACTGATGCTACACAGATTATTAGAGATGGGTTGATCGGGATATGAGAATTAGCCTGTAAGGGCTAGAGTTAATGGGCCAAGCAGTGTTTAAAAGAATACAATTTGAAAAAAAAAAAAAGAATACAATTTGTGTGTTGTTATTTCGGATAAAGCTAGCCGGTGGCGGGAGCTGGGTGGCGGAATACAGCCCGCAGCTCCAATTACTACAATTTTTCACGAGATTTACGAACTGGCCTGTAAGTCTTACAAAATTTAGAGCAAAGGAGCAGCGAACCACCTGTCCCCACCCCCCAGTTCCCCAGTGTCTCACCTTCATACCAAAGTTATGTAGTTGCCTAGCAGCTGCTAAGCCTGCTGGACCAGCCCCAACAACCAGAACCGATTTCTTCAAAAAAAGAAAAACAAAAAACAAAACAAAGAAACTCTAGTTAGAACAGTGGTAACAAAGGTTGCTACAGTTGCTCTGGCAGGTTCTAGCTGCCAGGCAGGGTTAGTCTGTATTTCTCTGGTGTTACTAGGCTCTGTTTTCCTAGAGTACAGGACAGCACCTGTCTTAAGTAACCTCTTTTTCCCTACACCCTGGAGAAACTGTGCTTCTAGTCTCCTCCTGGGAAAAGGTCTTCACAAGGCTTCCTTTTGGTTTCTGTTATATTATAGCTTACCACGACCAAAGCTGAGTTGCTGCAGCCAGTTGCTTACATTGTGGTAGTGTTTAGGAAGAAGATGCTGGCCGGCTCCCACGGTAAGAACTCCTGTGTTGATGAGGCCTTTTCTTGTCATGAAGTAAAGAATCCTCTCTACTTCCTGGACGCATCGAATGCGCACAAGGCCTCGGACGATGATGTGGGGAATGCACTTCTGAGGAGTGAGAGCTTCCTGTGTTTACAGGGAAAGCAAAACCAACAGAAAGAAAGTCATCCAATTTAAAAACAAACAGAATATAAAATACAAAAACTAGGGCTAAAAGTTTATTTTTACATTTTGTTGTTGAGAGAGGTTCTCACTTTGCAGCTCTAGCTGTCCTGGAGCTCAAAGAGCTCTGCTAGCCTCTGCCTCCTGAGCACTGGGGGGAGGTGTAGACCACCATGGCCTCTGCCTCCTGAGCACTGGGAGGAAAGTGTGGATGGATCACCATGGCCTCTGCCTCCTGAGCACTGGGAGGAGGTGTGGATGGATCACCATGGCCTCTGCCTCCTGAGCACTGGGAGGAAGGTGTGGATGGATCACCATGGCCTCTGCCTCCTGAGCACTGGGAGGAAGGTGTGGATGATCACCATGGCCTCTGCCTCCTGAGCACTGGGAGGAGGTGTGGATGGATCACCATGGCCTCTGCCTCCTGAGCACTGGGAGGAAGTGTGGATGGATCACCATGGCCTCTGCCTCCTGAGCACTGGGAGGAAGGTGTGGATGGATCACCATGGCCTCTGCCTCCTGAGCACTGGGAGGAAGGTGTGGATGGATCACCATGGCCTCTGCCTCCTGAGCACTGGGAAGAGGTGTGGATGATCACCATGGCCTCTGCCTCCTGAGCACTGGGAGGAGGTGTGGATGATCACCATGGCTGGCTAGACTGCTCTCCTACTTGCACTGCTACTCCCCTGCTTCCAGGTCTCCTTCAGTCTTTCCAGTGGATGCTATCTTGACGCCCCAAATATTTATGCAGTCCTACAGAGTTAAAATCACTGGTCTCGCTTGGCTAGGGACAGAGCTGAACAAAAACGCTTACTCAAGGGCTTATAACCCCCTTTTTGATTGCTTTCTGCCTCCCGGCAACACCCCATATGGCTCTTTGAACCAAGCCTGCACCTTCTCATGCCCTGTAGCATTCTGACTCCATATGGTCCAAAGGTGTTCTTAACAGGGCTGACCCTCTCTCTACCTGAAAATGCCTAGACTCAGACAGATGAGATCTCTAATTAGAAAACATGAGATCTGAAATGTTCCAAATCCTGACTGCCAACAGAACACTTACGTTTCAGATTTCAGAGCACTGGAAGGCTTTTTGGATTGGGATGCACACCTGGAGAAGTCTATTCAAATATTCTACATTTTTTTGAAATTCTAAAAGCTGAAGACACTACTGGTCCCAAGTATTTCAGATAAGAAGATGTTAACATGTATTCAGTTGTCTCAACATGGAAGTGATACTAGAGTCTCCAGAGCAGAGGCCAGGGAATATAGCAAATATACTACTGTGTATATAGAACAGCCTTCCCGTACCCTTGAGTCATGTGCCCCAAAAGGCAACAGTGTCACTCTGGAAAACCCTTGGCCTCCAGGTTCTACCCCCACACCAAGCACTCCTTTCCTTCATTGCGGTCCTCTACCCCATGCCACTGTCTGGCATGTCCTCACTTACTTTGCAGTTTGTGTACCACAGAGCGAGGATGAGGTTTCTCAAAGCTAGGTACATGGTGGGGTCTCGAGAATACTCTGGAAACTCATAGAGCTCATCCAGCTCCATCACATCGGGCCTCACACACAGAGCTTTGCCACACTCATTGGGCTGGTAGAATGGCTGGAAGTAGCGGTTCATGCCTAGAACTGACAGGCGACAAAGCAGCAGCTTCTGTAAGATGTAACTTTCACACCTTAGAGAAGTACATCACATGTACACACACACAAAGGGGCTGGTAATATGGCTCAGGGAGTAAAGATTTCTGCCACCACGCCTGATGACCTTGGTTCCAGCTCCACAGGGAATGGGAATGAGAGAGCCACCATTCCTGCAGCTGTCCCCTGACCACCCATATGTGCTGTGGCACACACATAAATGTAATTTTTAGAATTAAAAAGAAACAAAAAGTTCACTCTTTGGCACTTACTGACTACAAAGTGGAATCCCTAAGCCCTGATTATGTCCCATGCTAGGCTATGTTCCAGGATCCAAAGTGTCCTATCATTACATACTAGATGCTAGATTTTATAAAGCTGGGCAAACGAAGGTGTTGTTGTCAAATCTACTTCTAAATAGTTTCCCATGTCATTAAATCTAACTACAGTGGCTCTGTGTCTCAGTCAACCATCCCCTCTCCTCGGCATTTAGATCACACCTCTCACACTCAATTCTAACCAGCAACCAAAGCATCTTTCTTTGCACATGCACTTCTGAACGGATTGACTTTAGGATGACATCTTGGAAATGCTTGCTAGTTCACAGTCCATTGTAAGGTCTTTGCTACACACTGCCAAACTGTTTTCACAAATGTGCACTCTTTAGTACTTGAATGCCCAACGCAGTGCACCCTCAAAACACTGGGAGCTACCACAGCAGTCTCAGCGTGGAGCTCCCCACATTTCCACTGTTAGGGGACGTCCAGTATTGGGCCTTGAATAGGAAAAAAGAAAATCTAGCTTCATATTCAAAAATATGTGTTGTTCATGTACAGATGTGGGGTTGTTAGAATTCCTTTGAAGCCACTGACATTCTGCCTGACACGAAATTCTGAATCTTTTAGAGTGGATCTCTACTGGTGTCAATAGAGACAGAAAGACGGAGGAGGAAAAAAATACTAAAAATCAGCGCTCACACAGCCTAAAACTTCCTTCTGATAAGGCAGAGTTTGTGAAAATCAGTAAATGGCACAGCTATTCAACTTTGCAACAGACACTCATCAAATTCTATAAATAATAACAGGAGTTTTAGGTTTTACAAAGTAAGGTATACACTGTATACAATGGTACAATAGATCCAGTGCCTCCTCCTTCAGCATCCTCAGGGAATTAGTTCTTGGAACCCCTACCCACACAAGTCTAACAAAGGCACACATGGTCAAGTCCCTTATTTAGATGGTACAGTATTTGCACAGGCCCATCTCTAGATGACTTTTAAGACTTAATACAATGTAAATGCTATGGAAATAGCTGTTAATGATCAGAAACCCTCTCTTCTAACCTCCGCGGTCATAATCAATCTCTCTCTCTCTCACACACACACACACACGATAAAAATCTATAATATAGGGGCTGGAGAGATGGCTCAGTGGTTAAGAGCACTGACTGCTCTTCCAGAGGACCCGGGTTCAATTCCCAGCACCCACATGGCAGCTCACAACTGTCTGTAACTCTAAGATCTGACACTTCACATCAATGCACATGAAATAAAGTTAAATAAACCATAAAAATATTAAAAAAAATCTATAATATGGAAGCTGTATATAATGAATACAGACAGAACCTTTCCCCCAGCCAAGCACGTGCAACAGTGGGTGCTTTGTATCACGTCACATTCAAGAGTCTTCTGCAGTCTGCTTACCCTTAAGTTTCCAAGGAGGGGAAAGGGATGTGAGGAAGGGGAAACCAGAACATCTCTCACCAAGTGGAGAGGAGGCTGCCTTGGAGGGCTCCATCTTCCCTGGGCTGGCACTGCTGGTGGTGGTGGCCGCGGCACGGTTTGTGCTGGTGCAGGAGGGGCTCATGCCAACACAGTCAGGGTAGTAGGCAGAGAGCAGCGGTGCAGCCACGCTGTCTTTCAGCAAAGGAGGCTGGATAAGCATGGAGTACCACCAGTGGTTGGAAACTTCCAGTACTCTCTGTGATGTACCAGGGAGAGAGAAAGGGGAAATGCACATGCTGATGGTAGATACTCGTTATCCACAGTCCTCCTGATCCACCCACATCCAGACTCAACAAGTCTCAGAGTTTCATACAAAGATCAAGACACCCTGAGACAGTCCTTCTTAGGTAAAATTCTTCCCCCATACAGAAAGCCCCCTGAACTAAATCCCCACTAACACTAAAACAGAACAACTCCTTCAAAGAAGAGAATGGATTCACAGTGGATCTAACATATGACCCTCTCCGTTTGTCTGAAAAATCTGTTGTGGGCCAAGAACTTGAGACACCTAGAACAAGCTCAAACAAACCAAGTCCCAAATCATGGAAGATCAGGACTTGAGAGTTTAGCAATTTAGAATATTTGAAATCATTTTAAACCAGATCTGGTTACATGACAAGTGGAGTTTGCCAACTAACGAGAAAAATTTGCCAGAAACAGCTGGCTTGTGCCAGGGCTAGACCCAATTCTGTATGTGAGCAGGGTCAGGACAGAGTGGCTACCCTGCAGTCAGAAAGCGCCAGAGTCCTCCCCGTTGCCAAGTCCAGGCCAAGACAGCCAAACCATGGCCATCCTGCTCTTTGTCTTGGAAGGACTCTATGGCGTCCTCAACAAACAAGATTATGAAGGCGGATCCCTGCAGCAAGGCAGAAGCATCTTCCTTGTTTCCTTGAGTGTAAAGCAATATAACTTCAAATTCTTCTAACTATTGTGGCATTTTCTCAATGCAGTCAGGTTAGAGTCAAAAGGCTTTGATGTACATCCACACAGTGTGAGTCACTTACTTAGTGAACTTATTAAAGATCCAGAACATGAAGAAAACTACTCACTAGATCCTCAGGCAGAGAACAATGATCAGGGGTGTCAGTCTGCAAAAGAAAACCAACTCTGATTGAATGTTTCCATAACATATAGTCCTACGTGTTCATTTTCTTTTAACATCACAAAGAAAAATGTTTGGCATGTCACTAGAATGAGAGTGTGGGAAGATGTGTACTTTTGTCGGGATGTTCCCCCATGAAAACAAAGGACTGTACCTGTGGCAGAGGGGGCTCTGACAAGAAACACACATCAGGAATACACAGAGGCCTGGCATTATCTCACAGAACTAAAGCTGTGTATCAGACAGACACACCCAGCAATTCCCCCTTGGTGTATTTCCTAGAGACCAAGCAATGTACTACAAGAAAGATCAAAGGCTGGGGATACGGCTCCTAGAGTGTGTTTGTCTAGCAGGCCAGAAGTCCTGGGTTCCGTCCTAGCACTCTACCAAAAAGGAAAATGTTCAAGCCAGGCACACCACTGTAAGCTCAGCACTTCGGAGGATGAGGCAGAAGGATGACAGTACAAAGCTAGCCTGGATGATTCACAGACTCCAAACCCAGCTTGAGCTATATAGCAAAACTCAAAGGATTGAAAAGGCAGATAAAACAAAATTCAATGCATATATTTCTGAAATTCAAGTAAATTTTCTTTGTGACAGAAGAAAGCTAAATACAAACCAAAGTCCGTCGGCAGCAGAAGAGGTAAGCTGAAGTACACTGTCCTGTCACAGCAGTGGAAGGACAAACGGCCTACATGCCCCACGGACGGGCTGCACCAGCGGTTCTGAAACAGCACACTGCATGATTCCATTTATGTGAGGTTCAAAACCAAGCAAAGCCAATTCCACAATAGTGTAATCTAGAGAAGTGAGCAGGCAATTTACTCTGGGGGAGCAAGGTTGGACACTTACTGGCAGGGTCGCCGGGCACCTGCCACGTATTCCATTTCTGTATTGGCAGCCAGATAAGCAGGTACTTGTGAAAATTTACTGCGCTGGGCATTTTGATTTGTGCAACTTCTGTTTCAACATAAAAACATTGCCTATCTGAAGGTCTGGAGAGCACATTGCCTAGCAGCTCTAATCTCCAGGACACATTCCTTAGAAACTCTTACATTAATAGAGACTTGAGCAAGCTGGGACAACAACACACCAGAAAACACAGCAGAGACAGACAAGATTTGGAAACAAACGTCACTCTTCTTGAGCAGGAAGCAGACGCTGTGCAGTAGATGCACAGCATTCTGACAGTACTCAGACTACACCAGAGCTGTAGAATCAAATAGCTCCATATTGAGTGAGAATAGCAGAGGAAGAAAAACGTGGTATGCCACATACAAACTGTTCTCACTGACTGAAACACACCTTAGGTGCCTCCCTAGACTCTGTTTCCACTAGTGCAGCCAAGTCAATCTGAGGGGGACTTGCCCACTTTCTTTCCGAGGCCCTAGTACTTGTTTTCTTCTTCTACCATCCAGAGGCCTACCTGGAAGGTGAAACTAAGAATCAACCATGGTCTTCAAAATCCCTAAGTCAATTGTAAGTGTTCTCATAAACGGTAATGCACACGAACCCAAATGAACCATTCTAGAGTGGACACATTCCAGGACATACATGGAAATATACTTAAGTTGTCAATTAGAATTCATCAACCTGGGCTACACAGTGAAAGGCTGCTTAGAACAGTAACAAACAGTTGAAAACTCTTGGCAGGTGATAAGGGCACCCCGTAATCCCAGGACTAAGAGGGTGAGGCATCAGGACCCTGCAGCTCAAAAGCTTTTTCAATACTGCCATTATTCTGCCTTGTGTAAGAAAATGGAAAGGTGAATATAGACTTGGAAAATACTCAAAATGTATGTGTATCTAGATTATGTAGATCAGTCAGGAAGACTACTCAATACTCAACGACTGAATGAGCACAAGCACAGCAGAGAAACACCAGAGACACCACCGTTTGTCCGAGCACAGCCGCCAGCTAGTAGCTCCTTCAGAATCAAACCTAATTCTGCCACGTGATGAGTCTACTACCGACTCGCCCACACAAATGGAGCACAAGACACTCGCACAGAATCACTACTACTTTCACTCACACGGCAACATTTACAACACAGTGTGGAAACAAACTGGCATGCACCTAGACGATGCAACACTACTGAGAAGTCTAAGCAGAACACTGAACAGGCTGGGCTTGCACAACACCAAGGCAGGAGGAAAGCATACTGATGGTCTGGTTGGAATGTAGAGTGAACTCAAGGTTAGTCTGGGCAACTTAGGGAGACCCTACCTCCAAGAAAGGCAAAAGCAGGGCTAATTATACAGTTTGGTGGTTTAGTGCTTGCCTAGCACTTATGAGGCCCTTGGTTTAGTGTCCAATACTGTAAGCAATACAGTCAAAACAAAATGCCCTATTGATCACTATCCATGTGATGTCGACAATCAGCTTGTTTCATTTTTGTTGTTTTTATTATTTATGTGCATTGGTGTTTTGCCCTGGGTGTTGGGTCCCCTGAAAATGGAGTTACAGATAGGTGTGAGTTGCCATGTGGGTTCTGGGAATTGAACCCAGGTCCTCTGGAAGAACAGTCAGTGCTCTTAACTGCTGAACCATTCCTCCAGTCCCTTTTGTTTTGTTTTAAAAGTATTTTATATAATGAAAGACACCAAACACTGAAAGGGCATACATTGAATGATTCCAGTTTTGTGAAGTTTGAAATAGAAAAATAAATCTATGGGAAAGAATTAGACAGCTGACTCTAGACATGAGAGTTTCCAGGATGAAGGAAATACTGCCTCTTAGACTAGCATTCTGGCTGTGCACTGTAGACATTTCCTAAAACTTAACAAGACCCCATGTTCCATGAATAAAACTATAGTAGAAAATCATCTCTCAGAAATGAAAATGAGATGCACATTCCCATATATTAAAAATAGCTCCAATATGCTTAGGGGTTGGGGTTGAGCTCCACAGTAGAGCATGTGCAAAGCTACAGGTTCAATTCCCCACACCTCAAAACCCAAAAGTACTACCTCTCAATGTGGGCGGTTTTTAGACCGTCACTCTGTCTCAGACTTTTTCTTTCCTTTCCCCTCTCAAGACACAGACTAGTAATTTTCATAGCCCAGGTTGGCCTCCAACTTGTGATGTAGGGAAGACCTGGTCCTCCTGCCTCTATCTCCCAAGGGCTGGGATCATAGGCAGTAGCCACCACACCCCACTGAGCCTATTTTTTCCCCTCCAAAGTCTTAAAAAAGCAGTTTGGATATGCTTATTTAAAGCCTTAAAAATGAGCCTCTATCAAATGTATGTTTAAAGTTGGAGAGATGAATGAATCATTAGGACTACCCACCCCAGCCTCTGCTAAAGTTTATTCTCAGGGCCCTATGTATGCTGGGCAAGCACTCTAACCACCGAGCCATATTGTTCATCCAAGAGTTTACTTCTGAAAACATAAACAAGATGGCTCAGAAGGAGTTTATTTGGATGTGTATATATTCATAAACACAATCTGCTCTTTGTAAATCCTAAGGTAACATTTCGTAAATCCTTGTAACATTTACATGCAATATACTATGTGGAAACATACAATTTGACCTGTGAATATTTGTATCTTTTTCACTTCACCTTGCAAAAGACTGCGAGGCAAGCACTTATCACTGGTCTCTACCCATAGGCCTCATCATTGTTTTTTTTTTTTTGTTTTTTTTTGTTTTTTTTTTTTTTTTGGTTTTTCGAGACAGGGTTTCTCTGTGGTTTTGGAGCCTGTCCTGGAACTAGCTCTTGTAGACCAGGTTGGTCTCGAACTCACAGAGATCCGCCTGCCTCTGCCTCCCAAGTGCTGGGATTAAAGGCGTGCGCCACCACTGCCTGGCTCATCATTGTTTTTATACAGTAAGTATGGCCACTTTGATTTTACACACGGGAGGGAGGGGGTGCTTTTCCCTTTGCAGATCAAACCCAGGGCCACTCTAAGGCTAAGCAAATGCTGTGTCACTGAGCTACATCCTGAACCCAATAATATTTGTAATTTGAACCCTAAGTTAAAAAACAAAAACAAAGCTTTGATCCTAAACCTCACAAAACCTTGCACTTACTGTTTAGAATGAAGGCATTTAAAGCGCAGGTCCCTTTGCTGGCAACAGCTGTGTGATTATACCACAGACCCCTGAAAGCACTGAAACCTCACACTTCACAATCTGTCAGGACCCCCCAGTTAGAAAAACCAAAAGAACAAAATACTATTTTGATTCTGGGATTTGATAGCTAATACTCTTTAATACTTAAAGTATGAGACATTTGGGAGAATCAATATGCCTAACACATTTTAAAATACAAGCTGCCAAGTTTCAGCAAAGGCACATTCTATCAACTACGGCCAATTCCTAACTGCCAATCACATCCACTCATCCTGTCCTCCTTACTGACAAAGCTCTGCATTGTCTGGCATTATAACACACAGAGTGAAGCTTTTTCTTCCTTTGTCCTCATGCAGTCTAGCCAACGACACGAGGAAAACTCTAATAGGTGAGCTGTTACCCAACAGAGAGGGACAAATCCCAGCTAGCACACCACGCATGCCCTTTGCACTTTCCCTCTCTTCTGCTTTGAACTCGGACACAGTGGATGGTGATACAGCAACCACCTTGTCACTTGAGAATAGAAGATAAATCAAAGATGGACCAGACATGAGACAGTGTTCTTGGATAACTAAACCAACCTGAACAGCCCATTACCAAATTCCCTATAGTAAAAGAAAAGTCAAATTAACTTATTGTTGTTGAACTTCTGTTTACATACAGACCAACACAAGGATTAACACACAAAATGAAAAAGACAGGCTACAATTACAAATAGATTGGCACATAAAAGGTCACCATAAAAATCATACCTTGGTGATAGTATTTAGCTTTATGCCACAGCGGTAAGTTCTTGCCATGTGTGGAGTGAGCTGGATTTCCTTGGTAAGCTGCCTCCACTTTCCACACTCTGGTTTTGTGCACTGAACCTACAGGGGAAGTTAAGGCGAGATCAATAAAGCGCCTGCTCTTGAACTACATGACGCCCCACTCACTCTACTGCCGTCCCCACATGATCTGGCCCATGTTTTGACCCTAGGAACTGTATGGTGGGAAACTGTTCTAGCACTGAGTTACCTCCAGACCCCTTATCTCGCATTTCTTTCCGATGATGTGATCAGGGTAATTTCTGATTCAATGCTAGCTCAGGCAACAGGATAATGATATAAGTTTTGAAAACTTATCAGGAAGATTTTCCAGCTCAAGCCCAAGGAGATAATGTGTTAAGCTCAGATACTATTACTCAAAAAGTATGCCATGAAACGCAAATTGTGATGTCCTGGATCAGGTTCTAGGTCACTGAAAGGATGAGAAATCAATAAAATTCAAATCAAGTCAGGCAATGCAGTTCTTCACACTGTACCCATGCTAACTTCTCAGTC
The DNA here is from genome assembly GCF_037038515.1 of Microtus pennsylvanicus. Lineage (NCBI taxonomy): Eukaryota > Metazoa > Chordata > Mammalia > Rodentia > Cricetidae > Microtus > Microtus pennsylvanicus. Next base: position 82,678,909 of record NC_134582.1, on the reverse strand, counting down.
TGACAAACAGCCACGGATGTGTCTAAGAGCGAGCACATGGCTTTTAGTGGCATCTCTGTAAGCTCCTTTTCCAAAATAGAAAATTCTGCATATCCGAGTGTGAATGAATGAAGTTGTATCTGGCTTCCCACATACCCGGAAATTAAAATGGATTAATGACCTAGATGTGAAATCTAAAACAGTGAAATTCTATGAAAGCACAGAGATGGGTCTTTATATGTCCTCAGATTTGGCAATGAGTTCCCAGCAGGGACCAAAGACATGAAGAAAATATAGATAAACTGAAATTTATCAGACTAAATGATTCGTGCAAAGGAAAAAAACCACTTGATGAAAAAATACCTGCCAATCACAGAATTGATGAGGGTTTGTATCCAGAATATGTAAGTAATTCTTACAAGAAGAAAAAGCCTAACTTGAGAATGAGCAGAGTTGCACATTTGCAAATGGCCAAACAGCACCAGCATTGAGGAACTATAAGAAGCAAAACCACAATGAGTCACCTCGTCACCATCCAGACAGCCAGCATTATAAAACACAAGAGCTGATAAGGATGAAGGCAGGAAGATCATGAGTTCAAAGTCAACATTAACCACTTAGCAAGTGTGAGAATAGTCTACTTTACATGACATCCATCTCAAAAAAGGCAAAAATATTGAGATGTGGTGGCGCACGCCTTTAATCCCAGCACTCGGGAGGCAGAGGCAGGCGTTCTCTGAGTTTGAGAAAAGTCTTCCTCTATATAATGAGCTTCAGGCCAGCCAAGGCTACATAGTGAGACACCTGTCTCCAACAACAAAAAGAAAAAACCAAAAAGAACTGGGGATGGTATGACGAGATCTAACCCCATGCACTGCAGAGCACAACAGAGACACAGGAAGCTAATGCTCAGCTTCTCAGGAGCACGGCAAGAGCCAGGCCTCGAGGGCAACTTAGCAAGCCCTGGCTCAAAATAAAAAGTAGGAGGGGGACCGGGAGTGTACATTAGTAGTGCAGTAGCAAGCACCAAAAACTAACCAACCATGAATGACCTATGGCCCATCCCTACATATACATGTCTGAAGAACTGTCGAAAGGAATCCAATTATGTGTAACCCTGTTCATACTAGCTGAAAGATGAAACCACCCAAGTTTCATCAAAAGATGGGTGGATAAACATGAGGCAGTGTGTGACATTACTTTCTTCCTTAGACTATTCTGAGTTAGCAAAGATTTCTGCACAAGTTTAAAGACTCTGCTTTAACAAGCCTAGAAATGACCACGAGAAGACTTCCCACAACGCAGCATCATTGCTCCTCAGTGCGCTGCGACAGCAGCGTCCCTCCTTACCCAGTAGGGCAGCTGCTGGTCTGCCATGAATGCCTTGGGGCTGGGCTCTGTCTTGCCATTGCTGGTCCACACTCTTTTCCACGCCATGTATTTGTCATAGCCATCTTTGTGGCTGGAAACCATGCAGGGGAAAAAAGTCAACCTACAGGTTAAGTTGTAGTTTTCACACTCAACTCTGATCACATTTACATCAAAGACTTCACTATTCTTAGGCACACAGAGGGATGTTAACAACGGCATGCCCAAAGTAGGCTAGCAGGAGGAGCATGCTGTGGGCAGTGTACACCTGTAACAAGTAAGGACAGAGTTCTACATGGGGGAAAACGTTCTCATGTTCAGGGTAAATCCTACAGCAACTGTAAAATTTTATCAGGGGATGGAATAACGTAATAAAATACTCAACTAAAATCAGAAGAAAAAGAGTGAATACAGAAATCCACTAGTAAAAGCCAAAGCAAGGCCGAGTGGCACGAGCCTGTAATCCCAGGCAATCAGTGGAGACACAAGCTCAAGGCCTGCTTAGGATGGCTGCCCAGTGCTCTGCCAGCTCCTCCCAGTTCTGCACCCTATCCCTGTGCACTGTGAGAGAACAGCGGAGCGCCGGAGCTCTCGAGACCTTATACACACCGAACACATCATGGCAGACACATAAGCCTGCACACACGCCACCCATTTTCTATCTTAAGTTTCATACATACACTGTATGTTGATTACAATCCGTTTTTCCTTTTCCTTCATCAGTCCCTAAACAGTTTTGCTTCTATGTTTATCTCAAACGTACCTATGTGGTTTTGTTACCTATATAAAATCTAGGGACCAGAAATGAAAAAATGCGTTTAATATCTGATAATTATCTTTAAGAATCTGCCTTAATTCAATCAATATGAGTATCTCCAGTTACATTCATTTTCCTATAAATAACATGACTTCACTCTGTATGTATTTTCCCAGGCATTCATTCCTGTTTCTGGATACCCAGGTTCAGTCACTATATGCAGTGCTTACAGCACTGACTTTCTGGTCACACTTCAGGTCATCATAGGTATTGGATGACTCAGTAACTCAGTAAGCCCAGCAAGTTTTAGCTTTGTGACCATCGTCCCCGGACCCTGTCACATCCCCTCGACCACAGAGACGTCAGTGAACAAACCTTCTGTAGTAGTGGTCAAAGCATTCATTACAGAAGTGTTCCCCACAGGAAAGGTGATACCATCGGGAGGTGTAGCCGTTTTTGGCACATCTGAAAAGAGCAGAACCAGGCAGCGTTGGTAATGAAGACTAATTCTCACTCATGTTCATTTAACCAGCCCATTTTACAGTATCTCCACTTCTATCAGCCAGGGACTAACAAGGGAAGTTGGAATAGGTTGAAAGGTCATACAGGCTGAGAGTCCCTGATCTGAAATGCTTGGGATCAAAACTGTTTTAAATCTCAGTTGTTCTATGGGTTTTAGAATATCTGCACCACACACGTGAGGGGGAGGGGACCCAACATAAAGGTTACTGACAGTCAAAAGTTTTAGAGTTTAAGCACTTTGGATGTCAGATTGCAGGCATGCTTACTACCCTCAGGTACAGTGACAATACAGGGAGGACTCAGGCCAGCCAGATGTAACCTTCATGGCTGCCTGAGGCACTGAAGTCCAACCCAGACTGGGAGCATGACTGGGATTTTCTGAGGCTGCACGTGTGTGATAAGGCTATAATAACATCCAACTGGCTGCACCCTCGACAGCAGACAAGCTGTCCAAAACGACCGGCCAGGCCGCTGATGACACAGCACAAGAGTGAGAAGTCATGTGGTCATTGACATGGCCAACTCTGTGTGCAGAGCCAAACGGGGTTTCATTTGTTCAGATTTTATTCAATCTTAAGCCATTACTGAAGATTTTCCTATGGAGTTAAAAAGAAGTTCTAACTATGCCACAACAAACAAAAATAGTGAGTCTACATACAGCTGGCACCATAGGTTTTAGGGTTTTGTTTTTGTTTTGAGGCATGGTCTCCTGCACCCTGGGCAGGCACAGAGTTTGCTGTGTGGTTGAGGAAGACTTTGAATTAACTATTGGTTCTCCTGCCCCCATTTCCCCAGTGTTAGGATTACCAGGCATGTGCTGGCATGTCCACTTTCCAGAGCACTGGGATGGAACCCAGTTCCTGGTACATGCCAGGCACGTACATGTACTACAACTGAGCTACCTCTTCCCAACTCTGCCGCTTTTGAGACCTGTATAAGGATATGGAAGAAGTAGGCATGCTACATGAAGTACACACACACAAAAAAATAACAAAAAGCAAACACACGTGGGCTCCCACTGGAAGCCTGGATCTGTGATGTCCTATGCCCTGACCCTCAAGCCCCAGGGCTGGCACAGCGACGGCTAGGTGCATGTGAGGACACTGTCTGGCACAGCTGATCTGGATGGGATCTCTCTCACTAGGCTCGATACAAGCAGAGTGTCGAGGAAGCTGCGGTGTGTGGTGACTGTCTAAGCAGTCAGAATTGGCAGGTTACAGTTCCTGCATTTGTTTTTATGGAGAGTAGCATGAAGCGTGCCATTCCCACAAAACAACACGCTCACAGGCAGACGCACAGGCCAAGGGAGCCCTTCACACAGACCTTTCAGAAGCACTTGCAAAGCACACAGGATACATTGCTGTACAGCCAGCCTTTTCACATTTCCTGTACTTCTTTTCCGACGAACCATCTTCGTCCTCATCTGTGGTCTCTGCTGCTTTCTTCTTTGCCTACAGGAGAATCAGCCGAGGTGAAGATTTCACAGGTAGAGAAAGGGTGACCACAGCAGGTTTGTTGCTGAGTTGAAAGTTCTAAATGTCATTATGTTTGCAGCATTAGGGACCAAAACATACATGGCAGGCAGACACTACCAACTGAGCTACATCCACAGCTCCGGAAATCCTAAATGTGAAGGTCAACAGCATCCTGGCAATAGGACAGGGTTGGCCAGTACAACGGCTTGTATAAATAACTTATTACGAGAGAATCTAGAAACAGCACCTTCATGATAGGTAGGTCCAGAACTAGCATCCACATGAGCTTTTCTTAAGGGAAAACCTGACAGTCAAGATAAACAAGTCATTCTTGGGGACTGAAGAGATGGCTCAGCAGTTAAGAGCACTTACTGCTCTTATAGAAAGAAAACCCAAGTTTGGTTCCCAGCACCCACATGGCAGCTTATAACTGTTTGTAGCTCCCCTACCAGAAGACAGAATACCCTCCTCTCTTGACTTCTGCAGATGCACACATATGTATATATACATGCACGCAGGCAAAACGTGCATACACATACACAAAAATAAATCCTTTTACAAAGTTATTTATAAACTAAGAATTATTTTCCCTCTCTTAAAACAGTTAAATATTTCAGTACGGAAGATTTAAAAGCTAGACAAACAAAGAATTAGAGCACTCGACTTTTATTAAATACTTCACTACAAGCAAATCCACCATCAACAAGCAACAACAAGCTCAGGACCAAATCCCCTTGAATGGCATCCAAGCCAGGCATGATCTGGCCTCAGTGTCCCATTCTGGAAGCTGCCACCCCCAGCTATGATTCTCCCATCACCCCCCCCCCCCCAGGTGATCCACAGTCTCTTCATCCTCCACTCCCTGCTGCACACTCCACACACTGCACCATGGGCTCCTCCACAGACACCCAGGCAAGGACTAGGGCCGTGTCAGTGCAGCTCCAACTCTCCACTCCCCATCAGCCATCCTCCAGGGCATAGCTAGAGTACCTGCCTCCCGGAGCTCCTCAAAGGCAGGCTATCGGAAACCTCGAAAGCACCTCTCCTCTTTGACCTCCCTCGAGGTGTTGACATTGTTTTTGGAAAATCTGGAGGGGGAGGAATAAACCATTAAATTATTAGCATGTGCTGATATTTCAAGCCATTGTCACGAGCAGGCTGAGGATAATACCCCCGCTTCCAAGTTGTTTAACCTCCTGATGTCTGTGCTGTCGTGTATAAAAGGAGAACAAGCCAAGCCTGCTGATGTGCACCTGTCAGCCTTGAACTTGGGAGGCAGAAGCAGGAGGACCAGAAGTTCCAGGTCATCCTCTGATACACAACAAATCCAGGCCAGCCAGGATTGCATGGGTTACCTTGTCAGTTTTTGCTATGGCCCCTCCACCTAACTGTCCTGTTAGGGTTTCCTCGATCTAAATGTCTTAGTATAAAACTTACTTATTTCTCCTGAGTACAAGTTAAGAAATACCAGGCACTGTACAGGAATACTCCTACATAGAATACGAGAATCTGGATTAGATAAAAGCACTATTATCTTCTACTAGACAAATCTTAATTTCCATACTAGTCTGTTAACAGCATGGCCAAACAAGCATTGAGAGCAAACATCTAGCTGGGTGTGGCCACTCATGCCTGCAGTTCCAGTGGAGAAGGAGATGGTGGCAGAACTGGGAATTCACAGCCAGTTTCAGCTGCACAGTGAGTTCAAGGCCAGTCTGGACGTGAGCCACTGTCTCAAAACCAACAAAACCAAACATCTATGAATTAGGCATTGAACCCATGAAAGAGTATGAGCTATCAGAAAATATTCAATAAGATAAGAAAACGCTTAGAGTAAACAATGACCTATTAATCTATAGTTATTCGGCCTTTCCTGCCCTGCCATCGCTCACACACCAAACGGAGGAAGGGAAGAGTAAGGAGGACATCTGTGTGGGTAACGTGGGGGCAGCAGAGCCGCACCACAGAGGGCAGGAACTGACGCCACGCCTGTTAATCTTGGAGAAAAGTCTGAAGACCTTGTATACTCAGTTTCCACTTGTAAGTTGCATTCATGTCCGCAAGTCCAGTTCTCATAAATCATTAACAACACATGCAAACTCTCACATCCACACTAAGAATCACAACATCAATACTGTGGGTGGTTCAACTTTTCATGACTTTCTGCAAGCCAGCAGAATGCTAGCTACAACACAGTAAGACTACATCTTCTAAGATGCAGATGACTTTTTTTAAGAGGCATTTTTTCTTTGTTTATGTACTGGGGGGGGGCACATACCATAGCACAAATGTGGAGGTCAGAGGTCAACCTCTGGGAGGAACCAATTCTCTCCTTCTCCCATGTGTGTTCCAGGGATCAAACTCGGGTTATTAGGTTTGGCAGCAAAAGCCCTTCACCTGCTGCTCCATCTCTGTGTCTCACTGACCCCCAATGGGGAGTGGAGGGTGCTAGGAGTTTAGTTCAGTGATAAAAGACAAGCCTGGTGTGCATGAGGCCCTGAACTAAGTCCCCAACACATAAAATAAAATCCGTCCTATGGATTCCACTACGCTGGTACAGTGCTAATAGTAAAAATACAATCTACCTTCAATTCTTGTTAAAGACTTTCTGAGTATGGCGGTGGTGGTGCATGCCTTTAATTCCATCACTCAGGAGACGAAGCAGGTGAGTTTCCTAGTTCAAGGCCAGCCTGGTCCACAGAGCAAGTTCTAGGACAGTCAGAGCTACACAGAGAACCTATCCGAAAACAACAACAACAATGAACTTTCCAGATTCCAGTCGCACTTTTTAAAATTAACTTATTTTATGTTGTGCTGTAGGCAAGCATTCTAGCACTGAACTACGTCTCATGCCTCATCTATACTTTCAAAAAGGGTGTCCAATTTAACCATTCACCTAAGTATTTTCACATACATAAAAATACATAAATTTTTTACATGTAAAACATGTATTCTGCATTCACAAGATGGGCCACAAATAGAATACGTAAATATTCTGTGTTCACGAAGCCTAGTTAGTACACGTAAGAACTGTAGCAAGAGCACTTGATGCTCAATGTGCGGTTCAGGAACATGAGAAATTAGCCTGGATTTATGCAACACTGAACATAAGCCAGAAACGCATGGCTCCTAAAACCAAGCATGGTTTCCAGACATTTCACATTTTTACACAAGAACTATCTGCAGAAATGAGAACACTGTAGGAGCTATCAGATCTGAAAGTTTTCGAGGCAGTGCATCTTCACCTGTAAGAATCCAATCAGAGCAAAGAGCTTTCACTCTCTAAAGCGCTAATGTAATTCATCAGCGTTTCCACTGTTGCTCAGTCCCTGGGTCCTCATTAAAATGAAGGGGAAATGATTTGAGCTGAAGTCAGCAAACTTCTGTTTGAAAATCTACTCTTTGAAATAAAGGGTCATTAAAACAAACAAGTATGCTGACTGCTTTCCCACCTGGTTTTCTTGTTAGCTCAGGGTTTTACATGTAGCCCTGGCTACTCTAACTCTTGGCAATCTCCTTTCTGTCTCCAGAATGATGGGATTACAGGAGAGAAGCACCACACACAGCTGCTCCCTCCCACCTGATTCTTCAGTAAAGATATCAACAGTCAAGAAAAGACACGAGGCAACAGGGAATTCACAACTCCATTACTGGGCTGGGTACTCAATGTTAAATTAAATCACTGGGTCCGTATTTCTGAAACTCATGGGAATATGAAGCGCCCAGCTTGCCTTATTTTAAGTGATTACACAGTATAAAATTTGCCTCATGGTCAATATTTTTTTTAAAATATTTATTTATTTATTATGTATACAATATTCTGTCTGCATGTGCGCCTGAAGGCCAGAAGAGGGCACCAGACCTCATTACAGATGGTTGTGAGCCACCATGTGGTTGCTGGGAATATGAACTCAGGACCTTTGGAAGAGCAGGCAATGCTCTTAACCACTGAGCCATCTCTCCAGCCCCCATGGTCAATATTTTATAAGCCTATTTCTTCCTAATTTTAAATGCAGAGTTTTGATTTTCTTTTGATTAAAAGATTAAGATACAAGTGAATAGAGCAATATTTAGAATTATGTTTAAAATAACTCCCAGGCGTTCTGAATGTAGCTTATTCAAACTACTTAATTTAAACACCAACTATAAAATTTATAAAAACATGAATCAAAAAGAATCCAAAATAGAAAAAAAATCACGGTAGAGGCAGTGCTAGTTGTAAGAAAAGAGCAAACTACTAGAAACTTCGCTAGCAAATTGAAATCCCCTTGGGTCACTTAAAATAAGGCAAGCTGGGCACCTCATATTCCCATGCCAATCTGAGTTTCAGAAAGACAAACCCAGTGCTATAATTTAATATTGAATACCAACCCAACAATTCAATTCTGAATTCCCTATTGCCCCTTGTCTTTTCTTGACTGTTCCCTGTATGGAAGACAATTATTAATGGGAATTGTCTCATGTACCCTCAGAAGAAAACCTCAAAGGCTTTCACCACAATGTATTTTGTAAACATTCAAAGCAGATGTGGTGGCTCTGTATTTCAGCAGAGAGATCAAGGCAGGAGGACTGCTGTGAGTTGGGGGCAGGGGTGGGGAGAGGACCTAGCCAAAGCCAGAGTTGTGCCTGTGCCTGTGTTTACTGGGGGACTCTCCAAACAACAGACGTGGTCTCTGGCGAGCTCAAGGACTTGGGCCTCTGTGGTTGACTTCCAGATCACTCAACCCCAACTTTCTGCAGCTGGGCATGCTTCTTCCTTGCTCTCACGTGCCAGCTGCGCAGACTAACAGCCACCAGAGACCGAACCTGGCGGTGTGCAATCCCCAGGGGAGGCATCCCGGGAGCAATCAGGGCAGCTGCGCTGGGGTTACCCGCTACATCTGCAAACCCAACGGCGCCTCACTGCCCCAGGTGAGGAGCCTGGCGTGGGGTCTCTCCTCCTGGCCGCGAGAGCCCAGCGTGGGAAGAAAAGCCTGAGGCCCCTCCTCCTGCTGTGGGGATCCCCCGACGCCCTGTGTAGGAGGGCAGTCTGGAGTTCCTCCTCCTGGCTGCGGGGTTCCCTGGGCCCAGGCTGGGAGCACAGTTAGGGTCCCTCTTCCCGGCTACGGAGTTCCCCCACAGCCGCGACTGGGAGCGCAGCCTGGACTCTCTTCGCGGCTGGGGGGTTCCCACAGCCCCGAGTGGGAGCCCAGCGTGTGGTCCCTGTCCCAGGCTAAGGGGTTCCTACAACCCGGTGGGAGCAAAGAATGGGGTCCCGCCTCCATGCTGAAGGGTCCGACGGCCCTGGGTGGGTTCCCAGCGTGAGGGCCCTCCTCCGGGTTGCGGGGTTCCTAGAGCCCCGGGTGGAAACCCAGCCTGTGGTTCCCTTCGCCCGGTTTGGGGCTGGAGACGGCGCCAGCGTGCCAGGTGAAGCCGCCACCCCAACTCACCTCTGGCCGGCCAAGCCGCAAGAGGCTCCGGGCAGACTTCGGAGACAGCGGCGAGTGGGAAAACCCGCAGCCCAGAGCGGGAAGCCCCGGCTCGCACAGGGTCCCCCACGCCAATCCTTGCAGACGCGGGACGCCGGGGAGCCCCGGGGGACGCGCGCGCCTCCCGCCTGGGCTCGCCCCACAGCCGGCCGCTTTGTGCGGCTCCGTCACCCGAAACCCGACGCCCTCCCCAGGGCGCGTCCGCGGAGCCGCTAGTCCCTACCTCAGAGCGCTGGCCAGGAGGCAGCGCTGCCTCGGGCTGCACAGGACGGCAGGGTCCGCACCAGCAGCTGCAGCACCTCGGCCGCCGCCGCTTCCGCCCCTATCGCGGCGTGACCCGGAGTGGGAGGAGCTCGCAGGCCCAAGGAGTGGGAGGGTCCGGGCGCTCGCCCCGCCTCGGCCATTTCCGCCGCTGCGCAAACTCCGCACCTGCGAAGGGCGGGACCTACGGGCTCTGGGCGGAGCCCTTTTGCCAGCGCGGGGGCGAGGCCTTGGTTGGGGGGCGGAGTCCTTGTGCCAGAGAGGGGGGGGTTAATAAGACGTAGGAGGGGCCTGAGAGTCTTGGGCGTGGCCTGGCGAGCGTAGGCGTCAGTTCATTCTGGGCGGGGTTTTCACGCCCGGATAGGACCTATAGGACAGGAGCCCGGGCGTCTTCTCCGGGGCGGGGCCTGTCTATATGGGGCGGGGCCTACGCTTCACTGCACCAGTCGAGTCGTCTCAGACTCAGGTGCCCCCTAGGGTCAGAGGAAGGCAGCAGTGCGCAGCCAAGGTAAGTTCCCCCGCCGGTGAGAAAGGCAGTGCTTTTGCTAAGACTGTTACAGGGTTCTTCAAAGGGAGTATGTGAAAAGCACGGATGACCAGCTACGGGAACCGCCGCAAAACCTGGGAAGAGGTCAGAATGCAGAGGCCGTGCTTAATGGCGTGTTTCACGTGTTTTACACGTGTCCAAATGTAAAATATTTCCCATTCCATCTTCATACTCTAGATGTGTGGACTTTAATGAAGTTACTTTTTAACGAAATTTAGGAATAAAGCTAAAGCAGACGTCAGGCGTTATGGTGCAGGCCTGTAACCCAGCTCGAGAGTGCTGAGGCAGGAGGAACTCAGTGAGTTAGAGTCAGTCCCTACTACGTGGTGAATTCCAGAAAGACCCTCTGTTAAAAAAAAATTAATCCTAAAGCAGAAACAAGTGTTTTTTTTTAGGGCTTGGACCAATGAGCATACTGGAAGTGAACATTTATGAGAGGAAACTATTGTGGGTTTGTCTTTTCTTATCGTCATACTTTGCACTATTATTGTGTTCAGAATTTTATTTCTCCAAAAAAGAACAGTGAAAACCACATTGAGGCACTGTTACTACAGCTAAGTGATTGCATTTATGATGGCTTCGGTGAGAGGGATAGAGCTGTGCAGGGTAAAGATGATTCTAAGTTCAGAAGAGCACTTCTTTCTGAGGGCAACTTTTGGAGCCACAGTTTCTGATGATAGGAAATCCAGATGGGAGAAGAGCAATTCTCTTGCTTTTTTTATATCCACAATAATCCCGTACTTGCTACTGATCTTTCAGAATTCTAGGCTTTGCCCCCTGACATCAGAACCTGGAAAAAAGCCTTTAGTTAATAAACACTTGCTGTGAGGTGCATCTTTCTTCCCAGAGTTAAGGATGGTGTCCTTTAATCCTAAGTACGGACTCTAAATCATGTTCTAGTGCACGTGGGAGCAGGGCTATAGCTCAGAGGCATACTGCTTGCCTGGAACACACGAACCCATAGGTTCAATTTGCAGTACCCTTCCAAAAGCTATGAGAACGTTATTTGACAATACAATCTTTCAATAATGTAGCAGTAATATATTGAACCCACGTATCTATCTTCTTCACCCCCCTGAATGTCGGGATTTTTAAATGCGTCAACCATTCATGAAGGAAGCAGAGGTCTGCTGGGTAAGCACTCCACGGGTTCAACAGGCTGAACTCTGATCTGGCCATGGGGCCAGCCAATGGATGATCTTGGCAGTACAACATCCCGAGCCCTCCTGTCTTAACAGTACTATTCCCAGAAATGGGTGTGGGAGTGGAACTGGGGCAATGATTGGCTGAATTTATGGTTTCAAAAAGGCTAAAATCACAAACTTCTTTCGTCAACTTCTTACAGCCAGGTTTCCACTCCTTGTTACATCTGCAGGCTTGTAGGGTGGGGTACAGGCTATTCTCTGAGGCCAACTTTCCTGACATAGAACAGTGAAGTGTTCTTAGTCCTAGACTCACTGAAATGTAATTTTTGGTATAACTTACTGGATGTTGAAACTTGGATTTTGTTGTTTGGTTCGTTTTGGTGTTTGTTTCTTTTGATTCAAGGTCTCACTGTAGCCCTGACTGGCGTGGAACTCACAGAGAGCCTCTTGCCTCTGCCTCCCTAGTGCTGGGCTTAGAGGCATATGCCACCATGCCTGTCTTGTTCGTTTTTGAGAAAGGGCCCTGCTATGAAGCCTTGGCTGGCCTGGAACTGGCAACAACCCTCTTGTCTCCCAAGGACTGAGGACATGTGATACCATTCCTGGCTTTGATGTTGACATGTTTTTAGATTTATTTATATATTATGTATACAGTGTTAAGTCTGCATGTGTGCCTGAAGGCCAGAAGAGGGCATCAGATCTCATTACAGATGGTTGTGAGCCACCATATGGTTGCTGAGACTTGAACTCAGGACCTCTGGAAGAGCAGTCAGTGCTCTTAACCACTGAGCCATCTATTTTTAAGAAGCTATTGTCAGAGGGTTTTGTATAGTTCATCAACAGAATCACAGGTCCTGATGTCATTGCAGATATTTTTCCATTTAGGCACTGGAGATACCATCCTCTGAGACAAAAATTGTCTTCAAACTATGGCTGATGGCACCTCACTCCGTGTGAAAGAGCTCCCCAATGCTGAAGTGCAGAAGAACCGCGTACTAACCCTGGAAGAATGGCAGGATAGGTGCGTGACCCGTAACATCGGATTTCATCAGGAACAAGGGCATCGGTAAGACGTGTTTGGTCTCTGACAGAGAAATGATTCATCAGAAATGGGCTGGGGTGAGGTGGGGTGGGGAGGTAATGTGTGCCTCAGTTGGCAAAGAGCCATGCAGGACACTTGGTGTGATCCACAGCACTGAACAAAACTGGGCAAGATGGCATATGCCTATAATAACAATTGAGAAATTGGAGCAAGAAGGATCAAAAGTTGAAGCTACATAAGTGAGTTTGAGGCCAGTGCTTAGCTCTATGAGACTTTACCTCTGAAAGAAAAGAAAGGGGGAAAAAAAGCAAAAAGCAGCTTGATGTGGGAGTATTGTCTATATTCTGTCAATCATGTTTTAAATAAACTCTGATTGGCCAGGCAGGAAGTATAGGCAGGTCAACCAGACAGGAAGTAGAGGCAAGGTGATGAGAACAGGAGAATTCTGGGAAGAAGGAAGCTCTTCCCACAGTCCTGCCCAGATCACTGAAGAAGCAGGTGTGACCTGCCCAGCTGAAAAAGGTATTGAGCCATGTGGCTAACATAGATAAAAAATAATGGGTTAATATAAGCTACAAGAGCTAATACAAAGACTAAGCTATTGGGCCAATCAGTTGTATAACTTATGGAGATCTCTGTGATTTTCTCTGGGACTAAATGGCTGGGGGACCAGGCAGGACAGAAACCCCAACAAGCCCGGCCCTCATGTTACAGTGGCTGACTTTAAAAGTAATATTCAAATACAATTTTGGATTTATTTTTATTGTAATCATCTCATATTATGCAGCCTCTCAGATATCAGAAAGTATCCATAGCCAGCCATACTTTAAATTAGCAGTGTGTGTTTTCTTTCATGGTATAATGATATGACTTACAGACGATGACATTTTAGATTTATGAAACGCATTCTCTTTTTTATTTTTTATTTATTTATTTTATTTTATTTTTTTTGTCTTTTTTTGATTTTTTTGTTTTTTTTGTTTTTATAATTTATTTATTTATTAAAGATTTCTGCCTCCTCCCCGCCACTGCCTCCCATTTCCCTCCCCCTCCCCCAATCAAGTCCCCCTCCCTCATCTGCTCGAAGAGCAATCAGGGTTCCCTGACCTGTGGGAAGCCCAAGGACCGCCCACCTCTATCCAGGTCTCATAAGCTGAGCATCCAAACTGCCTAGGCTCCCCCAAAGCCAGTCCCTGCAGTAGGATCAAAAACCCACTGCCATTGTTCTTGAGTTCTCAGTATTCCTCATTGTCCGCTATGTTCAGCTAGTCCTGTTTTATCCCATGCTTTTTCAGACCCAGGCCAGCTGGCCTCGGTGAGTTCCCGATAAAACATTCCCATTGTCTCAGTGTGTGGGTGCACCCCTCGCGGTCCTGAGTTCCTTGCTCGTGCTCCGTCTCCTTCTGCTCCTGATTTGGACCTTGAGATTTCTGTCCGGTGCTCCAATGTGGGTCTCTGTCTCTGTCTCCTTTCATTGCCTGATGAAGGTTAATATTCATGAGGATGCCTATGTGTTTGTCTTTGGGTTCACCTTCTTATTTAGCTTCTCTAGGAACATGAATTATAAGCTCAATGTCCTTTATTTATGGCTAGAAACCAAATATGAGTAAGTACATCCCATGTTCCTCTTTTTGGGTCTGGCTTACCTCACTCAGGATAGTGTTTTCTATTTCCATCCATTTGTATGCAAAATTCAAGAAGTCCTTGTTTTTTACTGCTGAGTAATACTCTAATATGTATATATTCCATACTTTCTTCATACATTCTTCCGTTGAAGGGCATCTAGGTTGTTTCCAGGTTCTGGCTATTACAAACAATGCTGCCATGAACATAGTTGAGCATATACTTTTGTTGTATGATAGGGCCTCTTTTGGGTATATTCCCAAGAGTGGTATTGCTGCATCCAGGGGTAGGTTTATCCCGAATTTCCTGAGAAACCGAAACACTGCTTTCCAGAGTGGTTGCACAAGTTTGCATTCCCACCAGCAATGGGTGAGTGTACCCCTTTCTCCACAACCTCTCCAGCAAAGGCTATCATTGGTGTTTTTTATTTTAGCCATTCTGACAGGTGTAAGATGGTATCTTAAAGTTGTCTTGATTTGCATTTCCCTGATCGCTAGGGAAGTTGAGCATGACCTTAAGTGTCTTTTGGCCATATGAAGTTCTTCTGTTGAGAATTCTCTGTTCAGCTCAGTGCCCCATTTTATAATTGGGTTGATTAGCCTTTTACGGTCTAGTTTCTTGATTTCTTTATATATTTTGGAGATCAGACCTTTGTCAGTTGCAAGGTTGGTGAAAATCTTCTCCCAGTAAGTGAGTTGCCTTTTTGTCTTAGTGACAGTGTCCTTTGCTTTACAGAAGCTTCTCAGCCTCAGGAGGTCCCATTTATTCAATGATGCCCTTAGTGTCTGTGCTGCCGGGGTTATACGTAGGAAGTGGTCTCCTGTGCCCATGTGCTGTAGAGTACTTCCCACTTTCTCTTCTATCAGGTTCAGTGTGTTCGGACTGATATTAAGGTCTTTAATCCATTTGGACTTGAGTTTTGTGCATGGTGATAGATATGGATCTATTTTCATTCTTCTACAGATTGACATCCAGTTTTGCCAGCACAATTTGTTGAAGATGCTCTCTTTTTTCCATTGTATACTTTTAGCTCCTTTATCGAAAATCAGGTGTTCATAGGTTTGTGGGTTAAAGTCAGGGTCTTCTATTCGATTCCATTGGTCGACTTCTCTGTTTTTATGCCAATACCAAGCTGTTTTCAATACTGTAGCTCTGTAGTAGAGTTTGAAGTCAGGGATGGTAATTCCTCCAGACAATCCTTTATTGTATAAGATTGTTTTGGCTATCCTGGGTTTTTTGTTTTTCCATATAAAGTTGATTATTTTCTTCTCCAGATCTGTGAAGAATTTTGATGGGATTTTGATGGGGATTGCATTGAATCTATAAATTGCCTTTGGTAGAATTGCCATTTTTACTATGTTGTTCCTCCCAATCCAAGAGCAAGGGAGGTCCTTCCATTTTCTGGTGTCTTCTTCAATTTCTTTCTTCAAAGACTTATAGTTCTTGTCAAATAGATCTTTCACTTCCTTGGTTAGAGTTACCCCAAGATATTTTATGCTATTTGTGGCTATTGTGAAAGGTGATGCTTCTCTGATTTCCCTCTCTGCTTCCTTATCCTTAGTGTATAGGAAGGCAACTGATTTTTTGGAGTTGATCTTGTATCCTGCCACATTACTAAAGGTGTTTTTCAGCTGTAGGAGTTCTTTGGTAGAATTTTTGGGGTCACTTATGTATACTATCATATCATCTGCAAATAACGAAAGCTTAACTTCTTCCTTTCCAATTCGAATCCCCTTGATCCCCTTATGTTGTCTTATTGCTATTGCTAGAACTTCAAGCACTATATTGAAGAGGTATGGTGAGAGTGGACATTCTTGTCGTGTTCCTGATTTTAGTGGGATGGCTTTGAGTTTTTCTCCATTTAACTTAATGTTAGCTGTTGGCTTGCTGTAAATAGCTTTTATTATATTTAGGTATGACCCTTGTATCCCTAATCTCTCCAAGACCTTTATCATAAAGGGGTGTGGAATTTTATACAAACATATAGGCATCCTCCTGAATATTAACCTTCATCAGGCGATGAAAGGAGACAGAGACCCACATTGGAGCACCGGACAGAAATCTCAAGGTCCAAATCTGGAGCAGAAGCAGAGAGCAAGGAACTCAGGAGGGCGAGGTGATGGAGGAAGGTCATTGGCTAATAAAGGAACTGCCCTGGCCCATTTCATTGGTTAGAAGATAGGTGGGAGGAGTAGACAGAACAAAACGCTGGGAGGAAGAGGAAGTGAGGTCAGACTCGACAGCTCTCCTCTTGGGAGCAGACGCCTTCAGCAGAGACGCCATGCTACCTGCTCCAGGGAAGACGCACGCTATGAAGCTCCGACCCAGGATGGACTTAGGCTAGAATCTTCCCGGTAAGACCGGTGCTATACAGATGATAAGAAATGGGCTAGTCCATGTGGGAGAGTTAGCCTAGAAGATGCTAGGTAGAAATGAGCCAAGCAGTGTTTAAATGAATACAGTGTCCGTGTAATTATTTCGGGGCATAAGCTAGCCGAGCAGGCGGCTGGGGTGTTGGGGATGCAGCCCCGCCGCCGCCCATATTACTACAGCGAGGGGTGCACCCACACACTGAGACAATGGGAATGTTTTATCGGGAACTCACCAAGGCCAGCTGGCCTGGGTCTGAAAAAGCATGGGATAAAACAGGACTAGCTGAACATAGCGGACAATGAGGAATACTGAGAACTCAAGAACAATGGCAGTGGGTTTTTGATCCTACTGCACTTACTGGCTTTGGGGGAGCCTAGGTAGTTTGGATGCTCACCTTACTAGACCTGGATGGAGGTGGGCGGTCCTTGGGCTTCCCACAGGTCAGGGAACCCTGATTGCTCTTCGGGCTGATGAGGGAGGGGGACTTGATCAGGGGAGGGGGAGGGAAATGGGAGGCGGTGGCGGGAAGGAGGCAGAAATCCTTAATAAATAAAAAAATTTAAAAAACCATTCTCAGAGTCATCTGTGGCAGGACATCCCATAATTACATGGCTCTAGTAAGAAATATAATCCTTAATTTCATGGCCACATTTGAATATCAGGTTATAACAGCCATTTAAAGTTTTACTTGTTAATTTTTTATTTATATTTATGTGTATGTCTTTGTATGTATGCTCTGTATATGTGTGTGTGTGTTAGAGAGAAAGAGGGGAGCGAGGGAGAGGGAGAGACCACAGAAGCCAGAAGAGGGTGTTCCTGGTAGTCTGAGCCACCTGATGTGGGTACTGGGAATTGAACCTGCGTCCTCTCAAGAGCAGCAGTGCTCTTAACCACAGAGCCACCTACCTAGCCCAGTAATAGTGATTTAATACATGCTTTTAGCTACAAGTTGAGACAGTGCGGCCTGCAAAAATTTTACTCTTTATTGGAGAATAAAATCCAAATGCATATGTTTTGTGGGTAGATCACTGGTATTGACATGGGGGTGGGGACTGAGCATTTTAAAGGTAAGCCTATTTTGTATTTACTAACCTTTTCCACTGATCTTTTCTTCCCTCCTGCCTAGTGATCGATAGGAGTTCTCAACATTTAAGATTTAAGCAAATACACATCTTGGAGGCTGTGTTTGTGGCTGTGCATTATCATGACAGCAGTGTTGTGTGTAAAAGTAATTTCTAGGGTTGTGACTCAGGGTAGTCCTGTAGTAATGGCGACTTGTTGATTGGCGTGAGGTCTTTCTGCAGAGGACTGCTCCCAAGAACTACTCTCCTCACCACTGGGTTTATAATGGTGACTCACACTAACAAAATCTCCTATTTGCTCATGGGCGGAAGAGCTGAGCTGAACTCTGGACTACAAACACTGTCCTGCTAAAAGGTTTGCTACACTTTGTGTTTTTCTGTTGCCTTCCATTCCAAACATTCATAGTTATTGAAATCTCTAAGCTACTTATAGACATTAGACCACATACACAGATCCAGGAGATAAGAAAAAGGAGGCTAGAGTTCCCCTGCTGGTTCCAAATTAATTCACCCCGTAATTGCCAAGATCACAAGTGCATACCACCACCCTTGTTTTAAGCAATGTCAGGGCTGAACCCAGGGACTGAACCTTGTGCATGCTAGGCAAGTGCTCTACCAACCGTGCTAAATCCTCAGGTCCCCACAAACTATTTTCTGGGGGCCTTTGAAACAAAATACAGGAAGACAAGGTCATGCCTGACTTAGTTTGCACTCTTGTTGTTTGGAAACAGACAACAAGATACAACAATTAGTTGTATCTCTAATTTTATAACTATGACAGAGTCTCCTAAAGACACTCTTGTATTTGAGGATGGTATTTTGTTGTTAATCGTTGCATGTTTGCTTGATTGGCTTTTGAAACAGGGTCTCAGCTAGCCTAGTGGCCCTTGAAAATATATATGTAGCCAAGGCTGGTCTTGAATTCCAGATCCTTTTGCTGTCACCTCCTCTAAAAAAAGTAAAATTTGTGCAGCCCACACTGTCTCTTTGTAGCTAAAAGCATGTATTAAATCGCTGTTACAGGGCTAGGTAGGTAGCTCTGTGGTTAAGAGCACTTGCTGCTCTTGAGAGGACGCAGGTTCAATTCCCAGTACCCACATCAGGTGGCTCACAACTACCAGGAACACCCTCTTCTGGCTTCTGTGGTCTCTCTCCCTTTCCCTCTCTCTCCCTCTCCTGTTCTCTCTATCTCTCTCTCTCTCTCTCTCTCTCTCTTGCTCTCTTTCTCTCATACACACACACGCATACACAGAGCATACATACAAAGACATACACATAAGCAGAAATAAAAAATTAAGTAAAAACTTTAAATGGCTGAAGGATTATATTTCTTATTAGAGGCATGCTTTAATGGGCTCTTGCCAAACCAGAAGAGAGTGACTTTGCAAGGTACATATGAGAAAACAACCCTGTAAACAGAAATGGTAATGGAGCCGAGAGTTTAGGCAACAGTAATGAAACTGTGTAGCTAGCTAGCTGGGTATTTATTGGATATTTTGGGGTTCTCAATCCATTTGTAACAAAAAATTTAAGGTTTGGAGATGTTCAGTGGGTTAGTCCTTTCCTGGCATCCACTGGTTCAGGCTTCTTTCCCCCAAACAGCAAAAATAATAATAAAAGTTGAAATACAAATACAGATCGGAGCTACTGTCATTGTATGGAAGTTATCTTTTCACTCTGGTAACTGACCTATGTGTGTACAGGCATTGGATATGAGCAGATAAAATAACTAGGAACAGGGGCCAAAAAGCATTAAAATGAAATAGGAACATTATTTTAGGGTTTCACTTTTGCCTTATTTGTATTCCAGGCGATTACGCATTTTCTGGCTGGGAAATAAAAATACATGCAGCCAATTTAGATAACCCCTTTGCTTATGTTTTCTAACTTCAAAGCCATGTATGAAGAATGAAGAACCAGTCGCTGTGTGCTAGAGTACATTCCTGGGCAGTATGAGAGACAGGTTATCAGTGCGCTTCACTTTAGAACTATAAACTTTATAAACTTTAAACTCTGCCCACGTTGGGAGTGTGCACTCTTGTGTCGATAGTAGACACCGTCCGTCTTGTTCCTGTTTTGAAATGTACCGTCCATTCTCAGTTAACAGATGCAAGAATGATTGGAACATCACGTGATGTCACCTTTGGTCACCTGTGGCTTCATCTGCAGAAGACATGAGATAAAAGCCAAACTCTAGGGGCTGGAGAGATGGCTCAGTGGTTAAGAGCATTGCCTGCTCTTCCAAAGGTCCTGAGTTCAATTCCCAGCCACCACATGGTGGCTCACAACCATCTGTAATGAGGTCTGGTGCCCTCTTCTGGCCTGCAGACATACAGACAGAATATTGTATACATAATAAATAAATATTTTTTTAAAAAAAGCCAAACTCCGCCCCCATGAGTGAAGCTGCATATGAGCAGACTAAAGTCACATGTGTGCTGTTCAGACAGTGCCCTGTTGCCTCAGTTTACCCCCAGGCCTAGCCTTTCTTCTCCACACTTGGTGTCAGAAACTTCCCATTCAGTTTTCCTCATCCCATCACTTCACAGCGATTCAAACAGCACATTTCCCAACACCTGCCTTCTGAAACCGCCCTTAGGACTCCATCACAGGGAGTGCCCCATTGTACTGTTTCTCCAGCTGTTCCACTGACAGGTTTGTGAGTGTGGTATGTACTTGTGTTTGCTGAGGATTGATGGAAGAATAAAAAGCAGACAGATCTAGGGTTGTACAAGATGCAGTTTACTGAAAAATTTACAGAAGTGT
The DNA here is from genome assembly GCF_037038515.1 of Microtus pennsylvanicus. NCBI lineage: Eukaryota > Metazoa > Chordata > Mammalia > Rodentia > Cricetidae > Microtus > Microtus pennsylvanicus. The sequence continues at coordinate 82,658,501 of NC_134582.1, read as the reverse complement.
GGGCCTAAGAGGCAGCTGGTTTCTCACTGTTTGAGTCAGAAGAAACATATATGAGTTAGGGTCAAAGGCTCTCGATCACTGGGATTTAGTTTATCTTAACACCAGAGTCAGATTGCTCCTGGAGCAAGGGTCCCATCATCAAGTCCCACAGACCCCTCTAAAGGATCTATTTGTATTTTGCAAGACAATATACAGAAAACTCTGGCTAAGATTATTCTTTATACACAATGACATTTTGGAATCAATATGGCTGCAGTCATAACCTGAATCTACATATTCCACCCTTTATTATAGGCTCTTACTATCTCACACACCTCCTCTTCTACAGTGTTCCTTGAGCTCATGAGGGATTGTATCAGGTAGATAGCAGTCAGGAGGTGATTTGTGAGATTTGGAAACAGACCCTTCAACAGCAATGAGGCAAGTGTTGCTAAGGCATAAGTAATCATGAAACAAGGACACAACCAACTGTTCCTCTCTTGGAGCCCCAGGAACTAAACTAATGACTTAGCATCATCAAAACAGAGACAGAATCAGTCAAGGCACTATACTGGGCTGACAGTGTGATATAAGATTTGTCACATCAGAGATGAGCATGCACTTTGTTCCGTAAAAGCTAAGGTTGCCGCGTTCATGGATAAAACTTCATTGAAATGTCCAGAAGAGTCGATAAGTAAGATCAAACCAGCTGCTGCATTGCAGAATCCTCTTTTCCTGGTCACCTGCAGGGATTCGGGGACTCAGAGGAACCCATCTGCTGGCTGTCATGGGCCACACCACCGCGTAGGGAAACTGCCTGCTGTGTCAGGACTATGCTTGCTCTCTCCTGGTCGGGGACCTGGCAGAGCAAGGCTGTCTTGGGAACCCAAAGAGGCAGCTGCAGCCAAGCCCATGCCCTGCAAAGATGATGGGGACACACAGCTGTGAGAGGGTGTGTGGTCTCAGAAGACACTGAAGTAGTGTGACCACCATGCAGACCGAAATAGGGTTCCCATCACCAGTGACCAACCACCGTGGAGTCACTAGTGACGCAGCAGATGTCTGCCGAGTGCACGACAACATAGTGTCACTGCCGGAATTAGCAGTGAATCCGATGAGGTCAGGTTCCATGGAGACCAGTACAAGCCCTTCCCCTCTCTAGAATGTAGGTATCTGGTCCTAAAATCACAATATTGGCAAAGATACACACTTAACCCAATAGTCTCCTGCTGTGCCATGCTGCCCACCCCAGCCAACCTGCTCCCTGCATCTCTCTGAGCACCTCTCAGAGTGCATCTAGGAGAAACATGGAGACTTTGGTGAGCTCCTGTGCCCTGAATGAACTGTAGGTACAGCCAAGAGCAGGTCACTAAAGAAAAGGTTTCAGAAGGAGTCCTAGCAGGCTACTTCCACAGCCATGGAGAGAGGTGGCCCAGGGAGGCCCAGAGCAGGACAAGCAAGAAAAAGGCTTGCAGGAGTGAGGGCCTGCCAAGCCTGCAAGCTGAGCCTTTGCCTAAGTCCAGGCCTAAGTCCAAAGGATCTCTTCCTATACATGGGGTAGTAGGATGCTCGTGACGTCATTAGAGACAAGCTGCTGCAAAGGATGGGCGCTTACACAGAGTCCCAGCATACTGAAGATGACAAGAAGCGGAACCCCAGCCCTCTGAGAGCAGCTACTCTCATCACCAGCAGGGGGCACTATGACCTAGGCGAAAGCAGAGTAGTGCCTGGGCTGTGGCCATCATACCAGCCCCAGAGGCCACACCATCCAATGAAGAACAGGTGGGTCACAGACAGGGACAGCAATCAAACCTCGCTGCCCAGAGAGTCTATGTCCCCAGGAGACTCTCCTCTAGTCCACAGGGGACAGATTCTGGGCTACCTTTCCCATGTCCGTCAGGCAGTCATTCAATAAAGTGGCATGTCCGACCAGCCCAGTATTACTCAGCCATGTTGGCAGAGGAAAGATTCTTCAGTAAAAATTCATTCTGATAGAATGAGCTCACCATCTGTGTGCTAGCGGCTGCTTCTTGGGACGGGGACTGCTTCCTGATTTTCTTTCAGCTTTGAGCATGGTGGCTTCTGTCTGCACTGAGCTGGGCATAAGGCAAGGTCAGCATTTGGTCGTCTTTGAAGCAGCTTCTAGAAGTGAAGGGCACAAAGACATGACAGTGGCACTGAGGCTCACATTCACCCCAAATCCCTAGCTGCACCATGAGACTTGCTATCCCATGTAGGGATAGCCCAGCCCTCTTAGGGGGCGAGTTCGCCTCGGGCTAATGTCTACCTATAAATCTGGCCAGCAGGAGCCCACTGCCCTCTTTTTTTTGTATCTCCTGCTCACCGCTGGATCCCCTCATTAAAATTTGCTGTTTCATATTAAGCTAGCCTGGTTATTCCATCGCCCACAATCCCAGCATCAGAGAAGCCGACCCAGAAAGCCTTTCCATATGTGGAGATGCACTAATCCTTAGGGTCTTGCTCAGCCTGCCCCTCTGGCTTTGTTCTGCATTTGTGCAGGTGAAGGTCTGGGTGTGCAGAGACACAGGAAGGCCAGTACCTCACATGTCACAGGAGGGTTCAGGAATGTTGGGGTTTGGTGGTCTTCAGCTAAAAGGAGACTCCTGCTTCATGGGTTTCCTGGGGAAAATAAATCCACAGGAGAGAAGCCCCTGTTCTCCCTGATGGAGCCTGTGTGAGCTGAGCCCCACAGCCCCTGAGCTCTGCCTGAGTGACAATGTAATGTCATCCTCCGAGCCTGAGGGATCTGAGCCCCGCAGTCCCTGAGTTCTGTCTGGGTGACAATGCAATGTCAATCTCCCAGTCTTTGCCTTGCCCCCTCTTGTGCCACACTGAACCCAAGTCCTGCAGTGTGGTGGCTACAAGGTGGCATTTGAAGAGTGTGTCACCCTGCCCTGGGGTCGCCTGCCTTTCCATCTGCTCAGGCCTGTGTGTGTAGTCATGGTTGCCATGGACAGGAAACCTCTGCTCTCACAGGACATAGCACTAACTCTACCAATGAGACCTCCAACTCTGAGCCATCCTTCCTGTGATACCGTTCCAGGGTTCCTTGCTCATGGCCTCCACCACAAGCCTGGAGAGACCAGCTTCATCCCAGACTTCTGAAGGCAAACAGAGCTTTCAAATAGGGAATACTATTTCCTAAGAGCAGAGCTGTCTACTCTGCTGCTCTTGCCCGTTTAATTCCAGAGGGATGAGTTACTAATTGATGGGAAAGCTAGACCGAGGAATTCTGGGACTCCTAGTCTGGCGACCCTCATGCATACACATGGCTCTACCACTATATTTGGGGCAGAGAGGGGACATGATCAGAACATGACCTGGGGTCACACAGCAAGTCATTCTGGGCTTCCAGCCCTGCCTTCCCAAGACCAGCAGGAAACCAGGTTATCCTACAGGGCTGGTTCACACAGGGGAGGGACATGTCCAAAATGTGGCTGCAGCCTGGGCCTCCCTCAGCTTCCAGCCAGGCTTTGAGTTCCAGGACCCATCCACAAGGACACAAGGATGCATCAAAACCCAAGAGCAGTCACAGCGACTCCCATCAGCACCGTTTTCCTAACTGAAGTGCATGTGTGTGCCTGCTTGTCTGTACGGGCCTGCACACCTGCAGTGTCTGCAGAGGCTTCAGATCCCTGCTTCTAGAGTTACGGGCAGCTGTGGGCCACCTGATGTGAGTACCAGGAAGCAAACCCAGGTTCTCAGTGAGTGCTTCTGATGACCTATTGTCCCAGCCCCTCCACATTCATCTTTGCAGACTCTGATAGAGCCTTCCCAGGTTCTCCTTAGACATGCCCTCCAGACCTTCACATTCCACACACAGAGACCTTTGAAGTCACTCCCAGACCCTCCCCATGGACATTTAGTGACACCCACACAGAGAATCCCAAAGTTTCCCCTCAGCCTCCCTCTTTCACACACCTCTGGAGTTCCCTGCAATCTTCACAGACCTATGCACAGAGTCCCCAGTGCCTCCATGGGGCTCTTCATAGACTCCCTCACAGACAGGCGCACCACACCCTCTAGAGTGGCCATAGATCTCCACAGAAGTGCTGAGGATTGTACAGTGCTCACATAGAGAACCCAGAGAGACTTCTGACCACCACAGAAATGCCATGCAATAACACCTACAGCACGCAGTGACAGTGCATGAGCTTCATGTAATAACACCTACAGCACGCAGTGACAGTGCATGAGCTTCATGCAATAACACCTACAGCACGCAGTGACAGTGCATGAGCTTCATGCAATAACACCTGCAGCACATAGCAATAGGGCATGAACTTCAGAGTCCAGAGATCTCACAGAAATCCTTCTAGACATGCTCATGTCACCAGGCCAGCCACACTACACTGGAATATGCTAACATGTCGTCTAGGAAAGGTGGCCAACAGGTTCTCTTGATTCTGACTTCACTTGGCTCCATGATTTGCCCTCCTCTGCGGTGATGACACGGAAGCACTTGCTCCTTCACTCAGGACCTGGACTCCCTCCCCTCTACCTACCCGCTCATTGTCACCTGAATGATCTTTCCCATTCCTCAGCAATAGTCACATGACCCCAAGATGCCTCTCAGTTTGGGGATCCTTCTGAAGCTTTGGAGTAAGCACCCCACACACAGCCCTCATGTTCCTGAGGTAAGCTGTTGAACATTTTACACAGCATTTTCAGTGTCACAGATTGCTCAGAGAGAAGCATGCTCATGCTATGGGCACTGTGGTCCCTGGAGGGAGGTAAACTTTAGTGTTTGGAAACTTCCCTTGCTTCAGCTACTAAATGGGGCAGGGCTGAGTGTTAACATTGCATGCGGGAAATGAATTGCAAAACTGGGAACTCTGGGAGGCGTCTGGATCGCTTTTTTCTTATTGCTTTTATTTTTTATGAATTGTCACTAATGTGATTTTCACTTGCTAAATAAACCATGCACAATAAAGGTTTTTTCTTTTCAAAAGAAAATCAGTGTCATTTTTCCACCTACTAGAGAACATGGAGTTGAACCTGGAGGGAAGAAGTAGAAGTAGACAAAAGGAAGTAAATGTAGGAATTATTAAGATACTGATAGCTAGTGGTAAAATGTGTCTTTATGATTCTTAGTATCTGTCCAGAATGCAAAGGCAGGAGAGTGCCTGGGAAGCCTGGCTACCGCACACTGCCCCCCAAAGCTACAGCGGCAGGTGTATGATTGCTTTGTTTTTTATATTTGAAATTGATGTGCTTTAGTGTCTGCTTTTTACTTTTCATCTACTTTTCAGAATCTCTGTCTTGCTGTGTCGAGACTGACCTGGACCTCACTATGGCACTCAGGCTAATCTTGAACTCTTGATCCTCCTGCCTCCACCTCCAGAGTCGTGGCGTGGCAGGTTTGCCCAAAACGGTTCTGGAAAATGTACCAACACTTTGTGGAGTTTTGGGGTCGTGTTTGTGAGAGAAGTGGGTTTGTTGTTTCTATTCGTTGCCTGATTTGGGTATTTGGGTACTGCCGCTTTAAAAAGGGGTTAGGTAGGACAGCTGCACAGCCTCTTACCCTGAAGTGACTGCAGGGAATTGAGGGCAGGAGGCTGTGCTGGGGTCAGTCTCTGACACCGTCCAAATGAAAAATTTCTTCCCTAAATGTTTTGAGGAGTTTGCCATCGACTCTACACAGCACTTAAGGCCAGGCAGGTAGCACACACTTATCATCTCTAACCTCAGGAGGCAAAGGCAGACAGATGAGTTTTAGACCAGCCTGTTCTACATGAAGAGTCCAGGCCCGCCAGTGCTATACAGTGAGACCCTGACTCAGAAAAAAATCTTTCTGAAGGTGGGGCCAGTAAGTTATCTTAGCAGGTAAAGGTGCTTGGCACCCAGCCTCCCGATCTGAGTTCAATTCCCAGTACCATGTGGTGGAAAGAAAGAGCCGACTCTCACAAGTTAACTTCTGACCTCCACGGGCACACAACAGTGCACACACTTCCACACATGTTCACACACAACAGTGCACACACTTCCACACATGTTCATACACAACAGTGCACACACTTCCACACATGTACACACACAGTGTGTTTTAATAAAGTCAAGATGATTGACACCTGAAGAATGACACCAAATGACCTTTCCCCCTACATATACACATACAGACAAACCTTCATATACACACCATGCATGCCCCACAGACATGCACCTACAGGCACGCACCACACACACACACACACACACACACACACACACACACACACTGTACACAGGAAACTATAAATATGTGGTTTTCATATTAAAAGGGCAGGGAAATGGAGGATAGAGGAAAGGAAAGGAAGGAGGAATTAGTCATCAGACTGGAATGCACCCAGAACCGACAGTTCCAGAAGACATGATTCCCTATGTAGAAAACAACAGTGAATCTGTCAAACAAAACAGAACATACTAGAACTAATAAACAATTTTATGTTTATAGGAAATAATATTTCTACCAAAACTGTATTTCCATAAACCAACAAATGTGAGAAGGAAACTAATCTGATTCTACAGTTTCATTCACAAAAGGGTGAACTATTTGGAAGTGAAGCACTGAGGAGAGGAAGGGAAGCTGTGGTCAGTGGGTGCTGGGTGAGGACAGCCATCCTCCAGAGGTATCTGTGAATTCAGTGCAGCCCTCGCTCAGAATCCCAGCAGATTCTTGGGGGAGGGAAATTTGGCACACTAACCCTAAAATTTACATTAAAGTGTAAAGGACCTAGAATGCCCGAACACATGGAACTAAATAGGTAAAGGACTTTGCATGTAACCAGAGATTACAAGAGAAGTAGAATCTTATTAAGACATTTTTATGGGATCGCCTAGGAACGTTCCCAGGATCCTGCCTGGACATTCGGGTTAATTTTCCAAACCTGTGGGTTTGATGGTAGAGGACTTGGCAGTCTTCTTTAATAGGGAGCAGGGGAGTGAAGGTGCAGAAGGACCTACTGCAGCTGTGAGAGGATGCTTCTGGAAAGAGCTGGTGCTCTCTAGTTGGTGAGAACAGCTTTTAGAGTGGCCTTCTTTAGTAAGATAGGCCTGTTTTTGTTGGTTTGTTTTTGCTTTTGTTTTAGCTATGGGTGGCTACTGTAGTTGCTGATGGAAGCCAAGGTCTTGTCGTGTATCTGAGCTCTAGTGTGTGTAAGTGTAAGAGAATCATTAGTGGGGAACAGTTGTCCACATAACATTTTATATGGCCAAGTACAATGTCCCAGAACTGTGGTCCCTTGAATTGGTAGAGAAACAATTTTAGTTTTGGCTATATTTTCCCACTGGGTGCCCAAGACTATCTAGATAGCCAAAATTATTTTTAAGTTTTGTACCATTAAGGCCAAATGAAGATCTAGTCCTCAAGGGCCCCTGTGGCTTTTGAGGAACCTCTGGCTCCTTGAACTGTTCTTCACCAGTTGTCCATCTGTGTGAGGATAAGCGGAGGCTTTTCCCACCCTGGCTGTGGCTTCCCTGGAAGCACGGAAGTGATCATTCTCTCTGTGCTGACCCTCTTTGTAGACTGGACTCTGTTAAATTCATTAGGGGTCCCCGTGGCCTCCCTGAACAAGAGAACAGGTGATTTTCACAGTTACAGAACATTTCTAGAGATGACCACAGACCCCTGAGATCTCAGTAATCTTGTGGGCAAGGGGGAAGGATTTTCCCTTTTAGTCCCTCTGACCATATGAGAGTAGCCTTCAAGGATGGTTCCTAACATCCAGAAGACCAGTTACACCCGTGCTTTAAGCTGCTATTTGATATTTTACTTGTCAGATACCTTTAGATAAACTTTGATAAGACTTAGATTTTAGCCAGTTTTTGTGATTGTTGTTTATAGATGTCAAGATATTTTAATACCTTAAATATTAAGTATCCTTAAGTCTTATCTTTTATGCACCTTAAATTTCTTACTCAGACCTTCATAGCTTCCAAAAGCTTTACCTTCATACACAAATCTTTGTATATTTAAACAATTTCCATCTTTTCGTCAGTATAACATTTTTATTTCTTTCTTTTCTTTTTTTTTTTTTGATTTTTCGAGACAGGGTTTCTCCTTAGCTTTTTGGTTCCTGTCCTGGAACTAGCTCTTGTAGTCCAGGCTGGCCTTGAACTCACAGAGATCTGCCTGCCTCTGCCTCCCCGAGTGCTGGGATTAAAGGCGTGCGTCACCACCGCCCGGCAACATTTTTATTTCTTAATACCATGATACATGATAGCTTTAGAAATGAATTTACTAAGTCAAGTTAGTAAACAGTACAAGATGTAATAAAAAACATAATCATGTGTAAATAGACAGATTGTATCTATTTAATCATACATAAGGTATATTCTTAAAAACAAATATTTTAAGCATTGTTGCAATTGTATTTTTGTGCTTTTTATTGTAAAAGAGAAACTCAATTTAGAGATGTTTAGTAATCATATTGTTAGATTGTGTCTGAGGAGGAGAGAATGTTTAATCTCAGGCGCATGCCCAGAGAGAGCAGGCAGAAGTACCAGGCATGGCAATGCCGCAGAGTCTGCTGTTGCAGCTCCTCAGTCACTCACAGCAGCTCTGCTTCTTGGAGGGGCAGAAGAGTGGTTTCTCAGGAATGGTGACCTCTGCTTTGGTAGCGGGGCTGTATTAGCCAGACAACATCAGAGAGAGTGTTTAGTGAGTTGGGTTTCTAAGAACAGGAATGAAGATACAAAAAAGACATGGAGGTAAGAATAGCAGAAGGTGTAGATGGAGCTACATAGGGGAAACTTACACCATTTTTATCCTGCTTTATGATGTCAAATAAGTTAAGATATTAAAATCAAAAGGTCAACATTCTGGTCAATGATTGTTATACAGTATTTATTGAGGTCAAATCTCAATAAATATCGAGAGGCGAAAGAGTCATCCTGAGGGGCTGGAGAGATGGCTCAGAGGTTAAAAAAACTGACTGCTGTTCCGGAGGTCCTGAGTTCAATTCCCAGCAACCACATGATGGCTCACATCCATCTATAATGAGTTCTGGTGCCCAGAACATTATATACATAATAAATAAATTAAAAAAAAAAGAGTCATCCTGAGTCTCATTTCTCCTAACTGGAATTCTTTCAGTTAGCCCACAAAGGTGAACAGAGTGTACAGATAATTTGGAACCCACAGTGGGTTTGAGACCAAGGTAAAAAATGGGAGTCAAATTCCACAGCCGAGGCATCCCTTGAGTTTAGGGATTAATCAGCCATGGAAAGTAGGAGAGGCTATTCCCTGAATTGTGCCTTCCAGGAGTCAGGAGATTGTGGAGCCTGTGCAAAGTTCCCAGAACTGTCAACTAAGTGAGTCTCAAGACGAGATGAGCGGACTCCTGCAGTCCTAACAGAGCACCTCTGGTTTAGGTCTCATGAGTTACCTTGTCCAGCTTGTTAGCTGTGTTGGATGTGTGATACAGTCAGATGGAAAATGACCTCTGAACTAGAGGTCAGACAATTATGATAGGGAGGAAGAGTGAGAGAAGCAGGGTAGAGAAAATGAGAGGAAGGCAGAAAGACAGTCTAGCCATCACCCAAACAAATGACCTGGGTTTACACAGAGCTCCAGTAAAGCCCAAAGAGACCGTGTCTGTGGGACTTGACCTGTTCATAGAGGCAGAGGTTACAAAGATCAGAGCTCTCAAGTAGGCTGGAGATTCTTTAGCCTTTATATTAAGATCACCAAATATGTCTATACTCCTGAAGAAATAGATCCCAAGAATAGGCTAGGGCAGGAAGGAAATTAAGAAGAAAGACCATGAGCTACCCGTGGGCAGTGGCCCCAGAAGTTCTCCCAGGTTTTGACACCAGATGTTAGATTTAGAATGTAGGATATAGAAGCAAAAGTCTGGAAGGAGTCAGGATCTGACCTCAAGAGATGCGGCTTCGAGCACACAGCGAGGGCAGACTCTCTCCTGTAGGAATGGGAGGTCTGTACAAAGGAGGGAGCTGGTCCGGACTCATGAGTGGGGCGGGAGACATAGGAATAAAAGTTGATAGGACTGTGGCAGGTACATGCAGGCTACGACAGTCTTAAGGAAGACTCCTCATGACCTTCTTTACTGAGAACTGTTTTGCTCAGGCAAAATGGGATATCTTGAGAAACGGCTTGTCTCAACAAACAGTCCTGTCTGAGATATGACTGTGGCTGACCAGTAATGGTTGAATAATGACAGAAAGACAGTCTAGTCTGAGGGGACTTGCGGTTTTCTTCAGCCAGGCATTTTATCACTTACAGACTGTTCCTATCATGGACAGTGCCGGTCCCTTCAGAGGAGGTGGGCTTTCAACTGACATCCAAGTGCAGGACAGCAGCAAGTGAGAGGAGATCCTGACCTGCCTCCAAGAGCCCCAAACACCCAGGATCCAGGTAGGAGTTTGGAGGCTGTGAGACAGAACACAAGTGTTATGGAGAGGGCTCCAATTTCCTCTGCTCGCCACCCAGCAACAGAAGATCTCAGGTGGGACATCCTAGAAGATCAAGCATCCAGAAACTAATGAGAGCAAACAGGAAAAATAGAATACACTATGTACGCAATAAGTGGTCTAACAGGATGGGCTCCCATGTCTCCTGTCTCTGCCATCCCTGCCCTGTGCCTCCCTCAGCATGGGCATACCCAGGACAGGAACATGCTTCTACAGAGAGCCTTTTTGAACATGCACTTAGTTTCAGTAGATATAAGATGCAAGAACATGTATGGGAGTGTAAGCACCCCCAAAGCTGACTAGTTTACTAGAGCAAGGGTGGCAGCCTGCGTCACACACTCCCCTGTTTAGGAAGTCTATGAAGGGGTGGAGCTGCTGCAGCTCATCAGCCAAAGGCACCTGAAGTCTCTTACTTTGCAGAATTTTTGCTGTGAATCTCTCTAAAGAAATTATTGAGATCTTTTTGCCAATGTTCATTTTCTTCCTATAATGAGGACATTTCAACATTAGTAAAAGGTACCACAATTTCTGCTGGGTCTATTCCTGCTAGTTGATGAAGTCTCGTTTTTGCTTTCCGAATCAATTCAGAAACCTTTTCTACATAGCCCTTTAATTTTTTACTCTGTTTGTATGGTAAAAATATCCATTCTAAGGCACTATCTTCTCTGTGCATAAGATTTCCTGTGGGAGAGTGAGTAGAAGGCAAAATAACTAAGACAGAATCAAGCTTTGGATTCAAGCAGTCCACGTGTGGATCCCGGAACCTCTTTTATACCAGAGTCAATTCTCTATAAGCCTCGGCTGATAATTTTTTTGGACTATTTAAAGTCCTTATCACCTTGTAAGACTTGAAATAAATTGCTTAGCTCTTGGGTTGTTTACCTAATTGTGGGCATTAGCCTATTAATATCTCCCATCAATTTTTGAAATCATTAGGAGTTTGTAATTGATCTCTCCTGATTTGTACCTTTTGTGATTGGATTTTCAGTAAGTCTATCTTATGTCCTAGGAAATTGAAAGAATCTCCTCTTTGTATCTTTTTTCAGGAACAAATTATAATCCCCAACAAGGTAAAATTCTCATTACTTCATCAAATATTTTTTCCTAAGGTATCTGAATCAGCCAGTAAGTTATCTATATAATGATAAATTATAGATTGAGGAAACTATGAGTTATTTCTAATGATTTTGTACAAAATATTGACATAAGGTAGGACCGTTTAACATTTTCTGTGGCATGATCCCATGCTGGTACCTTTGAACAGGTTGAGAATTATTTTAAGTAGGCATTGTGAATCAAATTTCTCTCTATCTTGCTCATGCAAAGGGATCGTGAAAAAGCAATCTTTCAAATCAATTACTATATAGGCTATGGCTTATGTAATAAAGAAGTTAGTGGGATTCTGGTTGTAAGGAACCTATTAGCTGAATGACTTTATTGATTGCTCTTACATCTGCTAACATCCATTTCCTAGATTTCTTTTTAATGACAAATATAGGAGAATTCCAAGGGCTGGTGAACTCTTTTATATGTTGAGCCTCCAGCCGCTCTTGGAATGGCTGTTGTAGTGCCTGTAATCCTTGTCATATGGTAACCAAATAAGCTAATGTTGGTTTTCTAACAACTTTTGGCTGACCTTGTTATATTTCATTATATGGTGATGTGGTCGCTCTTCTCTTAATCCTCCTGCCTGTGTTTTAGTATCTTTCTCATTGTTATTTATAAGTCTAATTTTTCTTCTAAGGCATGTCTTTTATCAATCCACATTTTACATTTTTCTTTTTCCTGTATTTCTAAAGCTTTTTTTCCTTTGAAAGGGCACAGAAAGCCACTGTGACTATTAGAATAAAATATGAAATACCAAATGATAGTAATCATAATCAGTATTGTGCCAATCTCAGTTAAGTCCCATATCTTTTCATGTTCTTTTTTTAAATATTTATTTATTTATTATGTATACAATATTCTGTCTGTATGTCTGCAGGCCAGAAGAGGGCACCAGACCTCATTACAGATGGTTGTGAGCCACCATGTGGTTGCTGGGATTTGAACTCAGGACCTTTGGAAAGAACAGGCAATGCTCTTAACTGCTGAGCCATCTCTCCAGCCCCTCTTTTCATGTTCTGTTTCTGATTTTAAAGCATTTAATGTAGAACTATTAGGGTTCAAATGCCCTGTTATGGTATTTCCCTTCCTTATGTGGCTTATTCTTTTTATATTGCTTTATTTTCTCTTTAAGAATTTATCTTTATTATTTTCAAATATTTTTTCTATGACTGTCTATACCCATTTTTTCTTCAACCCCTAAGCACATTTCCATGCATTCTTAGTGCACCTCTTCAGAGGTTTTCTTGCTTTGAACCTGGCCTTCTGCATGCCTGAAGCCATTCTCTGACCATGTGAGGCAAGCCTTAAAGGACCAGGCCACTTACCACAACCTACCCAAAAGGAATGGGTGGTTGCATACACCAAGCAGTCACAAGCTTGCATGGGAGAATGGGGCATGTGCGCCATGGTCCCGGGAAGTTTCTTTTGCCATCCACGCATCTGCAGGCTCCTTCTGTGGCTCCACTTGGCACATGGCACTGGCAGCTGGCTCCACCTCCCCGTTGTGTCTTTCTAGCAGGATACCCTACTGGTTCTGGTCTGCAGCAATTGCTTGCCCTTCTGTGAGAGTTGAGCCTTATGCCTGTGACACTGGCCTGGGGTGACTACCTCCACTGCTCTGGGAAGTTGCTGGGTCCATGCTGGGCAGGCATTTCCACCTAGCTTTCACTCAGGTAGTAGGGAGCACACCAGCTGCTCACAGGACCCACTCAAGTTCTTGGCTGCACAGCAAGGCCTCTTAAAGGAGCCGTGCTTCTGTATATTACAAGCACAGAGCCTGTCTGAGGAACTGCTGTTGCTAGGGAGCCACATCCAGCTCCTTGTCTGGAGCTTCTCTCAGCTTTTTCGGGCACTATGCCTGGATAAATGTGCTCCACGATGGGCATCAAGTATGACAACTCTTTCTTTGGACCACCCGCGCCTGAATAGTAACATGGAGACTCTTAACAATTATTAAAGCTTGGCTTTAGCTTAGGCTTGTTGCAAACTAGCTCCTAATTAACTCATTTCTATCTTCCTATGGTCTGCCACGTGGTTCATTATCTCTCCTCTCCTCAGTACCATAGATCAACCTCCTCTGCATCTGGCTGAGGAATCTCCTGTGTGTCAGATTCTTTCCCAGAGTTCCTTTCTCTCCTTGGAAGTCCCTCCTATGCTCTGCTACCTGTCTATTGGCCATTCAGCTCTTTATTAAACTAATGAAAAGGTACCTTAGGCAGGTAAGGAAGGACAGAGATACTTCTTCATACAGTGTACAAAAAAGATTGTCTGAACAGACCACCATCCTGATTTTGAGGTGGAGTGAACCACCACCAACTTGTTTATTTCTTGATCAACAGCCAACATTTATTGCCATCTCTTGATCCTGTTTCAGATATTGAGCAGACACAGATACTATTCTTTATTTTTCATTTGTTTGCTTTTGTTTTATGAGATAGTTTCTCTGTATAATGGCCCCCATTCCAGAATTCACTTTGTAGGCCAGGCTGGCCTTAAACTCAGAGATTTGCCTGCCTCTGCCTCCCGAGTGCTGGGATTAAAGGTGTGTGCTACCATGTCCAGCTACAGATGCTGTTCTTGTGTTCTATGTTGGGGCTCCTGTTTGGCAGTTCATTGAAAAGCTAGCCATCTGCCTAATACAGGTATCATGAACTACAATGCAAACAGGAGAGGATCATGGACTCTACTGTATCATTAGTGCCATTTAGACACCATCTGTGCTGCATAAGCATGGCGGGTCCATGCATAGAATGAAGCATGAACAAGCCTATGCCATCACACCATAGTGGTGCCCATTGGCCCATCATAGAGCATGAGGCCTCAATGAGTTTTGTGTCTGTGGATTGAGCACCACACACAAACATACCTGTTCCAGCATTCAGAAATATAAATACATGTGTGTGTTCACAGTCACACACATGCACATGCACACATAAAAAGATCTAAACAAACCAGAAAGCAGCAACGCATGGCAGTCTTCAGTTACTGTCATCCACAGATGAGCACTCCTGCCTGCTCCTTGACTTTCTACAATTCAACAAGTTGGGACATAATTCAGGTATCTATAAAAGACACACGAGTTGGGGGAGCAAAACCTATGTCCATTAATCTTTTATTATCCATTTTATATTTTATAGTTTTGTACAAGCTTCCTAAAAGTTACATATAATCAAAAGAGGGAAAACTTCACATGTACTAGTTTCCTATTTTTAAAAAATCAGTTCTAACATACATGAATAAAAGAAAATGTATTTCCTTAATATAGGCAAAAAAAAAACAAAAACCACCAGAAAAAAATAGAATATGGTGTTGGTTAATTCTGACTAGAATAAACCAATTTATGTTTTTTTAGGATAAAACATCAGAAACACTGGAATAAGATAGTACACCATCTTTAAGCCACTGAGGGCCACTGAATTGCAACCATGTTTGAGGGCCTTGAGGGCAACACCCAAACTCATGAAGCTCGCAAGGCTAACATCCTTGGGCCTGTCACTGTATACTCCACCTGTCGGACCTTCTGAGCCACCTTCTCTTTCCCTCCTAGGACCTTTGTGGGTCCAAAACTTTCACCTACTATTTGTAGAAACCACAGATTACACTAGCCTCTTGCCCCACAGTAAGAACCACAACCCTCCTCCCAACCCTGTTTTACCTCCAAACCCCCTTTTACTCCTGCTCAGAAGCAGTGGAGACCCTCTGCTCTCCTGGGCCTGGGCTTTTAGACCAAGCACTTGCAGTTCCCATCTCACCCTCTTTGAAGATGGGAGCTCACTCATGGACAGATCAGGAAACTTCCAACAGCCTATGCAGTGGTGATCTCAGGTAATTCCAACAGTCTTTGAACATCTGATGAAAACAAAAATATCTGCCAACGGGAGAGTTCCTTCTGTCCCAGGTATGGTGTTCCACCAGTCTCAGGTGGACCAAAGGGACCTCTGCACCACCCTAGAGGAACCTTCCTTTGATGGCGGAAGGTCATTGGTTAATTAAATAAAGAAACTGCTTGCCCTGATAGGTTAAAACATAGGTGGGAGGAGTAAACAGAACAGAATGCTGGGAGGAAGAGGAAGTGAGCTCAGACTCGACAGCTCTCCTCTCAGGAGCAGACGCCTCAGAGAGACCCATGCTCCCTGCTCCCGGGAAGATGCACGCGATGAAGCTCCGACCCAGGATGGACGTAGGCTAGAATCTTCCCAGTAAGACCAGTGCTACACAGATGATAAGAAATGGGCTAGTCCAGGTGCGAGAGTTAGCCTCGAAGACGCTAGATGGAAATGGGCCAAGAAGTGTTTAAAAGAATACAGTTTCCGTGTAATTATTTCTGGGTAAAAGCTAGCCGAGCAGGCGGCCGGGGTGCTGGGGACACAGCCCCAATGCTTCTTATTACTACAGATGGCGCCCAGATGTGTGGACAGCTATATCCACTGAAAGCCTGAGAAAGCTTGGGAAAGAGTAAAGCATGTTTTCTTGGTAGCTGCCATTTCTCGGTTCTACTCTACTTGCTAGAGGCAAGCAAGTGCTCTCATCTAAGAGAGGCTTCCTGACTCAGCTTTAGCTGCAAAGCTTGCAGCTCTTTTAAGAGGTTCTGCCACGAAACACTTAAACGGTGTTGACGAAAAGCTGATCGCATGCTTTTCGGTTTTCAGCCTTAGCAGGAAAAAAGCTGCGCCGTTTAAAAATGCCAGCTTTCTGGGCTGTCCTGCCAGGACAAACTCTTGATTCTTTTATGCAGGTGGTTCGTGCGGTTTGCAAGCACAGGCTGCTGAAGCTCGCTTGCTGGCAGGGGCTTGAAATGCCATAGAGTTGTGGCAGTAAACATGGCTACAGCCAGTACCTCAGCCATGAGGCTGGAAAGCTAAGGAATGGACTGGATCTAGCTGGCAAAGCCACGGCTTTAGTCCTACTGATATTGCTTGGTAAATTAAAGACTCATGTGGTCAGAAAAAGAGAGATATACAGTAAAGAGAGATTCAAAGACAAAGAAAATTTCTAAATGGTTTACAGTGTGTTAAAAATATATGCAAGCTAAAAGTTGAAGTTCTTAAAGTAAAAAACAACAAAAAAGAGAGTGGTTGTGTGTGGTAGTACACACCTTTAATCCTAACACTTGGAAGGCAGAGGGAGATTGACCTCTGTGACTTCAAGGTGTGGTAGCACATGCCTTTAATCTCAGTGCCTAGAAGGCAGAGACAAACAGATCTCTGTGAGTTCAAATTGTAGTAGTGTACACCTTTAATCCCAATGCCTGGAAGCCAGAGACAGGCGGATCTCTGAGAGTTCAAGGACAGCCTGGTCTACAGAGTTACTTCAGGTCAAAGATACAGAGAACCTGTCTCAAAAAGCAAAAAGTTAAAAGTAAAAATAAACAAAATAGAGGTTAAAATAAAGCGCACAAAGATGGAAAATACACAGAGAATTTTGATACTGTATGCTATTATGCTCTCTTTGAATTATTTGAATGCTGAGGAAGGAGCAACAGATGCTAAAAGATATTTGTTTATAAATGCTGCTAAACTAATCCAACATAGATATTTTGATGCCTTGACTTTGAAATTTGGATCTAAGGACATGATGCTTTGGAAAGGAGTTTCTTAATTTGTTTTCACAGAGGATGAGACCCTGTTCATTTCTTCTATTCCGATATGGTATGATGGACCACGCCCTCCTGAAGGGTTGGTGTGAACACCTTCAGAAAATTGCTTCGTTCAACTGCCAACTGAGATGAAACTAGCACACAGGTTATACCATGAAAGACCTAATTAACGACGCCCCCATTCAGCAGGAAGCAGTTTGGAGAGAAAAAACTGCGCCCATGTTCCCAAATATGGTTTATAAATGTTCTTTTACATTTAAAGGGGGATATGATATAGATATGAATAATTTGCATTAGTATAGATTTTGCTTTATTGATAGAGATTTAAGGTCAATTTTGTTATATGTATATGTATTTCTGATATTGATTAAGGTATTGTGATTGTGTAGTTCATTTAAAAATGTAATGTATATAGGTTGTTAATGGATAATCAATAATAGTCAAGTTTGTAGTCATGTTAGATTTTCTAGATATATAGATACATATATATTTCAGTTAGATCCGCATTCTTCATATCTTTCAAAGACTACGGAATATGCTATTAAATGTTTTAATAACTTAGGACTTTTCATGACAGTGAGACACTCTGCTCCTGGCAGCACCAATCTACTTCAAGAGGAAGATGGGCATCGAAGAGGATCCTTATGGAGTTTGATAGCCATTTGGGCAAGAAACTGCTCTTGCCTGGACTATTGCATAAACTGGACACAGAGAACCTGCAGAGAGAGGACTACTGAACTTGCCTAAGGTGAGATGATCCTTCGGGGTTCCTGATTCATGAAAGAGTCTGCGAGACATTCTGCAGGACACAACAGATAGTGACTGAACTGACTTTGAATTTTCCTGCTTTATGGAAATGTCTGCTGGAGACCCATGGGCCTGAAGGCTGAAGATGGATGCCCCAACGGTACAGAGGAACTTTGGGTGACTGTCCAGGCAGCGAGATGTCTCTGTCATTTCTAGAGTTTTAAAAGTTGCTTTTTTTCTTGTTTGCTTATGTAGTATTGTATCTTTCTGGAGTCTTTGATGGAGTTAAGAATAGTTAGTTATAGTTATAGTTTTCCTTAGTTATGATAAAGATTATTGTAATTTTTACTTGATAACTGTTTTGTTATATGTAATTTTGCTATGTTAAAGTTAAAGCCTTTTTTTTGTTTAAACCGAAAAGGGGGAAATGATGGAGGAAGGTCATTGGCTAATAAAGGAACTGCCTTGGCCCATGTTATTGGTTAGGACATAGGTAGGTGGAGTAAACAGAACAGAATGCCAGGAGGAAGAGGAAGTGAGGTCAGACCCGACAGCTCTCCTCTCCGGAGCAGACGCCTCAGAGAGACGCCATGCCCCGCTCCCAGGCAGACACACACGATGAAGCTCCGACCTAGAATCTTCCCGGTAAGACCGGTGCTCACAGAGTATTAGAGATGGGTTGATTGGGATATCAGAATTAGCCAGTAAGGGCTAGAGCTAAGGGCCAAGCAGTGATTAAAAGAATACAGTGTCTGTGTAATTATTTCGGGTAAAGCTAGCCGGGCAGGCGGCTGGGGTGTTGGGGACGCAGCCCCGCCGCTCCTTATTACTACAACACCAGAATACCAAATGTTTTAATTGTGGCAAAATGGGTCATATGAAAAGGAATTGTAGACAACAGATTTTCAGAAATAATAATAATAATAATGCATCTTTCAGAAATAATAATAATAATAATGATGCATCTTCTAGAAATAACAGGAATAGGAGGACTCAGCCTCCAGGTTTATGTAGAAGATGTGAAAAAGGCAGACATTGGACGAATGAATGCAGGTCTACAAGAGATAGACAAGGCAACCTGATACAGATGGGAAACGTGAGAGGGGGGCCTCACAGGCCCCCATGGCAAACATGGTTCAGTCATTTCCAGTTTCTGCAAAGAACGTGCCTCGTCAGGATAATTAGGAAGCCCCATGCCTACTGTTACAAGCAATAATGATCAGAAAGATCAGTTACGTGTGTTTTGGCAAACTTCTATAAATGATCAAAGACCTAAACTGAGAGTGTGTGTAAATGGCATTTTTATTACTGGCCTGCTGGACACAGGTGCTGATGTAAGTATCATTACCCCAGAATCTTGGCATCCATATTGGCCTCTTCAGAATGTAAATGTTCAGCTCCTGGGAATTGGAACCCTATCTCGAGTAAGGCAGAGCATGAGATGGGTTGAATGTATAGGGCCAGAGGGACAAATAGGAAAATTAAGGCCATATGTAGCCAATATCGCAATGAATTTATGGGGTCGTGACCTATTACAACAATGGAATACCGAAATTAACATTCCTGCTACTTCTAGAGCCTATATTTCTGAGAATAATATTAAAAGATATTACAAACGGAGAAAACCGGCCATTCGGGCTGTACAAGAACAAGCAATTGATGTCCCTTCAGAGATACCAACAGCCTTGCTTCTAAAATGGTTGACTGAGAAACCAATATGGACAAAGCAATGGCCTTTAGCTGAGGAAAAGTTACAGGCTTTAGAACAGCTGGTACAAGAACAATTAGATGCTGGACATATAGAAGAATCTACCAGCCCTTGGAATTCTCCTGTATTTGTGGTTAAGAAAAACTCAGGTAAATGGAGAATGGTGACAGATCTCAGGGCCATCAACAAGGTTATTCAACTTATGGGCCCTCTGCAATCTGGAATTCCTTTGCCCTCTTTATTACCAAAAGGATGGCCTCTCATAGTTATTGATTTAAAGGATTGTTTTTTCACTATACCTTTGCAAAAAGAAGATAGAGAAAAATTTGCCTTCACAGTGCCTACTTATAACAATTCTCAACCTGCGAGGAGGTACCACTGGACCGTCCTCCCTCAGGGTACGTTAAATAGCTCCTCCCTGTGCCAATATTTTGTGAAGCAACCATTGCAAATAATATGCAAGAAATTTCCCAAATCTATAGTATATCATTACATGGACGACATTTTGTTATCCGATTCAAACATGGATACCTTGAACAGACTGTTTGAAGAAATAAAGATACTTTTACCTAAATGGGGATTGCAAATCGCTACTGAAAAGATTCAGAAGGGAGATTCTGTTAATTATTTAGGTTATAAAATAGGTTTGCAAAAAATTAAGACACAAAAAGCACAAATTAGGAGAGATCGCCTACGGACTCTTAATGACTTTCAAAGACTGTTAGGAGACATTTCCAGTCTACAACCAGCTATTGGAATAACACCTGATCTAATAATTCATTTGAACAAAACCTTGGATGGTGATAAAGTTTTAAACAGTCCCAGAGAATTAACAGCTGAAGCAGAAAAGGAACTGACAATGATTGAGGAAAATTTACAACAGGCACACGTGGACAGGGTGAATCCAGAGCTCGATTGTATTCTCGTCATACTACCATCAAAAATTTCTCCTACAGGAATTTTAATGCAGAGAGATGATATTATTTTGGAATGGATCTTTTTACCACATAAACCAAGTAAGAAACTGAAAACTTATATGGAAAAAGTCTCTGAGTTAATTATAAAAGGCAAGCTGAGACTTCGTCAACTAGCAGGCATAGACCCAGCAGAAATTATAGTGCCTTTCACTGCTGATGAACTAAAGAATTTATGGGAAGATAATGAACCATGGCAAAGAGCTTGTGCTAATTTTTTGGGAGACATTAATAACAACTATCCAAAAAGCAAGAGGCTTAACTTCATAAAGAGAACTTCTTGGATTCTTCCTCGAATCGTCTGTGATGCTCCAATAACTGGAGCCCGTACACTCTATACTGATGCCAATAAATCAGGGAAGGCAGGTTACAAATCAGAAGACTTGGGTACGGTGGAACAAAGTCCTTATAATTCTGTCCAGAAGGCAGAATTATATGCCATTCTTATGGTGCTAAGGGATTTTAAAGAACCTATTAATATAGTTACAGATTCACAATACGCAGAAAGAGTTATTTTACATATTGAAACTGCTGAATTTATAGCTGATGATACAGAACTAACCTCATTGTTTCTCCAGGTTCAAGATTTGATCAGGAATAGGCTTTGCCCTATGTACATAACACACATCCGATCCCATATGGGTCTGCCAGGTCCTCTAGCACAAGGCAATGCAGAAATTGATCAATTATTGATTGGTAGTGTGCTACAAGCCTCTGAATTTCATAAAAAACATAATGTTAATAGCAAAGGTTTGAAGAAAGAGTTTTCAATTACATGGCAACAAGCTAAGGATTTTGTAAAGAAATGCCCTACTTGCTCTTTCTATAACCAAACGCCACTGCCTGCAGGGGCTAATCCAAAGGGCACCCAAAGGAATGAAATCTGGCAGATGGATGTGTTCCACTTTGCAGAATTTGGCAAATTAAAATATGTTCATCACACCATTGACACTTATTCAGGCTTTCAGTGGGCAACTGCTTTAAGTTCAAAAAAAGCTGATTCAGTAATCACTCATTTTTCAAAAGTCATGGCTATCATGGGTATACCTACACAAATAAAGATGGATAATGGTCCTGCTTATGTCTCTAGGGAAATGAAACGGTTTTTTGATTATTACAATATCAAGCATGTCACAGGTATACCATATAATCCTACAGGTCAAGAAGTCATAGAAAGATCAAATCGAACTATAAAGGATATGTTGAACAAACAGAAAGGGGTGGAAAACACCCCCAGAAATAGGTTACATAATGCTTTGTTAACCTTGAATTTTCTCAACGCTAATGAGAAGGGAACAACAGCTGCAGAAAAACATTGGATAATGGAAAAGTCTACTGAACTAAATCAACCAGTTTATTTCAAGGATGTGCTGACCTCACAATGGAAGCCAGGAGATGTGCTACGTTGGGGAAGGGGTTTTGCTCTTATCTCCACAGGTGAGGAAAAATTGTGGATACCATCAAAATTAATAAAGGTTCGGTTTGAAGAAGAGAAGCCACTTGGAAAAGATAAATAACAATTCTTTCATAAGGATGGTGAGCATGCTGATGGTAAGAAATACAGATAGGTTGGAGGCAGGGTTCTTTTCTTATCTCCACAGGAAAATACTCATCTTCAAAGAAATTAAGGGACCCTGAATATTTAATTACTGATGGATGGACACATTTTGTAAGTATTAATTTATATATATATATGTATATATATATGTCTTATTAAACATTTCTTTATAAATATGTAGAGCTGGTTTTGAAGTTGGACTCTGGCTCAGTCCCTCTCCAATTCCAAGCCTGTTAGTAAGAGAAAAACCCAGAGTTTCTGGAGTTTCTGTCTCATGTCAAGAGCCATGATATGGGACAGAAAGAAATATGAGTTTAGAAAACATCTTTGCTTTTCTTCATATCTATCATACTTTTCATTGAATATATCTATCATGCCTTTCATGGAATATATATATATATATATATATATATATATATATATATATATATATGTGTGTGTGTGTGTGTGTGTGTGTGTGTGTGTGTGTGTCTATATGATTAATGTTTAAGTTTTTCACAATGAACAATGAGTTTTTCCTGAAGTGACATTTGAAGTTTCCAGAAAGAAGATGGAGCCCCACAACAACAACTCTACCTGGTTGATATGATGTCATGATACTTATTGATAGCGCTACTACAAGACCTGTTTTGGATACCAGCTGCACAAGACGATCCCAACTTGGTTAGCTGAAATGGTGCACATCTTGTACAACATTCTGGCCAGACCTCCACAAAATACTCAGAGACTATTTGTAATTTTAAAAGACATTGATCTTGAAATTTAACCATCATTTTACTTTCATAGGATCCCCCAGAAAGAACGTCGCCCCCATGACAGCTGGAAGTAATTCAGGGGACTACGTCCCCTCTCCCAGTAAAGTTTACCCCTGGGTTTAGGGACATCATTTAGGGGTTGGGAGGTTGGGGGAGGAATTTTATAAGCTCAGGGATCATTTTGAAAAAAAAAACAGGGAATGATGGGATAATAGATTTATAATTGTGAGTTACTGCTTTTAGACAAATATATTGGTATAGATTCTTGTATATTAATACAAAGTTAAATTATATTGACTATTGTATGCATGCATGTTTCTATCTCTGTTTAAAACATTTTTTATGTATTGACATATATTGTATTGATAAATATATATTGTATATATTTACCATATTGCAGTGTACATTTCTACCTCTGATTAAGATACTTATATAATGTTTGTGTATTGATATATATTTACCATATTGCAATGTATATTTGTACAGTGTTTATATTTGGAGGTCATTATCCTCATTTGTTACACAGTTGTTTATTGTCTTAGTCTTTAAGTTAGAGAGATATTGAGAATTATATAGATAAATAGTCATCTAAATTTATCATTTATAATTAGACTAATCAGGTTCTCTAGATATATAGAGATTATACTCAGTATAGATAGATAATTTTCGACCTCTTCAAAGAGCTGTAGAAAATGGCCTTTAATCTAACTCAGAGTTTCGTGATAGTGAGACACAATTGCTCCTGGCAACACCGCTCTATTCCCGAGAGAATGTTGAGCACCAAAGACACTCCACCTGGAGCCTTTCTATTTGGCAGAATTGGCCTTTGGGCAAAGAAATGCCCATACCTCAACCACTGACAGAGATACAGAGCATGCATCAATGGATAAAACAGGACTGTCATATCCTGCCAAGACAGGGTAAGATAGTTTTGAAAAGTTCCTTGCCTTTAATAATGGTATGTCAGTTATGTTAGGCCTTAGCCAAAATTGGTTGACTCAACATTGCAAATGAGACTTTGAGTGATTGCCCAGGTAGTCAGTTGTCTCTGTCAATTGTTGCACATTTTGGATATATCTCGTTTGTTGAGTAGTGTTTATTCCCTTCTCAGATCTTTGATGGAGTTGAAGATTATATAATTGTAGTTACTCTCTACATTATTTGGAATCCTTGAGATAGAATGTTTAGCAAAGCTTTTGTTCTCAATATTGTTTGTTATATTTATTATTTGTTGTTATTGTATATAGTTGTATTTGGTTTGGTTCTGTCTTATTTAGACAAAAAGGGGAGATGTAGGGATAAGTCCCGCCCCTTAGGGGGCGTGTTCACCTCGGGCTAATGTTTGCCTATAAATTTGGCAAGCATGATCCCAGCCATGCTTCTGCTTTCCTGGTCTCTGCGGGAACGGTGGTTCTGTAAGTCTATTTCTCCATTAAAGCTGTATATATTTTTACAATCTGTCTGCATTCGTTTACGCCGTTACAGCAGACAAGAAACTGTTCACTACTGGGTGGGTCTCTGTCAGCTGCTGAATTCGGGGATCAACAGAACTGCAGATACTCATGGCTTCAAAAAGCTGGTTGTCTAAAGGGACAAGATCTCTCTCTTGAGGAGCCCCAGTGTATACCGTCTACACACCTGCCCTCTCTCCTCCTTAATGCCTCTGCCCAAGCTATGATAAAAATATTTTCTTAGTGAATTCCAAGTTTACATCATAAAAATCATGGCTTATGCACCTTCTTGTGGTGTCCAAATTCTTAAAAAAATATTGAAGAATTTTCCTCACTCTGAGTTTTTTTCCTGTTCTTTGCCCTGAGTATGTGATGGGCCGTTCTACAACAGACATGAGCATGTCTGGAAGGGTTTCTATGAGATCTCTGGACTCTGAAGCTCATGCACTATTGCTGTGTTGTACAGGTGTTCTTGCATGAAGACCATGCACTATTGCTGCGTGCTGCAGGTGTTATTGCATCAAGCTCATACACTATTGGTGTGTGCTGTGAGTGTTATTGCAATTGCATGAAGCTCATGTACAGTTGTTGTGTGCTGCAGTTGATATTGCATGAAAGTCATGCTGCGGGTGTTATTGCATGCAGTTTATGCACTATTAGAGTGTGCTGCAGGTATTACTGCATGAAACTTGTGCACTGTTGCTGCGTGCTGCAGGTGTTATTGCATGAAACTCAGGCACTGTTGCTATGTGCTGTAGGTGTTATTGCATGGTGTTTCTGTGTTGGTCAGAAGTCTCTCTGGGTTCTCAATGTGAGCACTGTACAATTCTCAGCACTTCTGTGGAGATCTATGGCCAGCTTAGAGGACAAGGTGAGGGTGTCTGTGAGGGAGTGTATGAAGAGCCCATGGGAGCGCTGGGGACTCTGTGCATAGGTCTGTGAAGATTGCAGGGAACTCCAGAGGTGTGCGAAAGAGGGGGGCTGAGGGGAAACTTTGGGATTCTCTGTGTGGGTGTCACTAAATGTCCATGGGGAGGGTCTAGGAGCGACTTCAGAGGTCTCTGTGTGTGGAATGTGAAGGTCTGGAGGGCATGTCTAAGGAGAACCTGGGTAGGCTCTATCAGAGTCTGCAAAGATGAATGTGGAGGGGCTGGGACAATGGGTCATCAGAAGCACTCGCTGAGAACCTGGGTTTGCTTCCTGGTACTCACATCAGGTGGCCCACAGCTGCCCGTAACTCTAGAAGCAGGGATCTGAAGCCTCTGCAGACACTGCAGGTGTGCAGGCCCATACAGACAAGCAGGCACACACATGCACTTCAGTTAGGAAAACGGTGCTGATGGGAGTCGCTGTGACTGCTCTTGGGTTTTGATGCATCCTTGTGTCCTTGTGGATGGGTCCTGGGACTCAAAGCCTGGCTGGAAGCTGAGGGAGGCCCAGGCTGCAGCCACATTTTGGACATGTCCCTCCCCTGTGTGAACCAGCCCTGTAGGATAACCTGGTCTCCTGCTGGTCTTGGGAAGGCAGGGCTGGAAGCCCAGAATGACTTGCTGTGTGACCCCAGGTCATGTTCTGATCATGTCCCCTCTCTGCCCCAAATATAGTGGTAGAGCCATGTGTATGCATGAGGGTCGCCAGACTAGGAGTCCCGGAATTGTTCGGTCTAGCTTTCCCATCAATTAGTGACTCATCCCTCTGGAATTAAACGGGCAAGAATAGCAGAGTAGACAGCTCTGCTCTTAGGAAATAGTATTCCCTGTTTGAAGCTCTACTTGCTCTCAGAAGTCTGGGATGGAGTTGGTCTCTCCAGGCTTGTTGACTCACCTGTGGCCCGGTGATAAGCTCTTGTGGTGGCTGCAGGGGACACAGAGGTGCAGTCCCCAGCCAGGGGCAGCTGGGATCAAGAGGCTGGTGGGCAGAGTAGATTGGCACCTATTGTCCTTTGGCCCACGACTGCCCTGACTTCAGACCACCCTTCCTGTCTCATGCACCGTAGTCCATGACTTTCCCTTCAAGATAAGGCCCAGATCTTGGGTTGCATCACAGATCCTGGTAAGAATTATGCAGATGTCTTCAGGTTCCTCTGTTTGCACAGTTAAATGCAGGTTCTGTATCTCTTCTACTGCTGGCCATCTCTGCAGGCTGGAATCCGAGGCTGGACAGAGGATGGGCCCACATACTGATTGGATAGACTTCTTCAGAGGAGCTCAGAAAAGCACCGGCTATGGAGCCCCAGCAACAGTGTCCCAGGATATAGACCAGTGGCAGTGATTGCAAAGGTTCAGAGGACCCCGTCATTTATGGGGTGCTTCCTCCAGATAACTCCATGGCTTCCAAAGCCACTGTATGGGCAAGGGAAAAAAATGAATCATTTGAAAGAGGAATAGATATAAGGGAACTGAAACAGTCTATCCACAGAAGGACCTAGAGGTCCCCTCTAAATCCTGACAGCATGGCTCTACTCCTCCCCACATCCCTTTCTCTGAGCATCATCCATGGGCACAGCTTTATTCCAAGTGTAGAACCTGGATGGTATCCCCAGTTTTGATTGCCTCCCTGTCAGGGTTCTGCAGCTCGCATCCTCAAACACATAGTTCTCTTCATTCAGAAACAGGGGAGACGAAACCACCTCGGGAGAGGAAGGGCAGGGCCTGGCTTTCACAGCTTCATTTTCCTTTATATTTTTTGTTCTGTCCCTGACAGACACAAAAAGGGCTGGGGACCCACTCCTTTCCTTTCCGGTGTTCCTGGATTTTGATTTTCTATATTTACAGGACAGTCTCCATGTCTTTTCCTTTTGCTCACTTGTAATGTGGATAAATAGCCCTGTGTATTTAATAAATTCAGCCTTTGTCTAGTGAGCCCCAGTTTCTCCCAGACACCTCCAGTTCACCACGCAGACATTCTGAGAACTTTGGGTAGACCCCGTAGGCTCTGCCTCACCAGTTCCCTGGAATGAGGCCCCGTTTTCTGAAAGTTTTTCTACTGCCTCCTGATTTGGAAAGCAAAAAAATGTCAGTAGAATTGAAGAGAACCTCGCTTATCCTGCCCCCCCCTCCACACATCCTGAATAGTTCTCAAAAATTTTCTTTTCATAGGTAGTAGTGAGTGAGGTTCAGTCTACTCCCAAGTCAAGGATACTCGCCACTGCTCCAGTAGGTGGAGCTAAGACTCAGGAGTCATGAGGAAATGAGCCTGAGCTGAAAGGTAGCTGAAGCTCCACCCACCATGACAACAGAGTCTGGCAGAGTGCAGCTTCCATCTGCACATAGGAGGGGCACCGCTCATGCCTGGATACATCACTGGCAGTCCTACATTGAGTTGTGCGGATTCTGCCTCTGTCTGCTAGAGCCGACCCTGCTCTGTATTGGTGGCAGGTGGATTCATAACACGAAGGCCTCACCAACGGCTTATTGGACCTCTTGTTGTGGATGCTGTTGGGCTCATTTATTTCTCTATGAAAATGCCTCATCCTGGAGCTGACGGGAACAGAGGGTACTGCTGTAGTGTGCAGAATGCCTCAGGTCCCAGGTAGTGGGCAACCCAGGGAGGGCTCAGGTGATCTTGTCCACCAGGGATGGATCAGCTAGCTCGTGTCACAATGTGCGGAGTCTCTGGCCTTCCTGAACTCAGTACTCATGTTTCTGTGTGATTATTTCGGGAGGCTGAGCAGCTGGGAACTAACTAGTGGCCTTCCATAACAAGAGCTGACTGATTCTTTTTCATATATAAAAGTTTAAGTTTGTGGTTCCATTAAGACTCCTTATAAGATTACCTTTCAATAGAAGTACTAAAGTAAGTGGCCCTTTCTTTGTAACTGCAAAGTGCAGCCCGCCAGTAGAAGACCTGACAAGAACAGCCTGCTTGCCCACAGGTTGCTTGGGTATGTGGATTTTGGGGATAATTTGTTTTTCACCTATAATGTAAAATGTTTAATCATGTTAGGAAGATGGAAAACAGGTTTTTACCTGTATTAATTATAATCATTCACTTGAAAAAGAGAATGTAACGGCATTGTAATTCTTATATTGTCTGAAAAACTTTGTTGGGATATAAAGCTATAGAAAAAAAAGTATACAGCAGAAAGAAAAAAAACAGAGAAAGAACATAGAAAGAGCATGAGAAAAGAGGAAGAATAAAGAAGGAAGTCATCCAGAGGATGTCTGAGTGCTTCCTTTCCTAAAATCCCCCTCAGAAAAGTTTAGCTTATGCTGACACCATTGGATTCCGTTCAAAGCGCTGTGCCGGCTGGAGGCTGCCCCATCACCACCACCAGATGGCAGTATCCAAACAGTCTCCAAGTTAGCAGTGACCTGGAACAGTGGGCTGTAATCACAGCCCTCCTCAAGAGGTCCAGCCCAACGGCCAGGCGCAGAGGTGTGCTCACTTCTCAAGGCTCTACTGAGGCTTTCTTAATCTGCCCAGGCAGGCTTTCTGGAGCATCTGTGAGGACAGAGATGCACGGGGTGACCTGCACTGTGAAAATGCAAACAGGGCCGACTGATGGGGATATGTTCAATTGTCAGCCCCCACCACAGCTTTCTCCCACAATGTCCCTGCTGCAAACCCCAAGATCTTATTGAGGAGAGAACAGAGCGGTACTCGTGTTCATTTGACCCCTGGAAGAGATCATCATCCTCCACAGCTTGTCCCACGCTGACTGATGAGGACTAGCATTTCATCCCTTCTTCTAGAATCTCAGGAACTGATGTGCTAGGTGCCCCAATAAAGGAACTGGAAAGTCCCTCTCCACCACCACTGCAAGGCTTACCACTGCAGGTTGTCAGGGCAAAGAGTCTGCAGGATGTGGTCAAGTGCATACAAGAGGAAGAGCCAAGGAGAAGCTGACAGAAAGTTCTACCTTCTCCAGAGGTGGGATCTGTGTTGCCCTGGAGACAGACAAGACTTTTTGTGCAAATGCCAGCATGTTCTAAGGAGAAGATTAGGAAAAAATGACTCCATGACCTTTATTCTTCATTGTCTTTTAGCCAGGTATACACACAATGGAAAAGGAGCCAGGTATACAGTGGGGTATACACACACAATGGAAAAGGAGACTTGGAATAAGTGGTTATTTATTGGAATAAATAAATAATAATAAATGCAATAAATGGTGCTGGCACAACAGGACATCCACCTAAAGAAGATTTTAAATAAATCTGCATATCTCACCCTGTTCAAAAAAATCAGTTCAAAATATACAGAAAATCTTAATTTAAACCCTGTAGTGCTGAAGCTGTTGGAAGGAGAGCAAGGTAAACACTTCACACACAGGCACAGATAAGACATGTCTGACTAGGCCGGGCGGTGGTGGCGCACGCCTTTAATCCCAGCACTTGGGAGGCAGAGGCAGGCGGATCTCTGTGAGTTCGAGACCAGCCTGGTCTACAAGAGCTAGTTCCAGGACAGGCTCCAAAACCACAGAGAAACCCTGTCTCAAAAAACTAAAAAAAATAAATAAAAAAAAAAAAGACATGTCTGACTAGCATACCAATGGCACAGGGAGAAACCCTATAAATTGACAAATGAGATAACATGAAATTAAAAAGTTTTTGTGCAGCAAAAGATGCTATTACTAGAAGGAACAGACAGCCCAGAGCATGGCAAGATCATTACTGGTCATGCTTCCTATGGGGCATTAACATCTAGAATGTACAAAGAATTTCAAATATTAAAAAACAAAAAAAGGTCAATAAATGGACTAACAAACTGAACAGTTCTCTAAAGTTAACACACAAAGGTCAATAAATATTTTACAAAGTCTTCAACATCCTTGTCCTTCAAGTAAGTTCAAGTTAAGGCCACTTTGAGATTCCATCTCATCTAAACCACAATGTCTGAGGTCAGACAACAAGTGAGAAATTCTGTCAAGGGTGTGGGGAATGGACCCTCAGTGCTGCTATTGGGTGTGTAAATGGAGCGGCATGGTGGAAACCAGCATAGAGGTTCCTAAAAACAGAACTGCCATAGGCCCAGGTCTGTCATTCCTGAGCATAGACTCCGAGGATGCTGTCCACATCCTGCCAAAGAGATGCCCACACATACATTCTGACTGTAGCAATACTCCCAATTGCAAGACAACTAGGTGCAAAAAAGACCTTAATGAATTAGCCACATGCATTCTTATGATAGAGCACTGAATTTCTGCTAGCAGTGACATTCTATTAATGTATTAGTAATTTTAATTCTATTAGTAAATTAAAATTATATTCTTTTCAGTTTTATTGCAAATTGGCAATGCTAAATAAGTGTGAGACAAAAGGAAGTTCCATGTCTGACTTGAGGCAAGGAATGACCTCATAATGAACAGACATGGATATGCAGAGAAGACACCCTGAGAGCAATAATCCATAAGACACAACTCAAGTTCCACAGAGAAGCCCAATCTCTCAAAAACTGTGAACCTGATGGATTCAAGTAGGCATCTTCCAGGAGACAGAGAAATTCTAGGGCTCAGGGGCAAGGAACCAAACATGGAGGAAGGTTTGTCTCAGACTGTTTCAGCAGGAGGACTTGGAAGGAGGGAGCAGGGAAACCAGGAGGCAGGAGGGTCTGTTGGGCTTGAGGCTGGGGAGGGGGTGTGGCTCCCTCCCTCCTGCCAGGAGCCCTTTGTGATGAGGAGGCCACAGCTGTGTGATGAGATGGCCTGACAAGCCTCCTGCTGGACTCCCAGGACTCAGTGGCTTGAGGACAACAGGGCAAATTAGAAGATGGAGAATTCTCTCTTTCAGCTGAGCAGCATTAGTGACTACTGGATGAGCCTCAGCTCCATTGTCATGGCCACGGACATGATCTTTGGTGTTATGTGTGGAGCGGGGCTCTTCTTGCTCCTGATCCCCTTCCTGAAGAAGTACCCAGCATCACCACCACCTGGGAGCAGAAGGAACCCCCCAAAGGTGAGAAAAGCCTTGGCTGAAACACAATGGAGTGTGTTCAGTCTGTTGCTCACTACTGTTACTTCCCCTTTTCCTAGTCAAGCAGAGAGACAGCGGAGAGGAACTCTCCAGAAACAGCAGCACCTCATCTGCAGGGGCTGGAAAGTAGGGAACGGGGTGCGGGGGGGAGGGGAGGCTTGAGGTGTGTGCCTGAAGCTCTCTGTGTGGTGTGGCTGAGAGGCCACTAAGGAAGACTGGCTCCGTGGGCAGACTGCATTGCTGAGATGGAGGGGACTTTAGGGATAGCACAGGCTCCGAGAAAGAAGTCATCTGTCCTCTGTTCAAGCCCGTGTTTTGTGTGTGTTGAGCTGATGTGAAGGGGGTGGTGAGACCAAGGGCCTCAGACCAGGGTTTGAGTCACCTCAGGTCTGGGGAAGTGACCTTACCCAACAGCCTAGAGGCAGCAGCAGAGCTCACCCTTGGGTAGGATCCTATCTGAGGGACACTGACTGAGGACATCCATGTAAGAGTGGCATAGACAGCCCCTTCTTGTGTTTTCCAACAACGCCAAGGGGAAATCTGTTTATGCATAGAACAACTGAGTCAAGGTTGGATGAGAGAAAGCTCTCCGGGAAATGTGGATTTTGTGTTCTCCACCAGCACAGGAGGCAGGCAGCTTGTCCACCAGAGAGAGGAAGAATGGGCCCAGCTCATTTCTGTCCTTTCTCACTGTCAGGTGGTGAGGAGGGGGCGGAGCAGGACAAGGAAGAAAAATGTTTCTGCAAAAGGTAGGCTTCTGTTTCCCTCTGGAGAGGCAATTCCTTCTGCCCTGGCCTCACTGATGAGATCATGATGAGAGCCATGCTTTTGAGATACAGGATGCAGAGCACTGAGAAGAGGAGGCTTCTGGGAAGGAAATCAGAATCAGGGAAACTCCCCAGGTCCTGTGAAAGAAGGAAGCTTGGCCTGGAGTTGAGTGCTGCCCATGGACCAGGGGTGATGGGTGTGGTTCAAGGCAGCTGTGATGCTGTGTCCCTGTAGGGGGGACTCTCAGGTCTGCCTGAGAGCAGGTAGCTGCAATTCCCTCAGGCCCACTCCTCTTTCAGATGACTGATCCTGTGTCCTCACAGTGTCATATGGGGAATGGCAGGGGAGGAGGAACAAGGAAAGTGTAAATGAAGAGATGTGGTCCCTCCGTGCCACTTGCTCATTCTCAGTGCTCTCTGTGCTTGGACTCTGGAGGTGGGGCAGTAAAGTCCTAGCATGGGAGGTCTCTAAGAGGGGTGCCGCACTCTTCTGTGAGATCTCGGTCCTCTCCTTCATCCTGTACAACCACTTCCAGGTGGCAGAGATGGCAGAAAGAATGTGGAAGAGACCCAGAACACATCACGACCTGTGGAAATGTAAGAAATCTACCTCTTGCGAATTAATTTATACCAACCAGGATGCGAGCTAGGGGTCTGAGGATCTTTGTACTGGAGATACAGTACAGGGTGGAGTTGGGTTCTATAGCTCATCCTGTTGGATGAGATAATAAAGGATATGGGAGGTGGAGGCAGTGGAATGACTATGGGCTACAGTGCCGTATTTATACAGCCTGATTGGCATCTGTACCTTCTGCTTGGAGCCGATGCTTTTGCTTCCTGTTTTCTGCAGCCCCATCAAGGATCCTTTATTGGACTCCATGCCATGCCCTCCTTGGACCACTGATAAGAAACTGGATCAGCTTCCCCTCTCTCAGCTGTTGTCTTACTTCAAGTTCGTCGAGAATCTTATACAGAGGAAATTTAGCCAGATTTTCTGGGGCATGTCCTTCATGCTTTCTGAGTCAGTGGTGGTTTCTGCCTGGGTCTCCAAGAGACCTAAAACCATGAGGTTCAGTGATGCATGTGGTCCTTTCCCAGCTTTCCCCATGGCTCAGGGACCTCCACAGATTCCTCAGGCCCAGCCCTTGCCCCACCAACCCGTGACACCAAGCTTGACAGGTGTGAAAGAAGCCCAGACACTGGGCAGCCTCCCAAGCTCTACACTAAATCGAAGTAGAAGTAGGGTCTGTGTAAAAGATTATTCTACCAGTGAGACAAAGATACCGGTATCCCTACCAATTGAAAACCAGGATCTGGAGTGGAAAGACACTTTAGACTCTAGTGCCCCAAAACAGCAAGCAGGCATTAGCCGGCCCATTCACAACTTGCCCAATGGCACCCTGACCACTGAACCTGTCAGGTCAGCCTCCATCCTTGCTGAGCATTGTCAGTTCCTCCAGCACCATAAGGGGACACAGAGTGAAGACAAGGTGACTGAGGTGAGAGAAATACGAGGCTCCCCCTTCACGGTCCTCTCATCCCCGGAACTGACACAGCTGTGGGAACATTTCCCAGCCAACAGTCCTTGCCAGCCCAAGAACAAGCCTGAACTCCCTCAGCCCACCCTTGACTCCAAAAGCTGCAAGCTGAGCCAGATGATAGGGTCTGTGTCCTCGGCGATACCCTTAAAGAAGTCAGAAGCATGTGACATGCACAACCCCATCAAAAAGGGCCCCAGTTTAAGTGCCAACGATTTTCCTTGCACATCAAGCAGGAGCCCTGGGAAAGGCCTGGAACCCAGAAAGCCTGCACTGAGGACAGATCAGCAGTCCTATGTGAACACCGTCCAGGACCTTTCCTTCCTCGACCCACAGACTCAGATGAAGCTGGAATCAAACATCACGCAGCTTCCTATAAAACGAAGTAGGAGACCATATCTACAGACTCTTGAGTCAGGGGATCTCACCATGCCAGGGATTCCAGCCTCATCCCTTCCCCAGCCTGTGTATCCCTCCTCACCCACCTCTGTTTCTAAGGCTGAATACTATTCCAAGGCTGCCATGATCTTAGAAAAATTGCATCACCGAGATCCAGGAGGGACAAGGGTAGAAACTGTGTCAACTGCCAGGCTGCGGAGTCCTCTGCTTGCACACTCACCTTCACAGGTTCAGGTGATACAGAGAGCCCCTCCACCAGCTGCCAGCCATGGGCCGTCCAAGGCCCTTCCACATACACGGAAGAGCTACCTGGGCACTAAGGTCCAGGCTTTCTGCTTCCAGACAAAAAGCCAGCAGAACAGGACTGTCCGAGGGATTGGAAGAAGCAGCGTGCAACCAAGGACCAGCCCAAGAATTTACAAACCTGCAGCACGGATGAAGTTTGAGAACATGGCCTCAGGACATCCCTACTGGAGTGGGACAATGCTGGGCCCTCAGGAAAGGATCCCACCTTCAGTGGTCAAACAAATCAATAGGTCGAAGGAGAAAGAAGGGACCCCTCCTGTATGGAAAGTGAGTCTGGAATCCACGGAGTTTCCCAGTAGCCAAGTCATCAATATCTATCTCAGGGTCTTTGAGTCTCCAGAGGCCAACAGAAGTCCAGGCCATTTTCAAACACCCACTCCAAGGCACTCAGGAGACTCAGCTCTAAAAACACCAGTATATAGTGAGACTGACTTCAGATCAAGCAAGCAACCACAGTCCTGGTCTGTGGGCCATCGTCCAGACAGCTCCAGTTCAGTGAGCTTGCCTTCAGAGCACCTGTTTCCCAGCTTCCAGAATAGAACCAAAAAACCCAAGACTTCCCAGAGCCTGGGTGATGTCTTCGTAAGGAGAGATCACAGCCAGAGGACCCAGGACTTCAGAGTTCCCAAGGATAAAATTCAAGCAAAGAATCACAAGGTGTTTCATCCCAACGAAGAGAGGGAGGAATTTATGAGATCCAGAGCCTTAAGCCAGGAAGAACAGCCAGGGAGAGGGACTCCCTCTACTCCGAGCTCCACCTGGTTCAAGGATACAGCCACGACCAAGACTGAGCCTTCTCTTGATATGCCAGGAATAAAACAGACCCCTCAAGAAAGTTATCTGAAGAATATCATAAGGATTATTCTACAATATCTCGACCTCAGCACAAAAGACAAGGGGCAGGAGGATTCTCTGAAGAAAGAAAGCTCCCCGCCATCATCTACGATGACCCAGGAGGAGTCAGACACAAAAGAAAAGCTCATCTACAGCAGGGCAACTGAAGTGCAATCTCTCATGAACAATGTCGTACAGCTCCTGGTGAACTGGCTGGGCCTTAAGGTAGGGCACCCATCAGAGGCGCAATGGTGCAAAGCGGAACCACTGATACCCCAGCTGAGAGACTCTTTTTTTCATTTTCCTGAGGGCATCTATGAACCAAAGAAAATAAGCAGACCAGAGAAAATAAGCTCTGGTCCCCATACCAGCCCCATGGCTCAGAGCCACACATTCAGGAACAAGGTGATCGGGGACAAACATCAGTCAGGTATTGCTACCCAGGAAACCTGTGTTCCACATCAGAACAGCGTGAAGAGAGGAATGGGCTGTGAGCAACTCCCCTCTCCCAAGGGAAACAACCATCCATGTAGGCACGGGGAAACTGGAGACAAGCAGCAGTTAGGTGTCGGTGCCCCGAGAACCTATGACTCAGATCAAATCAGAACGAAGAGTGGAATGCGCTGCTGTCCACATACCAGCCCCAAGGACACAACCATGTGTTTATGCACAGAGATGTTGGAGACAAACTTCCATCAGGTGTTGTCCATAGAGCCTGTGACCCACACCAAAGTACAAAGAAAGGAATGGGCTGTGGCCCCCTCAACCAGTTCCACAACCATCCAGTCACATACAGGGGAACTGGAGACAAGGAGCAGTCACCCCAAACAGACCTTACCAGCATAGGTCTAGGAGCAGGTGACTCAGGCCACCATGGTCTTTGCGCATCATGAACTACTCCATACGATGCCCCATCTGCCCAGCCGTTGTTTCCCCTGTGATTTCCTGGTAATAAATGTCATTTTATCTTATTTTTTCTTGCAAAGCAAACCTTCTTCCTACTGATGCTCATACTCATTGCTGATGGCTCCTGAGAGACAGGAGCCTCTTCCTAGTTTACACTAGTTCGTTTTAGTGCAGTGGTTTCTGTCTTGCAGGGATGGGGAGGGGAAGGTCAGCATTCCGTCTGCCACAGTGCAGTCTCTGGAAAGAATGGGGCCTGTGGGGAAGTCATGGTCACTGTGTGGTGTCCTCATCCAGACCCATCCCTGTCCAGTTATCATTCCATCATTACAGAGGCAACAGTCTAGGGAATTTTCAGGGTGAGCCAACCCTGTGAAGACCGCACCCAGGTCTGTGGCTCATCGTCTTTTCCTTAGTTTGCTCCACCTTGACATTTGCGTCACTGTGCAGGTTGGTGTGCAGAGACCCCAGGGAGTCAAGACCCTGCACATGTCACATGTCACCTGTCACAAATTGTTTCAGCCCCCACTTCAAAGGGGACAATCTCGACCTGCATTTCCAGGACCAGGCATAGAGAATACCTATCCCAGGAGCCCCTACTCACCTCGATGCAGGCTGAGGATGGGGAGACCCCCAGCACCTCTTACCTCAGCCTGCGTGACAGGGCAGTGACACTGTCCATAGTCTGCCTGCCTTTCTGACTAGAGCAGGGGCCAGAATAGAGCTTGCAGTGTGTGACTACAGTTGGCTACTGAGGGCTGAGTCACACAGGCCTGCGTAGTAATTCAGAAAGTGCCCCCGGAGAGCCACAAGCATCTCCTCAGGTTCACTCAATTTCCTCCCTGGTGACCTGCATCCATCCTGCCCATGCCATCACTGGATCAAACCCAGACTCCTGAGACCCTCACCTCAGAGAGCATGGACCCATGGACCCCAAGTAGGGTTTTCTACTTGGGCTAAAGCTCCAGAATGTTCATCCTAGGTGATGCTATTATCTCCTCCTCCTCCTCTTCCTCCTCCTCCTCCTCCTCTTCTTCTTCTTCTTTTCTTCTTCTCCTTCTTTTCTTCTTCTTATTTTCCTCCTTCTCCTCCTCTTTCTTCTTCTTCTGTCAAAATGTGGTTTCTCTGTAGCTTTGGAGCCTGTCCTGGAATTAGCTCTTATAGCCCAGACTGCACCGAACTCACAGAAATTTGCCTGCCTCTGCCTCCCAAGTGCCACCCTGCTCACTCACCTTTAATAGAATGAAACACAATAAATACTATGAGACTATCTTAATTTTTTCAGTTTTAGTTGACCTCCACTCAAATGATTACGTGGCCTGTTTTACTAGGACCACCTTCTGCTAATCCAAGTCCCCACTGTGCTGACATCTCAATATGCGGCTCATATGATATACCAGTTGCTGTTTTGCTATAAAGAATGTCTAATTCAGCGTGCAGATTGCTGTCTAGTGGAAGATTTCTATATGGATAAAATTTGAAAATCCACAGAAGGCCCCCGTCCGTGTCCATTGTCTGGCCCAGTTCAACCTCTGGTCTTCTCTATTTTGTTTTAACTCTGCCCTCCATTCTATCAAGTTCTGTCCTAAGCAAATCATGTTTCAGCCCCTCTGCTCCTTCATAACACATCTCTAATATTTTCTCTTTGATTTCTTCAGGTATTTAATTTTAGCGTAAAATAAAGGAAACATACCAAAATATGTGGTATCCATTCAGTACTCCTATGCAAACAATGGCAAAAACACTCCCAGGGAGAAGATTACAATATTGGTTTTCCCTTCACAGCTTTGTGCAGTGACTGCTCATGAGCCTCCTCTTCCCAGTGAATCCTACCCAGCCATACAATATTCGTTCATGGACTCTCTGAAATCTTAGTGCAAACCTACACGCCACCCTTATTCTTGCATTATGCAATCTGAACATCCAATACCACATGAACAGTGCTTGCCTAGGTCTGTGGCCAACGCTTGGTGTAATCTGGCCCCTGCCATCACAATCTAGGTGTCTCTGCACCTTGGTGGATGAGACTTGCGATGATGCTCTCCTTGGTGGCTTCCGTTAAGCTTGGGATCCTCTTGGCGACATACTCAGTTTAGATGTGTTCCCACATCTCAGTTTAGATTTGTATTTTCTCCATTTAGAACCTTCGATGAGCGATCTCTTGCCCTAACTAGACCATTCCTACAGTCCAAGAGGCTTATGTTTGATGGTCTTATTCACTTTTTAAGAATTTATTTTTGAGACGTTTGAATAATGCATTTTGATCATATCCACTCTTGCCCCCTGATTCTTCCCAAATATCTCCTCCTCCTACCCGTCCAACATTTTGCCCTTTTTGTGCCTCTTGAGACCAATTTGTACTGCCCGTATATTCCGCTGGAGTATGGGCTACTTCCCAGGGACTGTACCCATCGCAGAAAACTGTCTCCCCCTCTCTCAGACCACCAATCATCTGCTAGTTGTTCCAGCCCAAGCTGCAACCATGAGCTCCTGCCTACCCTTTTAAGGTTGTTACTTGAGGAAGCTTGCCATTACAGACGCTCTTCCTGGTGTGAGCTGACCATCTTCTAGGATCCTGGAATCTTCTCTTTTTTTTCTTTCCTTTTTTCCTTTCAACATTTTTTGTCATGGGACCTGTGGTTTATTCTGGCCTCAGACTCAAGGTGTTCCTGTTCTAACTCTAGAGTGCGGGGTTTACAGCCATATGCCACCATACCTAGCCAGACATAACCACACACCGCTGTTTTGTTTTGCTTCTTGCCTTTTGGGTTTTTGAGGCAGGGTTTCACAGAGCACAGGTTGACCACAAACTTTATCTGTAGCTGAGGATGACCTTGAAATCCTGACCCTCCTCCTCCACCTTCCTCCTTCCAGGCCTGGCTCCTTGAGCCATTCTTTACGTCTCTCCTCTCAGTCAGTATGTGATCTATCCTCTGATACTTTCTTCTCTCTCTTTACAGACAGCAGAGTCTGGAATCTCTTCCTTCTGCTTCTGCGGCAAGCTCTCTGGTTATCTCACCTCACTGCTCTTTTCACGGCCCAGCACAAGTCTAAGTGTGGTTCCGGCATTCCTCTGTTCAAACCTGCGCAGTGATCTGCTCTATCATTTAGGGTAAAGCTGGGGTTCTCCCTGGGACCACCATAAAGCGTCATTTCCTAGTCACCACCTCCACCTCAGTTCTCACCACTGTGTCACACTCAGTGTCCTGACTCTGCCCTTCCAAGGACTCCAGAGATGGGATGTGTGCCTCCACTTCCCCATTTTACATGTGACGTTCTTACAGCCTGACCAATCTTCTGGATTTCAGCATTTCCTGAACATAGGTCTGGAACATCTTCTTCTTAGACATCTACATGCCTACAGTAAGTTCAGATATGAGTAACAGAAAGGTTTATGACCACACAGTGTAAAACTGGACTTCACTAGTCCTTATCTAACATCTGCTAATCTTCTATCCATCTATCTATCTATCTATCTATCTATCTATCTATCTATCTATCTATCTATCTATCTATCCACCTATCTATCCATCCACCTATCCATCCATCTATCTATCCATCCATCCATCCATCCATCCATCCATCCATCCATCTATATTTTAGTTACTATTCATGTTCCATCATTTACTTTCTATCACTGATAATCTACTTACTTAATCTAGTCTATATCTTCTGTCAATTATCAATGATCTATCCATCTATATAGAGGTTTTTGTTTTGTTTTGTTTTTGAGACAGGGTCTCACTATTTAGTCCAAGATAGCCTATAACTTGCTTGGGCATCCCCTCTGGCTCTAAATTTACTCTCCTCCTGCTTTAGTCTCCTGGGTGTAGGGATTACAGGCAGGAGCCACCATTTTTGAGTAGTCTAAGAACTCCTAGGTTCAAGTGATCCTCCTGTCTCACAATTTTGAGTAACTGAGACCATAGGTATGCACCACTGTGCCTGGCATTTAAGTTTTGTTCTGCTCAATTTTCCCCGATGCCCCCGTCATGCCGCTCAGTGTGCATCCTATTAGGTAAGACTGGATGCAAAAGATTTCTGATCCCATCCTTTAGTGTATTTCCACAGAGGGCTCAGCTTTCCCTTCATCTCTTCGGGCAAGGTCTCTCAGGGAAGACTGCAATGTGAGAAGGTGGCAGCAGATGGCACTGTAGAGAAAGGATGAGCATCGTATGGCAGCGTCCGCAGTGGACACACCTGGTGATGTGGAAGAGGCGCTCATTATGAGACGACCTCATCGCCAGATGTGCCCACTGCAGACACTTCAATTCGGAGACGAGCTCGCTGTGAGACACCGCATTCCCTGCTCCGACCTTCACCTTAAACGGGAGGATATTTTGGTGATAAAGAGACGATGCTGGTGACCAGGAAAGCAAAGCTGCCCCTCGTTTCATGTTCCCATCCCAAGCTTGGGACACATCGACGCCACTCTGCAAAGTCTGTGTGATTGTGAACGTGAAGGTCACAATCAAGTACCTTAGATACTGTCTTAACAGAGGTGTCTCTATCGTGATTCAGTGTCTAGGAGTGACGGTGGTTAGTTTCCTTTGGGGATAAATGTAAAGACTGTGTGTTTGGGATGAGACACCTACTTTTTTGCAAAACCCGTATTTCTGCAGAATCTGAAAACAATGTTGTGTGCTCTTTCCAGACAGAATGATGGGAGAGGCATTGCTCAAAGACTCTGGTGGAGTTTTCTTTGCGCTCTTATTAAAGGTGGGGGGAGACATGTAACAAACTAGAACTGAGAAATAAGAAATTAAAAAGAGATTCAAAGTTCCATCTTCAGCCACAAACACAGTACATATCTAAACTAGGCCAGGGATGGGAATCAAAGGACTATAAAGGATATAGCTCAATTGATGGGGAGCTTGCCCCTATTGAAGTTCTACATTTTTT
Organism: Microtus pennsylvanicus; assembly: GCF_037038515.1. Classification (NCBI taxonomy): domain Eukaryota; kingdom Metazoa; phylum Chordata; class Mammalia; order Rodentia; family Cricetidae; genus Microtus; species Microtus pennsylvanicus. The sequence continues at coordinate 82,617,632 of NC_134582.1, read as the reverse complement.
TTTTGAGGAACTTTCATACTGATTTCCATTTTGGCCACACTGATTTGTATTCTTAGCAACACTGCATAAGGATTCCTTCCTCTCCATACACCGTCAATAGCGTATATTGTTTGATTTCTTTATGGTAGCCTTTCTAACCGGTGAAATGGAATTTGGTGATGTATCTGATTTGTTTTGGGTGGTTTGAGACAGGTTCTCACTACATGGCCCGGGATAGCTTCAAATTTACAGTAATCCTCCTGTCTCGGCCTCCAGATCCTGGTATTTCAGGTACAAACCAGCGTGCCCAGTTTCAGCATAGTTTTGATTCACAGTTCCAAAAGGCAAGGTGTGTAGTTTGCTCGGATAGAGGTGGTGCCACAGGAGCCCACAGACTGTCGGGTGGGAGAATCAAACAACTATGCACAAACATCCCTTAATTCCTAGTTCCCTCCATTTCATAAATGGAGTTTTATCTTAGACTTTTTTTATTAAATTTTAATGAAACCTAAGAAAGCATAAGACAAATGATTGAGGGCATCTTGGTCAAACACGTGCCCCTCTACCTGTCTATTCAGCAGGCAGTAGAAACATAAATGGGCAAATTAAATTCGACTCATTGCTTACTTGGCATAGAGGAGCTTCAAACGGTGGGTAGCTTTTCCATTTTCTCCAAATACACAGTGCCGTGTGTATGAACGGTTCCCACACTGCACTGGGTAACAAGGTGAGAAGGTTGTAAGTTACAGGTCATCCAGGCTGCACAGTGAGTTCCAGGCCTTCTTGACTGCCTAGCAAGGCCCAGTCTAACTCCCTCACCTAAAATGTACCGAACATAGATTTGAAACTTAACTTTTAATTGAAATTACCCTGTATAAATTTTAAACCATGCAGATAATACCTTTTAAGCAACGGAGGCATGCTAAATTCAGGAAGTGGCTGGTTCTGAGGACTGATGTAAGGAGCAAGGCTAGAAAAGGAAAGGCGGAGATTGACCCTAATCTCCAGGGACCTCGGGTCCACTTACACAAACATATGCACTTGTCTTTCCGTGCAGCGATACGATAGTTTTTTGTGATATTTTTCTGTCCGTGTTCCCTATAAGCTTACATTTCTTCATATTATAAATGCCTACACCGACTGAGAAATATCACAAGAACCTTTAAATGATGGGAGCATAAGAAGCTAGGAAGGGTTTTACTAGGAGCGTCCTTCAGAAGGGAAAGGGTGAGTGAATATATAAGAAACTGAGCAACTTTAACTGCTGCCGCTAGAGCCCAGGAAACCAAATCCTGTTGCACAGTCGAGCACGAGAGGCTGGAGGTATCTGGAAAACAAGCAGGAGCCAGAGGTGTGCAGGGGCTATTGAGGAAAGGATGCCTTCTTCCCGTCCTTCATCCTTCTGTGTGTATGAATTTCATTTTAGTGTGTGTGTACCTGCATATATGTACTCAGATTAGTGTAAGCAGGAGCCCTTGGGGTTCCAAAGAATCATCAGGTCCTCCAGAACTAGGGGTACAAACAGTCGTGAGTCACCATGGGGGTGCTGAAAACTGAACCCAGGTCCTCCGCAAGAGCAAGCAGCTCTTTTAACTGCCAAACCACATTTATGGACTAGGTCCAATTTAAACTCGAATGCATAAGAGAAGAACTTGATTGCACAGCACTTGCTAGAAATAAATAGCTTGAGGCAGGAAATGGAAGTTTTTTTTTAAAAGAAAAACAGGTATTTAATTTGTTCTTTAGACAGTCATGCTTGTAAGAAAAACTAGTTTTCATTTTCTTCTTTTTGTGATGGGAAAGCATTTTATTTCAAGCACCAGTAAGTGATCTTAATATTTTCAATGTGTTAAACTCTATATCATTTCACAGCATCTCTCATGTACAAAACAGCCACGTCTAATTTTAGCACACGTTGAAATTCTCGTGTAAAATACCACACATTAATTTTATTTACAAACGTGAGTTAATGTTTAAATAGCACCATAATCTAGAAGGATAAGTAGGGACAAGAAGAATGAAAAGTCAATCCATCCACACCTTTGTGGATATATTATGGCTTCTAGCTCAGTGTTTTCATGAAGTTCCTGAGTGTGTGAACAGAGGGTCTCTGTTTCTATACCTGCTTCTTGTGCCTTTTCTTGGGCTTTTTTCCTTCTGATTGTTTTAACCTATTCTGGTGTGTGCTTGGTTTTTGTTCTAGCTTATTATAATTTGTTTTATCTTATTGTTCTCCCTTAGAAGCCTGTTTGTTTTCTAATGAGAGACAGAAAGGGGCTGGATCCAGACAGGAGGGGAGGCGGGCAGAAACTGGGAAGAGTAGAGGAGGGGAGGCTATATCATACGAGAAAAAAAAAACTATTTTCAATAAAAGGAAAACATGGAACTGGAAGACAGCTTTTGGGGTGTGTTGTCTAGATTTAGGGATGAGAGAGGAATAATGATATGGAGAGTTGCAGGGTGAAAATGTTCCAGTCCTAGGCGGAGACAGCTGACTTACTTTTAACAGCCTTGCTTGATATGTCTTTAGCGAAACACATCTTACCTGTGTAGGCAATTTAGGTGGGTTTTGTTGTTGTTGTCTGTCTGTTTGTTTGTTTGTTGAGACAAGGTCTTGTAGTCCTGACTGTCCAGGAACCTGCTATGTAGACCAGACTGGTCTCAAAATCACAGAGATTCACCTGCCTCTGCTTCCCAAGGGCTGGAATTTAAAGGTGTGTGCAACCAACCAAGCCTGTACGACCGGTCAGATGAATTGGAAGGTCTTGACTCTGAGTCAGCAAGAGAAGCACAAAGTAGTTCTACGAGTGGGTGGTTTCTTTCCCTTCCGAGTCCCCTTAATTTTCCACCATTTATCCTACCTTGGGAGGATGAGTCAACATGAAAATGGTAAGCTGTGCAGGATCTGAAAACCTGCTTTTGTTTCACTTTCTTTTTATGTGTGTGTGTAATTGTGTGCATGTGTGTGCCATGGCTAACGCCATGTGTGGCTGGGAGTCAGAGAACAAGTGGAAGCTGCTCCTGTTTCCGTCACGTGTGTCCCGGGAATCAAACTCGGGTCCCCAGTCTTAGTAGCAAGTGCCTTCACCCTCTGAGGCATCTCATCGACCCTGCTTTGCTTTTGAAATGGGATGCAGCTCAGGCCTTCCTTGGACTCTGTGTGAAGCAGGGAATGGCTTTGAACTTCTGGTCCTCCTGTCTCTTCCTCCCAAGAGGTTAGATGTTGGCTCTGGAACGCAGGATGGAGGTGCGGAGTTGATAGAGAGAAGACCCTGACTTCCCATTGTCATTCAGGCAAGTGGCCCTGAGTAGCTGGAGCTCTCTTTGTTTATACAAGTTCTAATGTGTTTAAGCAAGAGCAGTTTCAATTCATTTCTCCTTATCCAAAAATCATTAACATTTACTCATTTTAGTTTCTTTTCCTCTTCCCCACTCCTTTATTGCCATTAATTAACCTTTACCTCATATCTACGCATGATTTTTACATTGCAAGCCAAATGATTTTATCTAGTCAGGCACGTGCTATTATTCATATTGTGCCCAGGCTGGCAGCAGACAAGTGGTTACAAACATGAAAGGCATTCAAACCCTGTAGCCTTTAATAGTGCGATGCCTTTATATCTTTGCACTTAGTAGAGGGTGAGATACCAACCTAAAATAGTATTGCCCAGGTATAAGTCTAATAGTTTCTAATAGGTCTACATATCACTTTTATGTGAACAGTGGTTCTTTTTTATACATTTCCAGACTGGTAATGATTAATACCTAACTCTTAACTGTTGCGACCAAGTTTCTATTTTTCCTGGTACTTGTACTTATTCCCCCCCCTCCCCCCCACTAAGAGTCTAGACTCCACGCCTGGCCCAGATGTAGGACGCTGAATAATCCCGTTAGGTAGGTTGTACCTGGGAGAGAATTATGAAAAGCATAAGTGTTCTGAGAGTAATTCTGTGACTGCTGCCCACAGCCAGCTGACTCTTGGCCTCATCGGGACAATAAAGCCTTTGCCCCGCCTTGCTCTAGCCTTGCTGTTTGGTGGGATCAGGACTCTGGTTGGTCCCCACTGCTAGCTCATGTCAGAGGGGTTGGAGATACCGGATATCCAACTAAGCAGATACTAAGCAGGAGAAGCTTTTCTTGACTCTGTTCCTCAGCTGCTTCTGTCTCTGGGGTGGATACTGGGGTCCATGGATGTAAGAGCTACACACAGGGAAGTGAAAAAAGGAAAACTCAACTTGGGTTCAGAGAATAAAATAAAATTCTCCATTCATTTCTCTTCTTTTAGGTTTACTTATTTTATTTTATATATTATGTGTATGAGTGGAACAGGAGTCATGGACAATTGTGAGCCTCCATTTCAGTAATCCAACCCAGGTCCTCTGCAAGAACAAAGCTCATAACCAATGAGCTGTCTCTCCGGGTACCTACCCTTCCTTCTTCCCTCCCACCCCTGGGGAATTGGCTTTATAACTTAGCTTCTTTTCAGCTTATGACGTCACTTCCAGTTAGGAACTGCCCTCTCCTCCAGGAAGCTTTTCTGTTACGTATCCCATTTGTCCCCCTGTCCTCCGTGTGTGCACAGAGAACTCCCCAGGCTCCACTTCCCCTCCCTCCAGGCTGCAGCTCTCCGCAGCGGGTTTGCAAGGCTGTGACCCCATGCCAAATGGCAGCCCCCTCCCCCGCTGTGACCTGGCGTAAAACGGCACAGCCTATGTTCTCTAGACTCAGCGGCTCCCAACACCATTTTCTTATGAGGTACACTGGGGTTCTCTAGGGTTTTTCCTTCACCTATGGGCTCCATCCTGTGCCCTACCATGGACCCAGATTCTGTCCCTGCTTCTACGCTCTGAGTGGCCTGGCTTCCATTCCTCAGTCTTCAGGTTTCCTACTGTGAGGCTCCTTGCTCAGGGCTCACTCCTCAGAGGTCGGTTTAGAGCTCTCTCCAGGTTCTCCATGCACACCCCACCGGCGCCCCAGCTTACTGGTTCACATCCAGAAGCACCTCTCAATCCATCTTCCCACAATCCTGCCAGGCTCTGAAACATCATTCTGCCAATGTCTCCAATACCGCGGACTGGGTTTACTTTCTACTTGACCTGATGGATCTTCTAGCATGTTCCTCCAGGTTTTATGGGCCACAGCTGCTAAGCTTTGTCTGTAAAGGTGTTGCTTATAGGCGAGAGTTGGAGCAAGCGCTGCCGTGTTGCCTCCCCTAGCCCACAGTGAACACTACTGTAGAATGTGGTCTTTTGAGCAAATGCGGCTCCCTGACTGTGAATGTTCCCAAACAGAAGGGTGGAAAGAGTCCGCAGACCCTTGCTGGTGTTCTAGCCACTCCTCTGAGACATGTGTATGCAATCTGCCTAATGATACCACACGTGGACTCAATCTCAGGAAGGGCTAAAGTGGTACCAGAGTATAGAGACAGGGGTGATGGTGGCGTTTATATTGCTGTCTTGAGGAGCAGCCTCCAGCAGCACAGGGCTTGAGGGGAGCCTACAGAATCTGTGGACTTTGACTTTTCTATCTGAGAGAGTAAAACTCAGGAGCCAGAGAGAAAAGGAAAACACACACACACACATCTCCAACATGGCAGGATCACCCCGAGGATGCTGATGAACGCAAGCCTTCAGCAGGTCAGAGAAACTGAGGAGGAGATGCAGAGCAGGTGAACCAGTGGACAGACCAGCACTGCCTGGGGGACCAGCCTCCAGCAGCGCAGGGCTCAAAAAAAAAAAAAATCCCCGGAGTCAGCAGGTACTGACATTTTTATCTGAGGGGGTTAAGGGAAAAGACACAACATACTGTTGATGGTGGTTTCCTTTAGACCCTTTCTCTATTATTCGTTTGCATTTTCTTTATTCTTTATTTTCCTGGTGATTTTCTTCTCTCATTCTTGATGTTTTCCTTCTCCTTCTATCTAACTCTATCTTTATTCTCTCTCTTACATCTTATACACCCAGCAAAATCTTTCAGGTAATACAAAAATTACAATATGGTTGCATTCTATTTTCCAAGTGATTAATTACAATGAATACAAGTAAAAAAAAAACATGTTTTTTTTTATCACCCTTACATTAAAACAAAGTCATCCCAAGAACCCACATACATTTACATCTAAGCAACTTGTTACAGATTAACAGAGTATGAGCAAGCAGGAAGTATTTTTTTTCCTCAGTCATTTTTTTACTGGCAGGCTGCATGTTGTGGTTACAAAGGAAGAAGTAATCACTTTATTATTTATCTTAAAAGTTAATCTTATAAGCACTCTTAAAGGAATCACAAAGCTAAACTTTTATACATGAAAATCAATCAGTCAGCTCTACTTTAAATCTTTAGGGTGCCTACCCACTCATCAATGGGTTTTATACCAGGAGATAGAGGACAAAAATGGGTACAAGAAATTAATCGCCACCTTTGGTCACCAACCAACCCTAGCAAGAAAGGCATGTCCGCTAATAATAACTGGGCTGCTTTGTTCTTGTTCCCTGACCTTAACGAGTTCCTCGTTCAACTGTGAGCCTTTCTAAAACTTCAAATTGACTCCGGGTTTTTCACTTCAAAGCTATTTGACAAAAACATCTTAGTCTAACTTAAATTATTTTCAAGTTTTGTTTCAGCTACAATGCACTCCAAAACCTGTGAACACATCTCCCAACATTAAGATGAGAAGAATTTAAGCTGATGACGCTTCTGGGACTCAGTTGCTTTCTTTAATTATGAATCTGAACCACGGTCTCTACAGCTCCTCAGTAGAAACTCACTTGTTCTAACTGTGTGATGCTTCCTTGTTTTATTTTTTTATCATCAAAACTCTATTCAAACTAACATAATTATTATCAGACAGTACAGCTTAGGAAGAAATAATCCTCATAACAGTCCACAGGTAAAAGTGCCCAGTCGAATGGGATTTCCATGAGATAAACACACTACATTACAGACAGTGGGAATCTCCCCACACCCACTCACACCGTGCCGGATACCAGAGAAAGATGGCAGCGGCAAACATGTAAAGGCACAACAGAAGCAAAAGACATTCTGGAGTCTGTGGTCTTGGGGTCTTGCCTAACTAAGATTCACCCATCAGTGATTTGCTTCCTGGGGGCTGACACCTGAATTTCAGTCGTCAGCTGCTGCTCCTCTGACACGACCACCGGCAATAGGCAGATACTCGAGGTCTCTTCCGAGGCCAAAGTTTAGTTCTTCATTTTATTGTTCTTTCTGTCTACTCAGTTTTGTTTGTTTGTTTCCCTTCTATCTATCTTGATGTCTTCTTTCTAACTTTCCTTCTACGTCTTTCTGCTGTTTTCCTTTTCTCATTCTTGACGTTTTCCTTCTAACTGTTTTTCCTCTTACAGCTTATATACCCTAGCAAAATCTTTCAAGCAATATAAAAATTACAATGTTGTTACATTCCATTTTTCAAGTGAATGATTACAATGAATACAAGCTTAAAAAGACAGCATGTTTTTCATATCCCTTACATGAGCAAATATTTTATGTACTACAGGTGAAAAACAAGAGGTCTCAAGAACCCATATACGTTTATACCCAAACAACGAGTTATAGATTAACAAAGTGTAAGCAAGCAAAGTATTTTTCTCAGCCAGTTCTTTTACTGGCAGGCTGCATTTTGCAATTTTACATTTTGCATTTTGCCAAGAAAGGACCAATTATTTTATTATTTATCTCAAAAGGAAATCTTATAAGAAATCTTAAAAGAATCACAAATCTAAACTTTGATACGTGAAAAACAATGTCATCTCTACTTTAAATCCTCAGGGTGCATGCCCTCTCATCAACAGTTTTTTATATCAGAAAACTAAGGGCAGAATTGGGTACAAGGAATTAATCATCATCTTTGATCACCGACCAGAAATCTAGAAAGAAAGGCATGACAGCTAATAATAATTGAACTACTTTGTTCTTGTTCCCTGACCTAGATGAGTCCCTGACTCAACTATGTGCCTTTCCTAAATTTCATGTTGTATCTTTGGGTTTGTCACCTCAACGCTATTAAACAAAAACACCTCAATGTAGTCTTAAGTTATTTTTAAGGTTTTGTTTTAACTATGATACACACCAAAACCTGTGAGCACATCTCTCAATATTAAGATTGAAAGAATTTTAGCAGGCTGGGCTTCTGGGACTCCATTGCTTTCCTCAGTCATTAACCTAAACCACAGTCTATACGGTTCCTCAAGAGACGCTAGCTGTGTGACATTTCCTTGCTCTTGTTTTCTATCCTCTGAAGCCCTGGTTTTATCATGAGTGGGGACAATATTTTCTCCTATCTTTACCTATATTAAATTTCCTACTAAGCTAAACTTTACCATAATGCCTGACTATATATATTAAAGACCCTCAGTCGTCAAAATCCTATTCTAACACTATTATTGTATAAATCATCTCGTCAGCTAAACAAAACCACTTAGGAAATCATCTTCATAATAACCCACAGGTAAAAATGCGCAGTAGGATGGGATATTTCTCAGAAATAATCACATTGCATTAAGGGCACTGGGGCTCTCCCTATGCCCATTCACACCATGCCAGATACCAGAGAAAAATGGCAGTAAGCAAACTTGCAAAGACATAGCGGTGGCAAGAGACATTCTGGGTGAAGGCTCTCGGGCCTTTCCTATCAGAGCTTTACCCAGCAGGTCTTTGCTTCCTGATGGCCCATTCCCTGAAGTCAGTTGCCACCTGCTGTTCCTCTGACGTGGCCACCAGCAGATTTATTTGAAGAGGGTCTCCATCTATACACTATGAGGATACTGTCAGGTTCCAACACTCCAAAATGACAATTTGGGTTCAGCTCAGGCTGGACTTGGATCCAGTAAACCCTCAGTACTCCACAGAGACCTTGTAAAGTGGGTTTGCTTACCAGAAAAGCAGTCTTATCTTATCCACTGCTGCAGCTCCCCACCTCCACAAGGGGCATCTGCTTCTCTTTTGACTCAAATAGGCCTCCAACAGTTCAGAGCCCCACACTGGTTCCCAGGCTGTTCCAGCTAACCTGCCCTCCTCTCACCGCAGCGTAGCCCCTTGGAACTGGCAGGACCTTCCCATCCTTTCTGCTATCTTCTCTGCTCCCATAGCCCTGGCAATTGTCAGTCTGCTTCTCTCCCCACCTTCTCTCCGTGCCCCTTTTTCTGTCCTAGAGAGGTAGTCATGGCAGACTCACCCAGGTGCCTCTGGCTGTTCTCTTTCTCTTCTTCACACTAAAAACTCCTCCCTGGATCATGGGGTGCTCATGCCAGCAGTTTCTTTACTGCTGCGACCCCTTACACACGGAAACCATCATCCATGTTACATGAAGACTTCCCTCTCAGTACAGCTTCTTGAAGTTGCCAGAGTTCTTTCCAATAACCCCTTACCCATGTTCTAAGAAGAAGCCTAATAAACTCACTGGCTCCCCAGATGGTGGGGAACTATGGTAGGATCCTGCTTTGGTTTCTCGGTGAGACTTTCTGAGGAAGGACAGGCAATGTTTATGCCTCCCCGCGGATGGAATCTCACATCAGCTACCCTATTCTCCAGGCTTCTTGTCTTCGACTTTTAGCTCAGCTGCCCCTGCCTTTTCCCCTTGCCCTCATAGGCAGCTCACACTAGTGCCATCTTGATGGCTATGTGGGCATGAGACCTGGCTTGGAAGGAGCCACCTACGGGGATGGCATGAATCCCTAGGGGATACGGAAGGGGCTCTTTAATCAATGGATTCCTCAGCTTCAACTTCCTCTCCTGGTCCCTCCTTGGGTAAGCAAGTGTCTGTGGGTCACATCAGCCCTGGGGGGATTTAAAAAAGAGAAACCTACAGAGACACTGATGGGTCTTCTGGCAACACACATGAAACCACGCCAGACTCACATGTTAGAGGACAATCTTAAATGTGCTAAACGATAAAATTTCTAAAAGCTTTCCACTGTCTCTTCTTGCCACTTTCGCGTGCTTGCATTGTGGGGTGAGGGGGGGTATGGGTTGTGTATGTACATGGGCACGTGTTTGAGTTGTTGATGTACATGTTTGTGGGTGTATACAGGTACGCATATGGAGGCCAGACATTGATGGCTGATGTCTCATTCTCAATTGCTCTCCAGCTTATTTTTTTAACCTTTTTTGTTTGTTTGTTTGATAGTCCTTTTGCTAAACCTAGAGCCCATCAATTCAGCGGCTGGTCAAAGAATCCAGGGTCTGCTGTCTCCAGTTCCTTCCTCCCCAGAGCTATAATTACAGACATATGCCACCAAACTCAGTTTTTTTAATGTGGGTGCTAGGGACCCAAACCCAGAGTGAGTCAAACACTTCCCCAACTGAACAACCTCTCCTCCACTCTCTATTCTTTCTCTCCCTCTCTCTGTCTTTCCTTCTCCTCCCCCCCTTTCTACATTTCCCACATCTTTAATGCACCCTTCCAAGGCATGACTGCCAGCTCCTGGGGGTAGCTCACTCTGGCTCAAGCCAGCCCTTTCTTAATCAAAAAGACAAAGGACAATGAATCCAAGCACACAACCTGACCCCCCCATACACACACACACACACACATGCGCACACACAACACACACACACACACTTCTTTCCTCTTCCACAGGGCATTTCAAGGATAAGAAACTGTGCCATCCCTTTGTCTTGGTGTTCTATCAGCCTTAATCCCCTTGAGCTGGCCCTATCCCAGCCTGCCCCCTAAGAAAAGAGCTCGGCCTTCGATTCCCACTCCCCAAGGATAAGAGTGGAAGCTTCTGGCAAGGGCTTCCCCACCACCCATCAGAAGAAGCATGGACGGCACTGGCCAGCAGAAAGGATGCTTGCTAGTGCTGTTCTCTGCCAGACGCCAGGATCCCCTGGAGCTCGAGCCCTTTGCTGAGAGCCATGGCCGGCACTGCATCAGCTGTGGCTTGGTTTAATAATCAGGAAGCTGGTTCTGAGAAAATCTCTTTAAATCCGCAAGGCTAAGCTGAAGAACTGGGTGGTCGTCTGGGTGAGGTTAAGGTGGCTGCTTCTCCCTGCCCGGTGACCCCTGTTGATGAAGCCCCGCGTGGCAGCTGAGGCATTAGGTAATTGCTTAACTCCCCTCCCCCGCTCTTTTTTGGTCTGAGAATCTGTTATTAGCTTAAAAGTCTCTCTCTGGTGAGAGCGGTACATCATTAGGGAGATTAAACCTCTCAGGGTGGACACTTGGGATTGGAAACCTCTTTTAGGAAGATGAACGAGTTCTATCCAAGTAGCCCGGAAGGGGTGCCCATCACAGGAATGTGAGAACCTCCTTCAGGGCCCACCCTCATGTCTCCCCGGTCTACCAGGGCATACCTGCTTCTGTTTCATCCCCTGTGTTCTGAGGGACGGGAGAAGATAGAAGAAAATAATGGCTCCTACTACGAGGGGAGTGGCAAGGGTCACTCGGTGTTCGCTGCACAAGTACGGGGGCCTGAGTTCAGAGGTCCAAGTGTGGTGGTCCATGCCTATCTCCCCGGCACCAGTGGGGTGGAGACAGGCAAATCCCTAGAACTCACTGGCCAGGTGTCTTAGCTGAATCAGTGAGCTCCAGGTTCAGAGAGAGATGCTGTCTGAGAAAATAAGATGGAGAGAGACAGAGGAAGCCAGCCAGCCCATGTCAGCGTCTGTCCTCTACACTCAAGCTCGCGCACCCTGCCCCCGGCAGATACACACACATATGTATCGGTTCCTAGACATACAAAACATAGAGAGAACCTTCTTGGCTCTGAGTCAGAGCAGAGAGAGAAAAACATAGGAAGAACCTAGAGTCAAGCAGAAGGACCTCCAAGCTTCGCTCCCGTGCAGCCAAACTGAACCAGCGATGTGACCTCATTATTAGTGAGGCTTCGGAAAGCCGCAGAAACGACACGCTTCCTGCTCAGATTGCAGGACGGTGATGCTTACCGCGGGGCGATCGTCCATGGGACTGTGAGTCATGGCAGCTGGTCATCACACCCTCGTTAATCACTGCAGACGAATGTGAGTGTTTTGTCCTTTGGAACGTTCGACTCTGTCTTGTAACCACCGTATGGTCCCCTCTCACCTGTGCAGTGACTTATTTATTGTACTTCAAAAAATATTTGCAGAGATAACAACGAATTAGTGATAGCAAAAAAAAAAAAAATACCCACAAGAGTCCTGTCTCTGAACATGAAGACCTTGGTTATCACTTACGGCCCTCAACCCTAATCGCTCACAGAGCCAAGGCAGAAAGCAACCTACTTTTATATTATTCATTTACTTAGTTCAGATGAGATCTCACCGTGTAGCCCAGATTGAACGCAAACTCACAATCCTCCTGCCTCAGCCTCACAAGTACTGGACTCACAGGTGTACTCCACCAAACCAAGTTCCCCTTTTATTAACACATCATACAGCACACATATCATACAACACACACTCACATACCGTACAACACCGCACATCATATGCCATGCACACACACACACACATGACACAACACAAACATCATATACCACGCACACATGTGCCCACACTCATGTCTCATACGATGCCATGCACATATTACACAATTCACAACACACTCACATACACAATGCACACTCATGCTGATACACATATATAAAACTAAATAAATCGAATAATGGAAGCCCCCTGATGGCAAATGGGGTTGTAGAGCTAGAAGCAGGGCCATGAGGGCAGGAGGATGGCAGACACTTACCAGACCAGACTCTAACATGATCCGATCCTTCATGCAATGCAGGAAGAGGTCACACAAAGACCATGTTCTCTGGACCGCGTACACACAGCAAGTCTCACTGAGTTACACAGAAGCGTTTGATAAGAAGAGCACAGAAGCCTGTCTGACATGGGGTCTGTGGGATTCATGTCCTCAAGGCTAACTATGGAGGCAACCCAACAGAGTTGGGGATGGCATTGTCATACTACAATGTCAGAAGCTTGGGCATCTCTGCCTTAGAAGAAACAATCATAGTCCCGGAAGTCTTCTGAGAGTCCCGGAATGGCGCTGACTACCACCACTGCCAGCAGAAGTGAAGCTGAGCAGGCTGGAGAATGGCTCTTTCTGGTTGCCATGGGAGCACAGTGAACAAGCCAAGTCAGTCCAGGGCTTATGCACTAGCTGCTATCTTACCTTCAGTATCCACAGAGCATCTTGGAGAGCAGCAGCTGTCAGTCATTTTGTCACGGGCGTCAGTGAGAATTATGCTTCTTTATCTTGTACACACACATGTGTATCCCCACATAATCCTCAAAGGCCTGTGTGCTTACCCCTTAGTATCTGTATCAGCTTTCTAGCGCTGTACTGAAATACCTGAGATTTATTTAAGCATACGAAGGAGAAGGGAAGCTGAAGAGGTAGCCCAGCTGGTAGAGTGCCTGTCTGTGTTCAATCCCCAGAACCCACGTAAAAAAAGGGGGGGCGGAGCTAAACATCGTGTTATACTCTTGAAATCCCATTGATGGGGAGATGGAGGCAGGGTGGCCTCTCAGTCTCACTGGCTGGCCAGTTTACCTTACTTTTGAGTTTCAGGTCAGTGAGAGACTGTCTCCTAAAAAGAAGGGGCGGGTGCATGAGAAAGACCACACAAGGTTGTCCTCTGGCCTCCGTGTGCGCCCACACACATGAACACACAGACATACAAACACAAAAAAGGAGAAAGGCTTCTCCTTTATAGGTTGCTACAGGATTGTTTGGTGGCTTAGTGGTTAGGGTCTTTCCAGGAGAAGCTATCTTTAACTACTTCAAGCTTGCAAAAGGCTGCAGGCGCTTACTAATTGGTTGACCCTGAGTTGTGGTCTTTCCAAGAACTGCTTGTTCAGTTCCAATAAACCAAACCTGAGGCTATTTGGAGGCTGTCGTAGCACTGGTTTGGGCCTTGGCTTTCTCAGGAGTGCCACACCAATGTGCTTCCCCATGAGCCGTTTGTGAATAGCCAGTGTTAAGTGTTGCAGCTCTGAGGGGAAAGGCATCCTAGCAGTCGGGAGCCAAGGAATACCACAAGCAAGCACACTACACAGCAGTCACACCACACACCAAACCTCACACAAGAAATTTATTGGGAGAGACACGAGGGTGGCTGTCTCTACTTCGTCAGAAACAGCGGGGAACTGAGCAGGAGGCAGACTTTCATAGGGTTTCTGAGCAGGAGGCAGACTTTCATAGGGTTTCTGAGCAGGAGGCAGACTTTCATAGGGTTTCTTGGAGGAGGAGATTTCCAGCATGGGGGTCAGTGATATTTCAAACTCAGGGATTGGTGGGTTTGGGGCTCAGGGATTGGTGGGCTTTCTAGCTCAGGGATTGGTGGGTTTTCAAGTTCAGGGATTGGAGGATTTGGTGGGTTGTCAAACCCAAACGTGGGCACAGACATTTTACCCTATATCCAGTCCAGGCCTGGGGATCTGGACCTGTTGGCAGAGTGACTCCTGGCATACACAAGACCATGGGTCTGATTTCCATCACCACATATCCCAGGTGTGGCGGGGCACATCTGTTGACTCAGCACCTGGGAGTTAGAGGGAGGAGAATGGGAACTCTAAGGCTTTCTCAGCTACATAGAGAGTTCAAAGCCAGTCTGACTCCATGAGGTTCTGTATCAAAAGAAAAAAAAAATTCAGTATTAGCTGTCAGGTCCAAATTCTGGTGGTTAGACCACAGCCTACATTCTTCAGGAATTTGCGATGCTGGTTCCCCTCTACCTAAGAAGCTAGTTCCCTGATCACTTGCAGAAGGGACAAATGGTATCTGTGATGCCCGTTAACACCCCAAAGCTCATGCTGGCTTCCAGGCTCCCTCGGCGGCACAAGAAGCAGCTGCACATTTCAGAGCCCATGCTGGCATCCTGACTTTCCTTACCCATCCCTTACCTTAAACGTCTGCTCATGGACTTTCCTACCCCTAGCTTTTTAGTGTCCTTATTTTGACTGTTCTCTCTCTCTCTCTCTCTCTCTCTCTCTCTCTCTCTCTCTCTCTCTCTCTCTCTCTCTCTTTCTCTCTCTCCCTCTCCCTCTCCCTCTCCCTCTTTTGGTCATGTCTTTCTCTTCATCGCTCACTCTCCCCCTGGCCCACTCATGGCCAAGTCTAATCTGTTGGCCATGTTCAATCTACTACTTTCTCTCTCTGCTCTGGACTCTTCCAGAGACTCTGGTTGTTCTCTCCCTCGTAGCTACACTAACCTTCCCGTCAGCCATACCTTGGAGTGATCATGTTGGCAGTTTATCTATCTGGAGCCAATCACATGTAACCAACCTATGTGGAGTGTGGTGGTACACACCTATGATCCCATCACTTGATAGGCTGACACAGGGGAATAGAGAGTTCTATTTAACCTGGGCAACTTAGGAAGACCTGTTTCAAATACGATCAAACGGGCCAGCAGCAGAACACTTGACTTGCACAAGCATAGCCCTGGGTCCGATGCTCAGCAATGCAGTCAGCCCAACAGACCCTCATGGAGAGTCTAACAGAGAAGTGATAGCAGAAGGATATCATGAACCCTGGCTCTTTCAATTTTCATTAATCACATGACCTTTACTTTGAAATTTTATAGCCAAATATAGATGATGCAAATAAAGCCAAGCAAGGATTATCAGTAAAACCACAGAGCCGTAGAGGTAGATGGAAGAGAAGCTGAGAAACTGATGATATCTGGCCATCATCATGTGTGGAGCCATGGTTCTAAGATACTGTTTTTGATATGTTTCAGAAAGTTAGGGGGATGGAGAGGTGGCTCAGTGGCTGCTCTTCCTGAGGCCATGATTTCAATTCCCAGCACCCACATGGTGGCTCACAATCATCTGTAATGAGATCTGGTGCCCTCTTCTGGTCTGTCCTGCAGACAGAACATTGTATACATAGTAAATAAACCTTGAAAGGAAAAGAGAGAGAGAGAGAGAGAGAGAGAGAGAGAGAGAGAGAGAGAGAGAGAGGAAGAAAGCTAGATGAGGATGTTGGGGGATGCAGTTCAGTGGTACAGTGGATGCTAATCACACATAAGCCTCTGGTTTTGGTCCCCAGCACAGCAAAGACACATGCACATATACACATACCCTAGAAGACAAAATTTTGAACATTTATAACTATGTACAAATAACAAATAGTAATATCAAAAGGCAAATAATTTGGATACCATTCAGTGTGTGCATTTATGGAGACAATATATGTTAATCTATTAATTGTATAATTTTTATGTTTTATATGAGTACCAGTTAAGTGGTGGTTTAAATAGGAATGGTCCCAATAGACTCGTATATCTGAATTCTTGATCATCAAGGAGTGGCACTACTTGAGAGGGATTAAGAGGTGTGGCTTTGTTGGAGGAAGTGTGTCACTGGGGATGGACTTTGGGCTTTCAAAACCACAAACCAGTCCCAGTATCCTTTTCCTCCTGTTGCTTTCAGATCCAAGCACAGAGATCTCAGCTACCATGTCTGCCAGTGTGCTGCCATAAGGAAAATGAGCTACACTTGTGAAAGTGTAAGCCAGCCCAGTTAAATGCTTTCTTTTAGGAGTTGTTATGATCATGGTGTCTCTTCACAGAGCTAGGACACTGACTAAGACAAGTTAAAATCATTTTTCTTCTTTATTTTTACTTATTATTTGTGTATGTGTGGGTGCATGCATGTGCACATATGTGCGCCACAGCACATACACATGATCACATATGTGTGCCGCAGCAATACACATGATCACATATGTGTGCCGCAGCACATACACATGATCAGAGGGTAATTTTGTGGGATCATTTTCTCTAATTCTGCCTTTCCATGGTCTTCTTCCATGTCTCCTGGTGTCTCCACCCTTCTTCTTCCCAGTGTCCTCTGTGCCTAGGAATCCTGCCTAGCTATTGGCCATTCATCTTTTTATTAAACCAATCAGAATGACACATCTTCACAGTGTACAAAATGGTTATTCTGCAACAGCCTTCTTTGAGATGCTCCAGTGGGGTGGGAAATGGGAGGGTAGAACTGGTCCTAGTAGAGCCTAGGAGAATTTAAACAGACATGAGTGGGGGTAAGGGAGAGAAAAGAGATGGCTGGGTACCTAAAGGCTAGTTCCAGAGGAAGATCTGTCACTTCAAGACCTAAAGCGGGAGGGGAAAGGATAGGGCAGAGATGTTCTTAGAGCCTGCAGAGGCTAGAACAGGAGGTGGGGCTATAATGCAGGAGGCGTGGCTAGGGCTCAGGAGGCGTGGTTATGATATTGGAAGTCTAGTCTTGGGGCAGTGGGCAATCCTGTTGCTCAAAACTTAGTAATAGGAAGCCTGACTGTGGTATAGGAGGTGTGGCTATGGTACTAGGGTCATGAGTACATTTCCTGAGGCTTGACTGTGGTATAGGAGGTGTGGCTATGGTTCTAGGGTCATGAGTACATTTCCCGAGGCCTGACTGTGGTATAGGAGGTGTGGCTATGGTACTAGGGGCATGAGTACATTTCCCGAGGCTTGACTGTGGTATAGGAGGTGTGGCTATGGTACTAGGGGCATGAGTACATTCCCCGAGGCTTGACTGTGGTAGGATCAGAAGGCACGGCCTTGGTGGGTGCAAGGCCCTGTTCTCTAAAATCTCCAGTACTGACTTGTTTGGACTAAACAAACCATTTCTCCTGGGGGACACAGAATTAGGCACCAAGTCTTAGATGCTACATCTTTGTCATCTGCTCCAGTTTGTTAAATTTGATCCATATCTTTGTTATATCTGTGGGGTTTTTTTATAGTTCTCTTATTCAACATTGGCTTTATTATAACTTAGATAATTGTATGTTTTATTTCATTATAACAAAATGCAAGCAAGCTGGATATGGATAAGAGGCATGAGGATCTGCAAGTGAGAGACCAGCCTGGTCTACACAGAGCTCCAGGACAGTCAGTGCTACATAGTAGGACCCCGTTTCAACAACAAAATCCAAAACATACACAGGCTGTGTGTTTAGCATTCTCTAAACCCGGGTGCTATGACAGACAATGTCTTTGAGCAACACGCACACAGGCACACACAAATATACACATATGCACATGCTCTCTCTCTCTCTCTCTCTCTCTCTCTCTCTCTCTCTCTCTCTCTCACACACACACACACTCACACACACACCAAGCACACCACAGCCTTCCTGGACTCATAAATATTACGCATCTGTTCAGTTTTAGGCCAGGAGTCATTTTAAAGCTGAAATCAGCAATAAAAAAAGAGTGGGCACCAAATGCCTATTGTAGGATATTTTACTCTTTTGGATTTTTGAGGGGCCCACCACCCAGCTCTCAGATAAATAACACATGGAGGCTTATTCTTAGTTATGAATGCCTGGCCTTAGCTTGGCTTGTTTCTTGGCCACTTTTCTTAAATTATCTTGATACCTTTTGCCTCTGGGCTTTTATCTTCCTAACCTCTGCATATCTTACTTTCCTTCTTACTCTGTGGCTGGCTGGGTGGCTGGCCCAGGTGTCCTCCTCTCCTTGTTCTCTTGCTCTTTGTTCTCCTCCTATCCAAGTTGTCCTATTTATACTCTGCCTGCTAGCCCCGCCTATCCTTGTTCCTGTCTTGCTATTGGCCATTGATCGCTTTACTAGGACCATCAGGTGTTTTAGACAGGCACAGAAACACAGCGCCACAGAATTAAACAAATGAAGTGTAAACAAAAGTCAGACACCTGAAAATAATATTCTCCAACAAATGACTCTCAAATGTACATTAGAAAGCTAAGATGGGCTGGGGAGGTGACTCAGTTGGGAAAGTGCTTGCCGTGCAAGCATGAGGACCTGAGCTCAG
Source organism: Microtus pennsylvanicus (assembly GCF_037038515.1). Lineage (NCBI taxonomy): Eukaryota > Metazoa > Chordata > Mammalia > Rodentia > Cricetidae > Microtus > Microtus pennsylvanicus. The sequence continues at coordinate 82,598,915 of NC_134582.1, read as the reverse complement.
ATCCCCAGAACCTACCTTTTTAAAAAGCTGAGCATGGTGCTACACACCCCAGTGCTTGGGGAGCGGGGACAGGAAGATCCCTGGGTTTCACCAGCTACACAGTCTAGCTAAATCCAGCCTCCACATCTTCCATCTCTCCCCAGTATGCTATGTCTTCAGGAGGTCAAGGAGTCCACCCACCCCCAAAAGAGTAGAAAGATAAACTTCATCTTCTTCAGTCTTCCACTCCCTGGGTAGACAAATTGGGTCTGGAGCATAAAAGGATTTCATGGGAACAGTCCCATGATGGACCACATCCTGGCTCCCAAGGTTTGGGGTGGCGCCTAAGGCACATAAAAGTAGTAAATCAAAGAAGACGCGTCAGGAATCAAGGCCGTTGCTCAGCAGCCTTCTTGCTTTTGCAGCAGGTTAATAATCCCACTGAGGGCCCTGGAATTTACTAGAAGTCTTTGCCTACATTTCCCACAGATACAGAAGGGAATGCTCATCAGGAAGGGACAAATAAAAGGCAAGGACCACTTTAAGATCGGGTTACTCCTTCAGCGAGATACAGGTGTCAGAACTCCAACAAAGGCAGCACAGGAGCGGAGCCCAGTTACTGATGAGGTCACTCAGAGGGGCAGAAGGGGAAGGCAGTGCATTTCACAGACTGCTGTTGCTAGTCACGCCTCACATCTGGAAGTGTTAAGACTTCCACAATAAACACGCACACATGGAGGCCGTCAGCCCTCAACAGGGACCTTCTCCTGCTTGCGGCAGCACCCCTGCCTGGGCACATTTTTCTCTTTTCTTTTTCTTTGTGGTGATTTTTTTTTGGCAGGGGAGGGTGTGTGTGTGTGTGTGTGTGTGTGTGTTCATGTGTGTCAGGAGCCAATTTCCTCCTAAAATCATTACAGGAACCATCACCCTGGGGAGCCTGCAGAGAACCCCACACCCCTAATTGTGTTAGGAATCGTTCTATTGACAGAGCCTACCCCACACCCAAATTGGCTGTTGATGGAGAGCTATTTGTTAGCAGAACCCACCCCACATTCCAAACTATCTAGAGAACTAGGTGTGTCAACTCGTGACTTCCTGGCCTAGGTGACCTGACCGAAGGTAACCTCCGGACCATGTGACCAACGTGAACCACGCGGCAAGAGCACAGGCCCCTGTGCCCATCCCCCAACTCCCTACCCTATATAAGTTGTACCCCGTCTCTAATAAACGGAGGCTCTGACAAACTTAGCGTGGCCTTCTTCCTCTCTCTCAGCCCATATCTTACAGATAGTGCCTCTCCAGGACCCTGGAATAACTGACTGCCAGGTGGGTTACAACCCCTAGACTGAGTAGCCCACCCAAAGGCAATCAACACATGTGTGTGCAGGTGCCTGTGCATATGTGCGTGTGGAGGCCAGAGGTGGGTGATAGGTACCTTCTGTCATTCTTCATCTTAATTTTTTAACCAACTTAGCTTGACTGACCTGCAAGGTCCAGGGATTCACCCATCTCTGCTCCCCTCCTCACTGAAGTTACAGATAGAGGTCATTGTGCCTAGTTTTTTATGTGAGTGTGCCACGCCCCTCCTCTTCATCTTCCTTTTTCCCTCTTCCTCCCTTCTCTCTCCCCTCTCTTCACTTCTCTTCATCCTTCCCCTTTCTTCCCCACCATCCCCAGAGACTACCATAGTCAGCGTGCGTTGTTTCTTCAAACTCTCAGCTTTCTTGCTTGGAGGTTTTCAAACATACAACACAAGTGAACGACGCATACAATACACCTCTGTCTATTTGTCTTGCGGTCTCGAGAACGGCCAGCATTTCCACCTTGGTTTTTGTTTTTTTCTCCTTTGCTGTTTTTTATTACTCGCTTTTGCCCAACACGCCCTTTACTGGGTGTAGAGGCTGGCTGCAAAGACAATGCCCCCCCCCCCCCAGCAAGGTGGCTGCTGTCTCCATCTTGGCGCCCAGCACGGGCTCCCCTACCAAACGGGCTGCTCCTCGAAGCGAGTGACACATCTCAGCCAGGCGCTGGATGCAGCGGACCACTAAGCCTTCTGGGGTCCCTGAGAGCCCTGCCAACTCGGAGAAGGGCATACCCAGAGCCCACTCATACACAACTTCAACCAGCCCAAAATTCAGCTCTCCCACAAATTCTTCCACTGTCTGGTTCAGGCCACAGGCCACCTGAACCTCACCAATCCGCTTAGCCACAGCTTTGACACGCTCCACCCCCTGTTTGAGGGTGCTGGGGAGCTGATCCCCAGGGTCACTGGGGCTCTGGCAGACCAGGCAGGAGAGCAGAGCTGCAGTCTCCTCTGGTCGCAGGGCGCTCAGCGCATTGTCAAACTTGAGCTCTGTGAGGCGCAGCTCGTGGCTGCTCATGGAGCAGGCCACCCGGCCTGCCAGCTTCACTGTGCCCGCCTCATCCACATAGCCCAGGGTCCGGAGCACCTCTACGCGCTGGTGGTACTCGGGGAGCAGCAGCAGCGACTGGTCAGACAGAAGTTTTATCTCACTTTGTCTACCACCCAGTGTTTCCATGGAGCATTTTAAAACAAATTCTGGAATTTCACTCTTAAAGGGGTCACATGCCATTCTAAAAGAGAAGTCCTTTTTAAAGCTCTTAAGCCTGGTGTATTAGCATTACTTCCCCCAAAGAAACCACCTTGATAACATTTGACACCCGCTTTAGTTTACAATTTTCCTAATATTCTCAAAAATAGCTTTGTGTCGTTGGTTTGTTCAGACAGGCTCCAGGCACGCTGACCGATGAGTTCAGTGAGCCCCTCAGTTTAGTAAGGCCGTCCTTGTCCCTGGGTTTCATGCCCCACATTTGGCGGGGCTCAATTATCCACAGTCTAGATCTTGATGAATTGCCTCCTTGAGGTGCATTCTTTTGCTCCCGGCACTTCCTATAAGCTTGTGTTTAGATTTCGAAGCTTGTTTAGGCTCCTTGCGAACTTTCTGGCATGGCGACTCCATAGCGGTGACAGGAGTCATAGCTTACACAGCTGCTGTCTGGATTCCCAGGTTTTGTACTTTTGGGTTAGATCGTTTGAAAGGGGGATGTGTAGGAACAAGAGTCTGGGCGAGGGACAAGAGTCTGGGCAAGGGACAAGAGTCTGGGCGAGGCACTCCTAGTTAACCCGTGCAGAAGCATTCTCTCACCCAGAGAAAGAGCCAACCAGCGTTGACTGATTCGAAGATGTTCATAAACCCAGAAGTTTTAGGACCTCACACACAAGCCCGCTGTTCTCTGTGATCCCTGTACACATCGGTACTGACTTTTAAAAAAATAATAGTTTCATTTTATGAACTTTGAAATACTAATCAACTTGTCTTTCTTCCTTTAAGCTTTTTCTCATCAATAGAAATTAAAGTAATAAAACTCCTAATTTTTCTCAATAAAAACTAATCTCCAAGCAGTTGTTTGGTACACACCTATAACTCTAACACTCAAGAGGCTGAGGCAGAAGAAAAACGAGCTTGATGCAAGCATAGAATACCTGGTAAGGCCCTGTCTCAACAGAGAGTCCATGGAGTTGGGAGGGAAAGGAGGTATCGTGAGACAGAAGTTGGAGGGGAGAGAGTAGGGGCTGGATTTGATCAAACACATTATATTCATGTGTAAAGTTCTCAAACAGTAAGTTAAAAGTAATAATCTCAGCAAAAATAAAAATACTTGAACAGAATATGTAAATTTCATGGGGCTGGAAAGAAGGCTCAGCAGTTAAGAGCACGGGCTACTCTTCCAGAGAACCTGGCTCACAATTGCCAGGACTCCAGCCCCAGGACATCTGACACCCTGTGTCCCTTTAGCAGAGCAATGCTAGTAGGTTCTCATGACCTACGTACCCAATGGATCTTGATTCCAACAGAGCCGGATATGGTTTTCATCTTTGGAGCAGGATTTATATTCAATCAGAAAGTGGTTGGTTACTCCCATGCCATTGATGCCACTATGGCGTCAACAGACAAATCTTCCCAGACAGTGGTTATTATAACTGTCAGAGTTTACTTCTCGATAAGACTGATGATTCCTCTCCTCCGCAGTGTGCATAGCACCTTCCAGCGTCGTGAAAGCTAACCAAAAGGGATGAAGCTTCCAGGCCAGGGCCAGCTTGATTCTTCTATGTTGTGACTCGGGTATGTGCTGTTTCCATTATTAGGATCTAATAAGTTCTGGGTGGTGACCAAGAGCATCGGCAGAAGCCTGTATAATCTAAGAGTCTGTGAGACCTTGTTGTTCAACAACTCCAAGAGAGGTAGCCCATTCCTAGCACTAGGCTTTTTAATTGCTAGCCTTTGTGTGTAGTAAGGGTTTTATTGCCCTATTATGAGGTAACTCCATTGAACTCTTTTGACATGTATGTGTTTATATTTTAGAAACCTTCTGCCATAGCAGCGTTCTTTGTACTTTTCCAGGTTTTTCTTTTTTCTTTTCTTAATCGTCTGAAGATTCCAAATCTGTGCTCATATTTCACTCTTAACTGCATATGGAAAGCCAAAGAAATCCAGGGAAAAAAGGCCTTACTTGTAGTGGCATTGCATTTGTATTTTAATAAAGCTTGCCTGAGAATCAGAACAGTAAAACAGCCACACTGGTCAGTCTTACAGAGAAGGCAACAATGACACACACCTTTAATCCCAGTAGCAACCCTAGTTCGCCATAGAAACCAGGTGGTAGTTGTGCACACCCTTAATCCCAGAACCAGAGAGGATTATAAAACTGGAGGAGTCATCTCTCGGTCTCAGTCTCATTCTGAGATTCCTGGAGGCAGGGTCGCCATTTCAACATGAGGTAGAAGTAAGAGCCAGTGATTGGCTGCTTTTCTTTTTTTTCTTTTTTCTTTCTTAAAAGATTTATTTATTTATTCTGTATCCTGCCTGTAGTCCAGAAGAGGGCACCAGATCTCATTATAGGTGGTTGTGAGCCACCATGTGGTTGCTGGGAATTGAACTCAAGACCTTTGAAGAGCAATCAGTGTGCTTAACTGCTGAGCCATCTCTCCAGGCCCCATGTTTTGCTGACCTCCGGGTTGAACCCCAATTCCTGTCTCTCAGTTTTTACTAATTGTGCTTCATTTACCCTTTGCAATGCAGTCACCTATCAGACAATTAAGAAAAGAAGATACATGTGACTAACAATCTTCAGGATAGAAAATACTTTATCCCTGAAATGAGGAACGTGTTCCTATTTACCAGGAGCAAAATGGGAAAAACAAACAGAATAGAAGAAAACATTAATTAGTAAGGATATTGTGGGTGTGCATCTACGCATGTGTAGGTGTGAAAGAGGGCTGCTTGTGTGTGTGTGGGAGGGTGTTATAGTCCAGAGTAAAACCTCAGGGGTCACTCCTCAGGCCTTGTCAGAGTCTCTTATAGTTCTGTGAAGGCTAGAGTGGCCGTCCAGTAAAGCCCAAGGACCCCACCTGCCCAGCCCTGGGGTTATAAATGCATGCCACCGTGCCTGGCTCCCACCATGAAGTCACCAGAAAATGAAACAAAATAACAACAAAAAGTATGAAACTGCCAGCTCACCTTCAGGCACTGGGTCTAGAAAAGCAGGGTCTCTAGCCAGAGGTTATCCACACACTGTGCTACGCACACACTGCTGCAAGAGGCTGGGGGGGGGGGGGGGGCGTCCAGAGCCTATGAGGTCCTCAGGAACAGGGTCTAGGTGTGTGGGCCTCTTAGCCTGGTGTCTGCCGTTTGGTGCTTTCCGAAGAAGGCTTCTGGTAACGATTCTCTTAAAACTGCTATTTTAGAGACAGTGCGGCGGCGGCTGAGTCTGGGGTAATGGTTTACTTCCCTGCCATCAGAACTCCATCCGAACACTGGCAACCACTGGGGGGGAAACTGTCACAAACCTGGCATTTTTCTCAGAAAGCCAGGCAAACGATGTGGAGAATCTCGTCCCGTCACGATCTGCTTAGAGAGTTGCTATGGTGTCTTCGATATGAGAAACGGGGGGAAGAGGAGATCATGTTATAGTCTTCAGATTCTCATTCCAATTAAAACTGATTAGAGTTATTTTAAAATGTGTCCATTGCTACTCTTATGTAATGGCTTTTTAAAAAAAGAAAAAATGGAGTCTCGGTGTTTAGCCCAACATGCTGTCTTGAGCTATGATTCTCCCACCTCCTGAATGCTGGAACTGCAGGCTAGTGCCACCATGACAAACGTGAACTTTTGATGAAAAAAAATTTTTTGATGGTATTTAAACTAGACCCATATGCTCAGGTCAGTACAGTGAGGGTGAATTTGCCAGCACAGCAGCCATGTAAAGGGTACCATATCGGCTTGTGTCAAAAAGGCCACACACAGTTCATATTTCAAATATAACTCACTTCCCAGAGGAATAAATCAACACAGAATCATTTGCCAAAGCCACATACTGGTTTTGTTATTTTGTTTTTAATGTTCCCTAGCTTTCCAATATTGAACCTTCAGCTTCTCAAGATGTTAGTTTTGCTATTTTTAAAAAAACTATAAATTTTGGAACTTAGGGTTAAAAAAAAGTCTAACATAACAATATGCAACTGGATTTAATTTATTTCATTTCTCTCCTTCAGGAAAAACCAGGTGATTTATGCAGTCTACCTAAGAGATTATCCAGACATCCAATGTAAAGTCTGTGGTATAGATCAGAAGAATCTATAACTCCCGTCTGGTTATAATAAAAATAAATGTTTAAAATTCAGACTCTCATTGTTAAAGAAGAAAGTATTTTACTCTGAAATTAAAATAACGATCTGAATACCAAGTTAGGGAAGCCGTTCACCACCCCTGGTTCAAACATGAGTTCCTTTCAGCCTGAAAAGATGAAGGATGAAGATGCTTCCTTCCCGTGCACAGAGCATAACTGTGTACTGTTAGTTCTGCCTTGCCTGCTTGCTTCCACAGTCAGAATATACCTTTCTTGGGGCCACCCTCTGTTTTGCTTCAAACTCCTGAAGTCTTCATCCTGCCCAAGACATTAGGCTCCTTCCTTCCTTCCTTCCTTCCTTCCTTCCTTCCTTCCTTCCTTCCTTCCTTCCTTCCTTCCCTCGCTCCCTTCCTCCCTCCCTCCCTCCCTCCTTCCTCCCTCCCTCCTTCCCTCCCACCTTCCAGCCCTCCCTCCTTCTCTTTCCTTCCCTTCCCTCCCTCCTTCCTCTGCCCTCCTCCCTCCTTCCTCTGCCCCCTCCCTCCTTCCCTTCCCTTCTCTCCCTCCTTCCTCTGCCCCCTCCCTCCTTCCCTTCCCTTCCCTCCCTCCTTCCTCTGCCCCCTCCCTCCCCTCCTCCACACGTGTTGGCAGGTGGATTTCCTTGAATGCATTTACACACATGGAGAGTCCAGGAGCAACCCTGGGGACTGTTCCTTAGGAGCCATCCACCTTCTTTTTAGGGAAATGGGAAATTGAGAGTGGAAAGTACAGGGGCTGGGGAATAACTCAGTCAGTAAAGTGGTTGTACTTGAATTTAAGCCCCAGAGACAAGGCTTGGGGGGTTTTGTTGCCTAGTTTGGTTGTTTTATTGTTTTTCTGTGTTCTTAAAGCTGAATATGTAATCCCAGTTCGGGGGAAGGCAGAGATAAGAGGATCCTTGGGGCTTGACAGCCATCCTATGCTGTTGGCTAGCTCCAGGTTCGGGGTCTGATCCTGCCTCAAAGACAAGGCTTTTTAAAAAATGTTTCAAACTCTTTCACCCAAGTGATGCCCCGCCTCAGTTTCCCAGGCATGAGGCTGTAGGCACGACCAGAGTCATTGTCTCTCTTTAGTCTTTAAAAGTGTTCGGGAACCTGTAGTAAATGTTTCCCTGTTCTAAAAGGTGCTGATAGAACACAGGGTCTTCAAACCGATGTGTAAAATATCAGAAGATACTGAAATTTTTGCTCATGGTCAGTTACAATGAGGGAACTGGGTTAAAATAACATATAAAGGCTTTCCTTGTTAAGAATTTCTCAGACTCCTGCCTCCACTGCCATCCTTAGCCCCTTTGAATTTGTTTGAAATTTTTATTTTGTTACTATTATCATAGCCCCCCTCGCCCTCTGTGTGTGTGTTTTTTTGTTTGTGTGTGTAAGTCACAACATACTCTTGGAGGTCAAAAGACTACTTTTGGGACTTGGTTCCCTCCATCCTCCCTGTTGAAGCAGAGTCTCTCTTGCTTCTGTTGTTGTTCTGTGCTCTAGCTGACCCATAGACTTCCGCCTCCCTCCTCCCCTTCCCCCAACATTCACCTCACTGTAGGAGTACTGGGATTACATTCCATCCAGTTTTTTTTTCCCACCTGGATTACAAAAATCAGACTCAGGTCATCATGTTTGTATGGCAAGCACTTTTACCCAATGAGCCGTCTTACCAGCCTCCTTTCTTACCAAATCTCTCATGGACTACAGAATACCCAAAGACAAAAACAAAATGCTCAAAGAACTCCCTCTCTGTAGAGGAGAAATGGTAAGAACTGTGAGAAACGCGCGCACACAGTAATGAGTTAGAAATTATGCAGATCTTGCCTGGGGCAAGTAGGAGAGCTGGCCCTGCAGGCCTAAGAGCAGGAGGGCTATCCCTCACCCCTACCAGCAGCAACACTTGGGGAGAGCAGGCCCTGGACCCCGCCAAGGCAGTCCAATAGAACCAATCCTGTTTGCACAGACATGGGTGAGCCAGCCCCGCAGTTGTGAGCATGGGAGAACTGTTTCCATTACCCGTCTGTCTGGTGGCGGCATGAGCCAGGGAGAGTTGCCGTCCCCGCATCCATGTCTGCAGCAGCTGGGAGAACTGACCCCGTGGTCATCAGGGCAGGAGAGCCAACCTTGTTAGTGCAGGTGTGGGTGAGCCAGCCCCAAAGTTGTAAGTCATAGGAGAGCTGCCCTTCTGGCAGACCAAACCCTTCAGGTGCCCAGGCCCAGAGCCAGCATTATGGCTTTGCCCACCCCGTCATTCGCCCCATCTGTGATGTGCTGGAGCACGTGAAGGGACCTGACCCGCAGACCCAAAGCTGCAGGATCTCCTAGGGAGGGCCCACCATCGATAGTATAGCAGAAACCAGAGCCTTCAACCATCCCAATGACTCTTTACAGTAAACACTCACGAGTAAAGATGCATGGACAAAGGCGCTTACAGCGTGACTCAATGTGTCACGCTGCAACTTCCATGATGAGATTTTTCATTTTTTCCTCTTTTATTTTTTTCCTCTTCAATTTTGTTTTATTTGGGGGAGGTGCATTGACAGAGGGGGATGTGAAAGGAAGAGAAAATGAATGGGATCAAGACACATGATGTAAAAGCCACAGAATAAATAAATTAATTTAAAAAAGAATGTACTTTGAAATCATAATCTGCTGTTTAAAATAAACGTTTAAAAAAAGAAACTATGCAGGTCTCCGGGCTGAAGGCTTGGAATTTTAGGCACCTCTTGATGAGATTTCCAAACTCTCCAGAAAGAATGGGTAAAGTAAGTCTTCACAGCATTCAGAGAGAAAATCTAGGAATCCCATAGAACAACATAGTAGCTCTCAAAGTAAAGGATATAAAACTACATTTATATCCCTGACTGACATTTACCCAAGCACAAGAGACATTTTCAGATGTACAAGAATTTTAAGTATTTGACCCCTACTAACCTCCATTCTAAAACAAACAAACAGAAAAAGAAGCAGAGACGGGAGGGTAGAAGAACAGTAGAAACACGTGCTGAACATGCTTACGGTCCTGGGTTCAGTCACCAGCACTGAAAATACAACAATGACAACAAAATAGTAATAAATAGAGTAAAATAATTGCTGTTTGGTTTGGTCTGGTTTGGTCTGGTTTGGTTTTTCAAGACAGGGTTTCTCTGTAGCTTTGGAGCCTGTCCTGGAACTAGCTCTTGTAGACCAGGCTGGCCTCGAACTCACAGAGATCCGCCTGCCTCTGTCCCCCAGAGTGCTGGGATTAAATGAATGACTGAACAATAAGTAGGAACTGCAATCATATTTTATTTCTGTGCAGTGGTGGTTTGGTAGAGGACGAATAAAAAGTTCCTGCATATCGCCATCAGCCATTAGGAATTTCAGGGTAGTGACAGTGTGAGTAATAATGGCAAAATACATACAACACCTCTACGGACCCTAAGAAACTCGAGAGATACACTTACTGAACATTAAAAAAGGAAAGTTGAGGGGATAGAAAATTGTGCCATGCAACGTTCCCCATGGAAAAAATCAGTGCAAGAGTGAAGATGCAACCGCCTCTAAATGAGCTCTCAACCAAGATGGTAAGTCCTTGGTTCCCTGCGCAACATCAGGGAATCCATGCGGTTCCGTGGTAAGTGGGCAACTGCCTCTAAATGAACTCTCAACCAAGATGGTAAGTCCTTGGTTCCCTGCGCAACATCAGGGAATCGATGCGGTTCCGAGGTAAGTGGGCAAATGAAGAATTAATTCTCCTGGCGAAGCAGCTCAGCAGTAAAGCACCCACCAAGCATGTGCACAGCTCTGCTGTAACGGGGGTTAATTTTGACAAATGCTGGACTACTTTCCCAGAGTGCCGCAGCCGGGGGAGCATCTGTGTTTCTAAGTCCCCTCTCTCCATATGTTTTCTCAAAAATACAATCATTCCCAACACTTCAGTAATTCTAGATAAAGCAAATTTATGATTTTAGCTCTATTCATTCCCTTGTAAATGTTCAGAATGGTAATGGTACCGGTGTAATAACAGGAAATTGGAGAAGTCACAAGTTGACATGTGCATGAAGTAAATGATGCTATATCCACAGTGTGGAGCATGGTGCAACAGGGAAGAGGTGGCTCTGACCTGAGTGGGGAAATATGAATGCCATTCAAATTTGTTAATACAGAAAAGAATAGCTGGGGGCTGGGGAGATGGCTCAGAGGTTAAGAGCATTGCCTGCTCTTCTACATCCAGCAGCTGCTTACTGTTGCTATAAAGCTGGGGAGGGGGCTTGAGAGTCTTGCACCTTTCTGCTTTTTCAGACATGCGATACTTGTTTACCTCCAAGACTTCTGAGTCTCACTCCTCCCTCCTGGAAGGAAGGCTTCTATTCAGAGAAACCTGCTGTACCACAGAAGGGAGCCAGCAAGTGTAGCTGGAATTCTAATTGGTCTTAATAATCAAAACCCGGAGTCAGATGTCGGGGTAAATGCTGAAAGATCAGAGAAGTAAAGGAAGGAGATAGTCACTAGAGAGACTTCTTACCTCTACCAAATCCTCAAACCGAATAGGCAAGATCCTGTCTCTATAGATCCTCACACTGAATAGAACTGAGCTCCTGTCTCCTCCCACCTTACATTCCTCTCTCTGTCCAGCCATATCACTTCCTGTCTCCACCTCCCTAGTGCTGGGACTAAAGATGTGAGATTCCCAAGTGCTGGAGTCAAAGGTGTGAGCTCTGTTAAATCTCAAGTAACCCAGTGTGGCCTTGAACTCCTGGTCTTCCTGCTTCCACCTCCCAAGTGCTGGGTTTAAAGCTATGTGCCACCACAGCCTGGTTAACTAGTGGCTAGCTCTGCCCTCTGATCTTCAGGCAAGCTTTGTTAGAGCACAAACAAAATATCACTACGAGCAAGGGTCAGGGAGGGGACAATGGGAGAGAGGGATGAATTAATCAGGACAAAGATGCACGAGAATGCCATCATTCTGCATGCTAGCTGAAATCAACTTTAAAAATTAATTAAAATTATCTAATAAAAAAACTGATAACCTGAGAATTTGAGTTTCCAGATAGAAGCAATGTACCAAATATGGGTCATATTAAATGAGAGAATAGCCATCAGAGTTCATCACATAATTTCAGGATTCTAGGGAGAGAAAGATAACAATTACAAGTTCCTAAGGGGGAAAAAAGTAGGTCAAATACAAAGAGCAGGATCCACAATTACCTTTTGTTATGCCGCAATCCACGAAGTCCCCCAAAAGCCAACAAGTAGACCCAGTTCTGTATGTAAAAGCAAAGAGTCTTTATTTTAATCAAGTTTGCAAACTCGGTCTCTCCTCATGTCCAATGTACTGGAATAAACGGAGAGCCCCGAGCTCAGTTAGAATTGGGTTTTTATAATAATAAAGGTGGGGGTGAGGGGTTTCTGAGGTTTAGGACCTCTGATTGGCTGACATTTGTCTAGGGGTGTCCTGGTGAGTGTGCTGGCAGGTGATCCTATCTACAATGGTTGGAATGCTAGGTATTTTCATTGGATGATCTGTTTCTGGGTAGTGCCTGGGTAATCTCAGTTTGTGGTTCTTTCTGAACCAGGTATTGCTTCAGGGTAAACTACTGAGACTCAGTACTTTGAACTTATCCATGGCTGAGTCCTACTCTGGCAGGTGATAATGATTGAAAGTAAAGAAGTTCCTTTGGGTGGTTTGTTTGTATTTAGCTTATCATGGCTGGCTCCTACACTTTCTCAACAGCAACAATAGAAGCTGAAAAGCCATGGAAGCAGGAGGCAGAGGCAGGAAGACCAGGAATTCAAAACCAGCCTCAGCAAGTAGAGTTCTTCGCTAGAATACATGAAGTCCAGGGTTTGATTCCCAGTGCAACAGAACACTGGACAGAGTAATCCCAGCCCTTGGAAAGTAGAGAGTAGAGAATGAGTAACTTCAAAGTCATTTTCAGCCACGTGGTGAATTTCAAGACAGCTTGAGCAACATGAGATGGGGTGGGGGAGAGTGTCTGCAACATTCCAATGGTCAAATTGGTAAATTGCTTTCCTCTTCCTAGGCAAGGTTGAATTAACTATGAGAATGGAGGAGGTGGGGCACACTAAGAAGTGAAAAGTTTAAATAAAACAGAACAAACCGCACAAATTTTCCATCCCATTGTCTCCAGAAACTGGGACGCCGCCAGCTGATACAAAGAAAGAGAAAAAAAAACGTGAAAGGATAGATGAAGAACCAGCTGGTTCCAAAACGGAGGTGAAGGGTTACATCGAATACCGCAAAATCTCCTCCCATGCTAGCCGGAAGCAGCTAAACAGCACCCACTGAGAACATGTCTCACGCGTGTCTCACACACTGTCTCCTGAAGTTTATTCCTTCTTCGCTGTCCCAGGGCAGGTGGCCTTGGGACATTATGCCATGGTAGTATATGCAACCACTCACAAATCAAAGTAGAACATTATGTCTGCAGCCAGGCCTGGTGACTGAGGCAAACGGACAGCTGGGACTGTGTGCACACTTGGTCTGCATGGTAAATTCCATGTCAGCTTGGGCTATAATGCGAGGCCTTGCCTCAAAAAACCAAGTGTCTCTATGGAAGGACTATAAACCTTTCTGGCAGTCTTTCCTCCAACACACAGAGAAGGCGCTTGTGTCTGTGAGCGCATGTGCAGGGACCAGGGCTGAAGGGAATGCATCTTCCTCTATTGTTCTGATTCCCTTGAGACAAGGTTTCTCACTGAACTGAAATCTCTGTATTTCACCACCACGTAGCTACGGCTAGCAAGCTCCAGGCCTCCTTCTCTAGCTCTGGAGTTAGAGGCAAGCCTGGCACGCTCGTGCTGAAAGTGCTCTTCCAGAACAAGCTTTCCTTCATGTGACTTAGAAGCTTTTAAAAATTTTAGGGCATGTACCCTCGATCCCAGCTCTTGTGAAGCCGACACAGGCAGATCTCTGTGAGTCTGAGGCCAGTCTGGCTACGTAGTGAGTTTCAGGTCAACCAGAGCTACAAAGTGAACTCCTGTCCTCTCAACTCCACTCCCCCCACCCCACCCCCCGAAAACATTCTAGGACTATTGAAATGGTTCAATGGTTAAGGGCATTTGCCACCAAGCCTAAGATCCCCAGGACACACATGGGCACAGGGTGGAAAGAGAAAACTGACTCCCAAAAGTTCTTCTGACAGCTGCTGCAAGGGTGCAATGTCGTATGGGCACGCACGCACACAAATAAATACACACATATGTATGTGTAAAACAAAACAAATAAACAAAATTCAATTCCACCGCAGCCTCCTTGTCTAAAGATCTTTAGCAGTTTTTATAGCACATTGTTTTTTGAAATATGTAAGCCGCCGGCGTGTCCCAAGAAAGGGCTGACATCCCTCTGACCTCGGCTCACATGCCTGTCAATTCTGTGCCTTTTTGCTTTGCAGCAGTGTTGTGCACGGTTTCTGTGTTTGATAAGGGGACCTTTGAGGGAGTTGTCCACTCTATAACCACAGATACAGCCACTTTCTCATCCTCCACAATAGCCCCAGCGAGAGTTTTCTGAGGCAGTCCAGACTGGAGCAGATTGCATGATTTCCTTTCTTGGTCGGATGAGCCATATTTTTGATTCATGAACACCGAACTCATAGCCAATAGCACTAAATCTAAATCGTGCCTGAATGCAGCTCGTCGAGCACACACACTTCCTCCGAATACAGATTTCCTTTGTAAGGCGATCACAGCTGCCTTGTGCTCGGGAATGCTTGCCATGTTTCTGCTCTATGCTTGGCGGACAGGAAAATTAGCAACCAAAAGCTGCAAGTGCAAAAGAAGCCTACCAGATATCAGCCTCCACTTCAGGACTGACTGTATCCAGTGCACTTAGTCAAGGTGGCAGGCTCTTGAAGCAAAGCCTGTTTCTTGACTCCTCTGCATGGTAGCCCATGCTAAACACACACAGCAATTCCAGAAGGAATGATATTCCTAGACTGTATGCTGCTTGATTTTTCTGGTGTTCTATGTTTTGTAGAGACTCAGTGTTACAGTTATTTCCTCTGAATTGAAGCACTCCTTCCTGGAGGGAATATGTAAAGACTCAGGAAGTTGGCAAAACTTGCAAGTTTCAGGAAGTTCCTGGAACTTAACAAGCCACAAGAGACCTCTCTCCAAGGATATACAAACAGTAGTGGTTGCCTGGGGACAGGGGACTCCAATGAGCTGAGCTCCCTAAATCATGCAACAAGCTCTAGAGATGCAGTTTTTGTGAGCTGTCACCTCATCTGCCTTTGAGTCACCCAAGCTCCTGAAAATAACCCGAATAAATTCATGGTTCACTAACCTCAACTTGGAAAGAACCCCTTTCTTTTAAATCTGGGGTGGATAGACATGCTCACATCTCTCCAGGAAAAGCCATATATATATATAAGCACAGGAAGATGTTCATAGAATCACCAGCTTTGTAAGTGAACTCTAGGGTCAAAATTCATTTGCCTTGTGGTGGAAGAGAAGCATCATGGGAAAAGCTATGAGCAGGTGAGTGTGTAGGAAATTTTATAAATGCATGTTTAAATTAATTCATCAATTTTTTTAGAAAGAGTAAAAAAAGCTAATGGGTTCGTGGATGTATATTATTGTACTTTGTTCATGTTCTCTCTGACTCTCCTACCATCATACCCCCTCCTGATGGTATAAATGCATTTTTGTATTATGGAGTCAATTCTGCCTGCGAAGAAGCTGGGAAGCAAAGTGAAAGGCCATCCGTCTATTCGCCAAGGCTTGGTCTAGAGACAGGATAGGGAGGGGAACTTAAAATGGGTGGAGGGCCATTTTGGGAATAGATAACTAAAGAACTGGCTTGTTATTCTGGGGTAGCCAGTCCTGGCTGACATAAGGTACATTTCGTCTATTTTGTAAAACATCTAAACCTCTACTTGGGGAAGGAAGGCTTTAATTTTCCAACGTGGAAAAGCTATATTATAGTGTGTGTGTTTTAAATTTTAAAGCATTGATGTTCTTCTCAAAGGGTTATAACCATTCACAGTTAAACCATTAATTAATGGACAGCCCTTCCTCTAGGGATAAGTCCCACAGGCTGTGTTAGCTAGCAGGCTACACGCTTGTGTTAGGGGCAAAATAGCCCGATGTTGGATGCCAAAATGTAACGGCGTAAACTAATGCAGACAGATTGTAAAAATATATATTTAGCTTTAATGGAGAAATAGACTTACAGAACCACCATTCTTGCGGAGACCAGGAAAGCAGGAGTGCGGGAGCATGCTCGCCAGATTTATAGGTAAACATTAGCCCGAGGTGAACACGCCCCCTAAGGGGCGGGACTTATCCCTACACCTTCCTACACATGTCTACTACCAGTGGAAGATACCACTATTTGTAATTTCTGTAAACTTGTGCATCCTAATATTAGCATATCCTCTGAGATTATTTATTTTACCTCTGTTTAAAAGCTATCCATATATTCTGCCACCTTAAATTTTCTGTTGTTGTTTAGTTTTGTATTTTGGTTGGTTAGTTAGTTTTAGCAGTAATAGGGGTTGGACCTAGGGCTTCCCAGGCAAAGGAAGCCCTCTACCATTGAGCTATGCCCCCAGCCCTATTTTGCCATCTTTTACTTTTTGTTTTTGTGACTGCTTAAGTATTTATATATTATTGTAGTTATTGTCTTTCACATACATTGAAAATATTTTTCCAGTTTAACACTAGTCATGATTGGTTGCTTATATGTCATTTACTTATATGTCATTGTACTTATATATACAAATCTTAGGAAATCACTGCTCCAATCTAGGGTTTCTGGGTTGACTTTGAGTTTGAACTTGACATGGTGGCACCCACTGTAACTCCATGTAGAGGTAATAGAACCAAGAGTTCAGAGTCATCTCTGGCTACATAGCAAGTTCAAAGCCAGCCTGACCTTCATGAGAACCTTTCTCAAAAAAAAAAAAGTAAATAAAACAAAGCAGCAACAAAAATAATAAAATAAACTAAATGAGGCTGGAGAGATGGCTCGGCAGTTGAGAGTACTTCCTGTCCTGCCAGGAGACCGGAGTCCAGATCCCTGCACTCACACTGTGTAGCTCCAGTCCAGGAAATCTGACACCCCCCTCTGGCCACCCTGAGCACCTGCACATGTGTGGCATACACTCACACAGACAGACACATACATAAAAATGAAAATAAATATTGAATAAATAAATAAATGCTATCTTTCTGGGTAGAGCTGAAGCTTTGTGGCCAAGCATGTACTCACCTTACAATGGGGAGGAGTGTTTCTCTGATCTATAAGTTCATGTGAATTTTCAGATTTTATTTTGCACATTCTATCAGTTCACTATTTATAGCATGCCTTCAGTAACGTGTGCAGATGATAAAGCATAGTACCCAACTCTGTTCTTTCCAGACTGTTGTGCCAAAAACATTTGCTCAATAAGCCTCCTTGGCCTCTGAGCTAGGAGACTTGGGTGGGGCACCAGGAACCTCAGAGGACACCAAATTCTCTCTCTGCCCCATTTCTGTCTACCGATTTTGCAACCATCCTGTCCCAATTACTGTTTCTTTTTCTTTTTCATCTATAATACATTGTAGAGTCAATCAGCCTGATTGAAAGGGCTCAATTCACTGAATTCAATTAAAGGCTTCCTGAAAACAAGGCTCCGAAGGCCTCACCAGCTGATTCCACTTGGAGGTGGTGAATGAAGTCAGTAACATTTCTGAGGTAGAATTTCTCCATACATTTTCCATCACTGGAGCTGGCCCCGAGTCTGGTCCTGCCTTCTCACATAGACAAGCTGGCATGGCCATGGGATGGGATTCAGCCAGGGTCTCCTGGTGACGGGTCCTGCTCCGCAGTTCCTACAGCACCCACAGGGCCACTATGTATTCCTGCTTCCCAACAAGAGAGGTAAGAATTGGCTACCCAGGCAGGAGTGGTGCCAGCATCCTGTTCTTTTTCTGTCACTCCAGGTCTGATACTGCAGCCCTGCAGAAGCCCTCCAGATACCATGTCGGCACAGGACCTGGAGAACCAAGGCATGCGCAGAGTCCCCATGGTGACGGTGATAGGTGACAGGTGAGCTGATGAACTGAGTGTCACAGGCTGTGGGACATGGGACTGGAGGAGAGATGGTGTAGGACCTTGAACCTCAGGCTAAGGAGTATCCAGGGCCTGGACCCTCACCTTCTGGACCCAAGCTTTCTGCTTGCTTTCTTCTTTGAGTGTTTATGTCCCTCTATGTGTAACAATAACGAACTCATCTCACCCCCCCCCCCTGAACTTTGAACTTTAACCATTTAACATGCCTGTTTAGAGACCAGGCTCTTAGCCTTGGCTTTCCATCACCATGACAAATGTCTGAAATGACCTAACTATGAGAGAAAAAGACTTTTCACCCTCATCTTTTCAGAGGTTCTCATTCATGATCAGATTGATCTGTCTCCCTGGGGCCTGGGCAGGCCCACCATGGCAGGTGTATGTGGACAAACTGTAGGCAGACTCTTCTTTCCTACCTGCAAGTTCCCAAATAACCAATACGGAGACTTAATATTACCTATAAATGCTCAGCCAACAGCTCAGGCTTGTTACTCGCTAACTCTTACATTTTAAATTAACCCATAATTCTTATGTACCCTCTGCCACATGGCAGGACTGTCTTTCAACACAGGGATGTTCATTGCTTCTTTCTGCATCTCTCTCTACTCCCCTTACTCCACCCTCCTTCTTCCCAGTGTCCTTAGTTTGGTTGTCCCACCAATACTTCCTACCTGGCTATTAGCCAGTCAGCTTTTTATTAAACCAATTTGAATGACGAATCTTTACAGTGTACAAGAGAATTTTTCCACAGCAAGAAATAAAACCCTTCACTGGAAAGCCAAAGAGATGAGGACCCATATTCCACTACAAGGGGCTGACCCTAATAACCTGAAGACCTCCAGCTCGGCTCCACTTTTTTGCTACCAAGTTGGGGACACATGAACCTTTGAGGGGTGCCTGAGGTTTGAATTATGGTACCGCATCTGGAGTTGTTTCTTGAAGCAAATGTTTTGCAAAGGTGTAGGAGGGACAGGGGTCCCTGTGTACACAGATAAGCACTGAGGAGCCGGGGATGTTAAACACACAGGGTTGTCCTTCCACAGGAAGGGATGCATGACCTGTTCTCCACCCAGAAGGCTGGGAGCAGACATGGTTAATAGCATGGTAGCTTTTGCACTATCTGTATGGCTGAGACCACACCAGATCTTCCCCTGACCTTATTGTGAGTTTTCCAATCTATGACTTTTACGGAAGGTGTCCTGAGTAGTCAATCTATAAAACTCATCCTCATGGAAGATGGCACGTGTACTTTACAAAGAGTCTCTACATCACATCTTGAGCTTTATTGTGTACACGGTGTTATTCTTAAAAAATATTGGGGGTTCCCCCCGCCTGGTGGGCTCACAGAGCAGCAGCAAACTCCGGCGGGACTCTGGCGAGTCCCCAGCGGTGCCCAGCGCTGGCTCCAGAGTCCAGCACCCGAGCAAGCAGCTACAGTTTCCCACCAGCGGGAGGGCAGCTGGTAACAGACACATAGACACAAAAGATAGGCATAAAAGGTAACATATTTATTACAGGAAAGACGAAGGGAGAGAAAGAGGGAGAGAGAGAGAGAGAGAGAGAGAGAGAGAGAGAGAGAGAGAGAGAGAGAGAGAGAGAGAAGGAGAAAGGAGAAGAGGCAAAGCCATGTACACTAGGAGAGAGAACAGGGAGAGAGAGTGATGGTAGGCGAGGTCAGAGGTTAAAAAGGAGTGGGCGTGGCTAGGGCAGGGACCGAAAGAATAACACACGGAACTGAGTTAATTATCACCAGGAAAGTTTTCACTAAATTGTGCTGTGCTTCAACATGGCCTTAATAAACTACCTGAAGTCTGACTCCCAAAGTTTGAACCAACACTGGCAACTGAGTCATGTTGAACCTAACTGCCTCCTGCAGATTTTTACTCTGCTGGCTCTGGTGACTGCAGAGACCCCTGAACAAAGGACAGCCGTGGTGCCTGTGTCTAGTGATTCCTGACTGTAAGGAAGCTCTGTAACCCTCCGAGGTGATCATGGGAACACACAGTGAGAAAGACCAACCCCAATCAAGTTTGCTTGTTCTTTGTTTTTTGTTTTGGGAGGTGGTGGTTTTTTTCTGTTCGTTTTGTTGTTTTTAACACATGGTTAGAACTGTAGGAGTTGTAGGAAATACTCCTCAGGTAAGGAGCCCTGAGTGTCAAAGCTTATCCTCCAGAAAATGGATGCAGGGAAGTGCAGGATGGCAGAGAAAGTAGAACTTTTCTAGTTGTCAGAGAATGGAAAAGAAGGAGACTGAGTCCCAAGCCAGCCCCTCCACCCCAAGGTAGGCCGAGATGTTTCGGATACATGATGAGAATGAGGAAGGACAGGCTAAAAAGTGGGGGAAATTTTCATGTCTCTTTTCTGGGAACAAGCAGAGACCTTCCAGGCCCTCAAGCGCTGCCTCTTTCCTTCCTCTCTTAGCCTGAGGTTTGGGTCATAGGTGCTGGAGGGTGACTGGAGCCTTGAAGGGAGAAAGAAAAGGATTAAGCAAATCAAAGTCAAGTTAACCCTCTCTATTCCAGTTTGGGGGGAAAAACATTCCTTCAATGGCCACCACATCTACACACAGAGCTCAGTAGGCTCCGACCTCAAGGCTAAGTCGGCAATCGTGACAGACAGACGTAAATACAAAGAAAAGGCACCAAGCATCCTCCCCACCCCCACTTCAGTCACACAAGACATCTGCAGGCCCAAGGAAAAACAGTTTTCAAATCAGTGTTGAAGCAAAAAGAGCCTCCCTGGCTCTGAAAAGTAGTCTAGGAGACCATTATCATCATAATGCTGATAGCGGAGTAATCCAGAACCAAGCTTGCAGGAGATTCCTGCCACCTGGCCCACGTCTGACCTTCATTTTCGAGCCAACCGAGAGCTGGGGAAGCTTGCAGGCTTGTTTAGGTTTCCCCTCAGTACCAGGACAGGCCTCCCAGACAAGAGTGATTAATTAGGCCGGGCCAGGCCCCAGCTACACAGCGCTTGCCTTTGCTTGTATTACAGTTATAAAGCGTTTACATCAATGGCCCTCCACAGCTCCTCGAAAACTCTTGCTGCTCTTAGACAAAGTAGATGGTCTCCAGATGACGATGGCTAATTATCTGAGTAGTCTGGATAGCTCAAATTCCGAATTAGCTGCCCTATTGGATCTCTAGTTCTCAAGAGGATTTCCTGGTGGAATGTCTTGCCGACTCCCACTTCCCACAGCAAGTCAATGACAAAAGTGCTTGCTGGTCTCCTCCTCCAAGTTTTCAATCGCCCCACATCTTAACGTGGTTTAATGAGTCTGTGCTAACCCTGGCAGTAGGCACAGAATTATCAAACGAGGGCATGAGTCCAGTGCGCACCGTGTTAGTCAGGGTTCTCTAGAGGAAGAGAGAGAATTTGTTAGATCGACATACACAATACAGTCCAACAATGGCTGCCTCACCCCAAAGAGGCTAAGAACTTGGTAGTTACACAATCAGCAAGGCTGGATGCCTCAGGAGTCCCAACCTGGCACTGAAGGCCTGGAGCGTTCCTAGAGAGCTGCTGGTCTTCAGCCCACTTTGGAAGTCTGAAAGGCTGAAGGAATCAGCAGAGGCAGAATAGGGTAGGTGGAATTGCCAGAGCAAGTGAAGACAAGCAGGCAAAAAAATCAAAGCTTCCTTCTAGCCCCTTTCATCTCAGCTGCTACCAGAAGATATCACCCACATATCCAGTGGTTCCTCTGGTTGGAAATGTCACCCCAGCCTCTGGCACCCTTTTGCCCAAAGAGTCTGGAATGTTTGGGTGGAAAGTTTCATCCCAAGCCCCTCCCCTTGGAGTTGCCTCGGTCCAGACTCCACCTCTGAGAAAGCCTGCCAAAAGATGACCCCTCCACAGAGATGCTCAAGGCCACTCCCACAGGGTATTGAAACAGTAACCCAGAGAACAAACACATGATCTTCCTTTCCTATCTCCTCTCTGAGGGTCTGAAGGGTCACCCGGGAGTGCTTGTAACCATTAAACCTGAGGTTTTTCTAATTCGGTTTGATTTGGTCTGATCTGTGGAGAGGTTTATTGGGATGCAAAAGAACTTTTCATCCTCCTACTGAAAGACCCAGATAAATCCAGACCCCTCTAGCAGGAAAAATAGAGCCAAAAATCTAGCAGGAAAAGAAGAGCCAAAAATCTAGGTTAGCTGGTTCAGTGACTCTGTTTCAGGAACTAGCTGAAGATAAAGTTAGATTATAATCTTGAGAATAATCTTGAGAAACAGGGAGTTAACCCCTTATGATTATCACTGGTATTTTTGGAATTTTTCAATGATCACTGGTATTTTCAGAATTTTCCAATGACGCCCTCCCTACCCCCTTTGGATTACTGGGTTGTGGTTTCTTCCCTTAAATATCCCTCCCCCCCCATTCAGGATCAAACTCTCTACCCCTGCTTGGGAAATGAGTTTCGGCCCCAGTGCACTGGTTCCTGTCCTGTCAATAAACCTCATGTGATTGCAGCAAGGATGGTCTCTTGTGAGTTCCTGGGGGTTGTGTTATCCCAAGACTTGAGTGAGAGTCTCCCCGCTCCAGAGGTCTTTCACTACTTCAAACACTTGCACCAAGAAAACCTCCCACTAGAGTGCCCAGTAGCCCTGCATTTCTCAGCCTCCACAGCCTTTCAGTTGATCCTAGATCCCAGCAAATTGTCAATCAAGATTAACTACCACACACAGAAGTTAAGATGTAGGGTAGGGAGCTAGGGATGTATGGACCAGCCATCAGTGGGTGTGGAGCTAACACAGGGAGTTTGTAAGTATTTGCCATTGCTGAGACCTTCAAGTGGGGCCAACCACCACACACATCGCCGCTGCTGTCCCTGTTTCCAGCACAACAGACTGTATCCTCTCGAACTGTAAGCCTCAACAAACCCCTTCTCTCCTAAAGTTGCTTCTTGTCAAGTATTAAGCACACCCATGAAAAGTAGTAGTAACTTTGCTGAGATGCTGGAGGCAGCGGAGGAGTTCCTTCACTTTATTCCGGAGAAGAGTCAATACCCACCCACCACACACATACATGACTAAGACTTGCTCAAATGACCTGTAGCTACAGGTGGGGGTGTGATTTCTGTCAAGGCAAAGAAAGTTGTTTGCTGTATTTTATTCTTGAGAGGAGAAGGCAGGGAGGTAGGTAACATTTATTTAGCACCTGCTATATGCTTACTCCTAAACTAGGCCCCTAACAAGCATCACTTCGCTTCAGCTGACCCTCTAACATCAGAGCCTCTGGGTTTCCTTCCTGGCTCGTACCAATACCTGACAGCTTTAGTAACTAGGCAGTCTCTCTGCAGCTCTGGCCATAAGCTCCTGTGGTATAGCAGTTTCATCCATGTATTTGGTAAATACATTGATTTGTAATTTGCTTTGTTTTGTAATTAATCTTGTAAAAGGTTGTGTAACTCCATCCACAGTGGAACACAGAATTTGGGGAAATCTGAATGGATGTTCCTGGGGTTTAATCACTCATATCCAGCTCTAGAATGAGCTATCTCTTATTCCCTTTGAGGGGAGAGCCGTGTTTGGGAGTCCACACCAAACGGAAATTTTCCTTCGGGAGGGAGTAAGAGAATCACGAAGCAGT
Source organism: Microtus pennsylvanicus (assembly GCF_037038515.1). Taxonomy (NCBI): domain Eukaryota; kingdom Metazoa; phylum Chordata; class Mammalia; order Rodentia; family Cricetidae; genus Microtus; species Microtus pennsylvanicus. The sequence goes on along the minus strand of NC_134582.1, from coordinate 82,575,618 downwards.
AAGTAACTGCCTGGGAAGAGGCCCTGAGCGGTGTTTGAGCTTCAGGAGAACCGAGCTTTGAAGAGGAGAGTCTCAGGCCTGTCTGACTGCCTGTATGTTGTTGCAGAGAAGTTGGGGTGCAGTCACTACGTGCTGTGTGGAGAGCTGCAGAAACGCAGCTGTCATGAGTCCTCACCAAGTTCTTGTGGGCTTTTCTGTGAGGCAGCTGTTTTCGAGTCATCCCTGCTCCTGTGAGTAACTCCTCACCCATACTCCTATATTTGGTAACAACCGCCAACCCCTAAAATACAAAACTCATTGGTTCACCCAGCCGGACTGCGGTGTGACCATTATTTCGTCTGGCATTGGTCCCTTTCTGGGGTGAGTACCTGTGTGTTGCGTCTATTCAGGAAAAGTCTCTCATTCAACACTCACCACCATTCCCAAAAGACCATACAGACCAAAGATGAGGGACAGAGTGACTGCATGACCCTGGCTAAGCATAGCAAGACACACTCCCAAGACTGAACGGCCTGACTGGCGCTGTCTGTGGGAGAGACCTCAGCATGACTACATTTTCCTGTGTGGTAACAACAGATGCTCACCATCGCATCCCAACCACCAAGAGCATCTTCTGGAATACAGAGAATGTTGAAAATTAGTTGTTGGATTTTTTTTTTCTATGTGTTGTTGTCGGATCCAAAGGAAACTCCATCTCTCCAGAATCTAGTGGTTAGACAAAAGCCAACATTCCTCAGGAATGTGTGCAACCAGTTCCCCTCTATCAAAAGGAGCCCTTATGGTGGGCAGAAGGGACAAATGGTTAGCTGTGGTGCCTATTAGCACACAGAAGCCCATGCTGGCCCCCAGGCTTCCTCAGCATCACAAGTACCTGTTCCACATTGCAGAGCCCATGCTGGCTCTTTTCAGCTCTTCCCACCTCTTTCCCCACCTAAACTTCTCCAGCTCATGGGCTTCCTTGCCCCCAGCTACACGTTCTCCTTATAACCCTGCTATCCTGCTGCGCTCACTCTCTTTGTCTTCCTCTTTTGCCCTCACTCTCTTTTCGTCTTGTCTCTCGCTCATCACCCACCCCTTCTATCTCTGCTCTGTTCCTCCTTCTCTCACAGCCAGGTTGACTGTGCTGGCAGTGTTCAATCTGCTACTTCCTCTCTTAGCTCTGGACTATTTGAGAAACCTCTGGCTGTTTTCTCTCTCTCCCTCCCCACTCCCTCTCCCTCTCGTGTCTACAGTAGAATATCTTCCCCTTAGCCATACCTTAGAGCGGTCTTGTTGCGATGGGCATCTGTGACCGATTTATGATCAATACCATTAAATGTTTAGGAAATTGAGGCTTGGAGATGTCACAGTCTGTGATGATCAACTGTTTGTCAACTTCATTAGATCACAGTTTGACGGAATCCTGCGTCTAGACATTGCTCTGACAGTACTGATTTGTTTACTGTATGGTACTGGTGACTGAATACAGGGCTTATGCATGTCGGGCAATTCTTCACGCCAGCCATAACAGTAGATTTCAAGCAAAGCCACTGACCTTCCATGACAAGGCTGGGCCTCATCCAATCAGCTCCTTAGGTGCAAGACCTGAAATCAGACTCACTCTCAACACACTGAACATGCTTTACTGATATGGTGAAGAACCCCAACTTTTTCACGGGATGAGGGTTGAGTGCATTTAGAGGGGCCAGGACACAGACACGCACAGCTACCAGGAAGGTATAACTCTGTGTGTGTGTGTGTGTGTGTGTGTGCGTGTGTGCGTATGTGTGAGAAAAGAGAGATTTGGCTGGGAACAGGGTGGGTTGTTTTGATACCCAGGCATATTGTTTTCTGGAGGAGAAGCAGATCAGTCAGGCTGAGGTTAAGCAATTCTTTATAGCTAGAGGCTATGGCCCAGTACTGCCTGACTTAAGTCCTCATGACCTGAGGTTACTGTCCAACAAAAGACTATTATCCTACAAACCTCTGCACAGGTCTGTGAGGGGTTTTCTAGACTGGGTTGACTGAAGTGGAAGACCCATGCTAACTGTGGATGATACGGTTCCATGGGGGGGGGGCTCCTGAAAGAAAAGAGGAGAAAGCAAACTGAGAACCAGAATTCACCTCTCTCTCTCCGGTTCTATACTGTAGACACAGTGTGACCGACCATCTCACACAAATGTGACTGTGACTTCCCACAGTGATAGACTGTACCCTGGACTATAAGCAAAAAGAAACCTCCCCTTCCTGAAAACACTTTTGTAGGGTGTTTTATCACAGCAAGAAACCAGCAACATCAGAAAACTGTGCAGACTGTTGAGTGCACGGGAGAAACAGAGCCTATGGTAATTCCCAGACCCTCCCTGGTTTGCAGAATGCAAGAGAAAGCAAAGGTCAGGCGTAGTGGGTGGGCTTGTGCACATATGACGGCTCATGGGATTCTTTCCTCTGGACAATGCGCCTTAGCTGAATTTCCAGTTAAAGCCCTTGAAAACCTCAGGGAAAGTATGATCACATCCCTTGAAGTGAAACACATAAAGATAACCACCTTTACCCACTGTAATGGTTTGGATAAAACGGTGCAGTTCCCCAAGGGGCAGCAGTGGGCCATGAGGGGCAGCTGGTCCCACCACCAGAGGCCTCTGTGGGTCCCAGGTGGGAGGAGGCAGCAAGTGAGAGACCTCGGTGGGTCAGCAGGGCAGCTAGTCCCCCAAGGAGCCACAGTGGGTGAGAGATGGATAGGCACACCATGTAGAAAGAGTTTGGGTATAGTTTATTCAGTGGGTTCTGGAAGGGAAGGGAAGGGTGAGAGGGAAAGAGAGAAACAGAAACTGAGAGAGAGAAGAGGAAGAGGAAGTAGGGTGAGAAGAAGAGGCAGCAGCCACCTCTTCCAAAGAGAGATGGAGAGAGAGAGAGAGAGAGAGAGAGAGAGAGAGAGAGAGAGAGAGAGAGAGAGAGAGAGAGAGAGAGCGCATGCAGACTGGAAGCAGAAGGAAGATCTGCTTGCCTCTGTGGAAGCTGGGAGTGGGCAAGGCTTTTCTCTTAAAGGCACAGGACAAATAAGCAGCAGGTCATAATACCCACAATTTATAGAGCCCACAGAGCCCTGAAGATGCTTGGAGACATTCTGGAATAGAGGATCAGCACTGTGTGAATTGGTAAAGGGAATTCAGGCCTAATGAGACATTCTGATGTGCACTATAGAAGCACTTGCGGGCATTATTCAACAGTCTCATGTTGTCCAGATTATTTATAACTCACTATGTAGTAGGGAGCCGGGCCCCTTGTTGTCCTGGCTGCCCTGCTAGCTTACACCTGAAATAATCACATAGAAATTGTATTAATGAACTTACTGCCTGGCCCATTATCTCTAGCCTCTTATTGGCTAACTCTCACATCTTGATTTAACCCATTTCTACCAATCTGTGTAACACCACAAGGTCGTGGCTTACCGGGAAAGATTCTAACCAGCGTCCGTCTCAGGCAGGAGCTTCATGGCATCTGCTACACTGCCCTTCTTCCCAGCATTCAGTTTGGTCTACTCCACCTATCTAAGTTCTGCCCTATCAAAAGGCCAAGGCAGTTTCTTTATTCAACCAATGAAAGCAACACATCGATAGAAGAACCTCCTACACCACACTATGCAGGCAAGGATGAGCCTTGAACTTTCTGATCCTCATTTTTCCAACTCACAAGTGCTGGGATTATAGGTATACACTGTCACACCTGGTTTACGTGGTGCTGAGGTCAAAGCCATGATGTTCTGCACACTAGGCTCTCCCAGTTGAGCTACACCCCTAGTCTTCAACAATCATTTGTGGGGAGCCTTGGAAGACAGATATGTGAAGTTTCTTCCATCAGGATAGAGTCAGAGCCCAAAGATCAGACTCGATATATCCTATCCCAGGAACCTGGTAGTCCCCGCCTCACCCCACCCCAACAGCTATGAACAAAATTGAGGCACCCTCAGTGGTGGGACATGAACACAGCAGGGAGGCAACCCAGAGACTGCACTGGAGACCCTTCAGGATATGGAAACCCTTCCCTGCCCCCCTTCCCCCTTTGTCATCCTTTTCCCTCTCCCCAGCCAAGGTGAATTTGAGGGTAATTGGAGGTGGCAGCAAACTGGTATGCAGAAACATTCCTCCGTGGGCTCCCATGACTGGATCTGCCTGGCTGGAGGGCAGCCATAAATACTTCTCCGCTTACATAGTTCAGGCCTGTGAAACTCAGAACTAAGAAGTAAGCACTGTATTCTCTTTCCAAAAAAAAAAAAAAAAAAAAAAAACACTGCATGAACTCTGACCTCTGCAATGCTCCCCCTCCTCCCTGGCCCACTCTCAATCTGTTCTCTATTATCTCACTTCATATCCATGTGTGTGTGTGAATTGCTAGAAATGCAGAGGGCGGGATGTCAGCCATCCATCAAGGTACCATCTGAAAGCTCATTTGAGCCCCCTCATTTGGAGGCTGCTTTCAGGGTCCTCCTTCCAACCCTGCTATTCAGCTCCAGCCTATTAGAGAGAAGTGGGGGTTCCAGAATGTTTCCTACCTGGTGCTTTTGTGCCACCAGCGTACCCCTGAGTGCAACTGGGATGCAATAGGAACTGACTCCTCAGCTGGGCAGTCACAACCCTCTCTTCCCCAAGCCTTTCTAGCCGGTCGTATGCTCAGCTGCCACATGTGTCTTTCCTGAACAGGGAGGGTTTCCCACAGTTCTGAATTCTTGATTATGTATGCATCTGCGTGGGAAGCCAACCAAGGGGCCTGGTACTTTTCATATTGTTCCAACCAGCTGTTTCCAATCGGTCAGAGTTATAGCTGGGTGGGGCTTGGGGGCTCCTTCTCCCTTGGACGTGCTGGGCAGCATGTATCAGCGCCTTGCAACCACTCCCTCCTTATTTCCCCGCCCTGGGTTGTAGTAATAAGAGCGGTGGGGCTGTGTCCCCAGCATCCCGGCCGCCTGCTAGCTTATGCCCCAAAATAACAACACGGAAACTGGATTCTTTTAAACACTGCTTGGCCCATTATATCTAGCCTCTTCTCAGCTAACTCCCGCACCTGGACTAGCCCATTTCTAACAATCTGTGTAGCCCACAAGGTGGCTTACCAAGGAAGATCTTAACCTACGTCCATCCTGGGTTGGAGCTTCATCGATAGCGTCTGCCTCAGAGAGCAGAGCTATCGCGTCTGCCCGGGAGAGGGGAGCATGGCGTCTCTGAGCTCACTTCCTCTTCCTCCCAGCATTCTGTTCTGTTTACTCCTCCCACCTTTGTTTTAACCTATGAGGGCCAGCCAAGCAGTTTCTTTATTATAATTAACCAATGACCTTCCTCCATCACCGGGTGTCTGCTTGCTTGATCAAGGCTGGAGGGGATGGAGACAGAGCCCTGATATTTGGAGCACTTACTGTTCTTGTAAGGACCTGGGTTTGGTTCCCAGCACCTGTCTAGTGACTCACAGTCCTGCCAACCCCGGCTTCCTGAGACTAACCCCCCCCTGGCCTCTATGGGCACCTACACTTATGTGTGAGCGCACACAAACACACACATACACATTTAGAAGTAAAAACAAGCCATTTTAAAAAAATAGTCAGAGAGAGTTGAAAAAGGAAAAAGGGGGCATGCCCAGACCAATGTCAGGAGAGGTGATCCCCAATGTGGCCACAGAAAGAGACTGAGGGTTCCAGGGAAACCTTCCATGGGGAGAGGAATGCATGCTGCTGCCTGTATGACCTTTTACTTGAATGTTAATCTGTGTTTCCCATGTCACCGCATGGCTTGGAGCTTCTTATGTTGAGGTTTAGTGGATGAAATTCTGAGTCTCTAAAAACTCAAATGAAGAAAAAAAACACCATGTTTCTATTTTCACCAGTTTCTAACTACAATTGAGCATTTCTTCCTATGGCAAACGTGGGTGACATGTCACAGTCATATCAATGCCACACTGCGGCTTTGCCGGTGGAAAGAGATCGCAGTTGTATGTCATTCTTTGAAGTGGTATGTACAGTCACGATGACATCATAATTACAGCCAGCCGCAGACGGCTGTGACGGGCTATTCACTGAGCTAATCAAGAAACACACATGTGGGGGGCTGGAGAGATGGCTCAGAGGTTAAGAGCACTGACTGCTTTTCCTGAGGTCCTGAGTTCAATTCCCGGCAACCACATGGTGGCTCACAACCATCTGTAATGAGATCTGGTGCCCTCTCTGGCGAGTAGGCATATATGCAGACAGAACACTGTAATACATAATAAATAAAAACCTTTAAAAAAAAAACACACACATGTGGGCCGGGGAGATGGCCCTGCAGTTAAGTGCTGGCGTGGTGGTCCCTCTGTAATTGCAGCCTCTGAAGGCAAAGGGAGGCTTTCCCCGGAGCAAAGTGGGTATGGGGCCTCCATGTGCACGTACCTGTGTGCATGCATACCCACATTTGTGTGTCTACACCAATGAGAAAATGTGTATACACATACACACGTGCACACTACATACGTAATCAGGCAACAAGAAGATGCATATATGGTCACATGATGAACATAATATATGTTCTAGTAGTGATTTTCAATAAGATGGCTGTTCCTCTGGGTGGGCAGAGTCCGCGTGTGTATCACACACGCAGAGGCTGAAGAACAGGGATCCTCCTCAGGAATACTGTCCACCTCTTTTGAGACAGGGTCTCTTATTGGCCTGCAACTCACCATTTAAGCTAGAAGAACTGGCCAGTGGACTCCAGGGATTCTCCTGTGTTCCCTCTGCCTTCAGGTGCTAGGATTAGAAGTACATAATACCACAGCAAGAAATTTTTAAAGTTTTGTTTATTTTTGTTTCATAGGCACGAGTGTTTGCCTACAGAGATGCACATGTGTGCATAAACCACATGTGTGCCTGCTACCTTCAGAGATCAGAACTGGAGTTACTGGTAGCTGTAAGTAGCCAGGGTAGCCAGGGATTGGAACTCGTGTCCTGTGCAAGAGCAGTTCAGTGGTCTCAACTGCTGAACCATCTCTCCAGTCTCTCACATCCAGCATAGGGATTGAACTCAGGTCCCCATGATTGCAAGGCTATTTACTGACTGAATCACGTTCCCGCCCTGTGGATTTCCTCAATACAGTTATTCCTTGACATATGATGGGTTTGATTCCCCCATAAGCACACTATAAGATGAAATCATCCCAAGCTGAAAATGCATGTAATATTCCTAACCAATGAGTTCTGAACATGGAAGTCAGTTTATAGTTGGACAAAAGCATGAGAAACAAGGCCTGAATAACTCAGGCAATGTATCTAAGATTTGTGCCTTCAAAAGCTGCCACACAGCACACTGTGAAGTGTTCCTTGTAGTCCACCTCATCCTCGGGCTGGTGGGGAGCTGCAGTTTTTGCCATCGACCAGCAGTGTGTGTGTGTGTGTGTGTGTGTGTGTGTGTGTGTGTGTGTGTGTATGAATGATATATGGTTATATATTGATTTCAAGGCCATCATAAGATATGTGAGACCTTAAAAAAAGAAAAGATAAACAGTTGCTTACAGATGTGAAATGCCTGCAATCATCCATCCAACCAAGGCCTTGTATCCAGAATACACAGAGCACTAAATCCAACAGTTTCAAAAGATGACTTAGGAGATGAAGTCACGTTCAGGTATTTAACCAAAGAGGACGTGAGGACGGCAAGCAAGTGTGTGGAAAGATGTTCAAAGCAGTTGCCATTCAAACCACAGTCAAATTTCACCACAAACTTATATTGGAATGGTTAAAATTAAAAATAGCCATAATACCAAATACTGGCAGAGTTCCAAGGAACCTGGGCCTTTCATATATCCATGTTGATGATAGAAAATGAAACACATGCTCTGTAAAGTGAGGGAGGGAGGGAGGGAGGGAGGGAGAGAGGGAAGGAGGGAGGGAGGGAGGAATGGGGGGGAGAGAGGGAGAAGAGAGGAAACTGTTAGGATCAAACATGCTCACCACCTAAAGGAGCCCTCTCCAATTGGCTTCTGGACACCCTATAAAAAGGTTTCTATTTCACAGAAAAGGAAAAGGAGACACAAAGAAAATAACCCCAGGAGGCAGTGGTGGCGATCACTGACTTAGAAGCCCGGCTACCTGACTTCTGGGCTCAATCCCCCAACTTGTACCTCCAAACTCTCCTGTGTTTATTACATCAGAGCTGCCTGCTTGGATATTAAATGAGAGTCTGCCTACTCGGCCAATCGAAAATCCCCTCCCTTGGGTGCAACGTTCAATATGGAAATGTTTGCGATTTAAAGGAAACAATAGGTTGAGGAGTACTCAGAGTGGTGTGGGCTGTAAAGCTGAGAAAACAAGCCCGAGAGAGGCGAGGACTGTCCTCAGGGAAAGCCTGCAGCTGCCCCAGGTGATCAGCTCCACCAGCAAGCCTCACTCAGCAAATCCCATGTGGAGTCTATGGATCCCCCAGGAACCGCCCTTACTCTAACCTGATGACCTGAGCATCTCAGTGTCTTCTGATGTAGGAGGTGGGAGAGTCTGCGATTCTTACGATTCCTGCACATTGTCTGCACTGTCTGGGAAACAGCATCCCACCAAGAGAGGTTGGGGGGACAGGAGGGTGCTGGGGACCCAGAGTGGGAAGTGTGGATGGAGATTAAGAGGGTCCCCATCAGCACGCAGTTCAGGTGTGCCCACCCCCTGCCCCAAAGGACCCATGGCATAATGGCCCCTCCAGTGGGTTCAGAATCACAATACACAAAGAAATCAAGCCCAGATTTTTCTTTAGTATGCACAGAACACAATTAAGACATGTAAAGACCCAGGTCCTCAGCAAGTACAGTCAGACAGCTTGAGTCACTCGGGATGTTTCCTAAATTACCAGAACAATCCCTTTCTCAGGCAGCTTTTAGCCTTCAGATTGAAAACACCTCCTGTCGCTCTGTCTCTGTTTGTGGCTTGCTTGCTTTCTTACGAAGGACTACCAAGTAGCTCTACAGCCTTGGCAGGGGCCTTCCCGTTGGGAATTGGGGAACTTTCACGTTTTTCATGCGGATTCCAAATTTCCTGCTGAGATTGAGCTCCACCAGCTTTCAGGGACGCCCAGAATCCAGGCTTAGCAGTGGATTCCCTGAAAGTCAGGAAATGGGAGCCAGCCTCCCTGCTCCTTTAGCCTAAGCTGGTTTCCCTTCTCTGGCAAGGGAAAGGATGAGGTCATTGCTGTGATTGAGTGGTGGGGAAATGCAGCCTTCTAGAAACTGAGAGCAACCACTCAGCTATGAGAAAATGCTGTGGAAGCCAGGTTTTAATCAGAGGCCTTAAATCAGTCGTTCATGTTTAGACACTGGTGAGTTCCCATGGTGTGGTTTCTGAATTTAATCTCAGTTTTAAAGCATAAATTTCGCTTGTCAATGAGAATACCAAGCACGCCCAGTCTTGGTAATGAGAGCCATGAGAAGGAAATGCTAAAGAAAAGAACCATTTAAATCATGCTTCTCTTTGGTAATTTTGTATAAAAGCAACAGTAACAAAATCTGTTGATAGATATTCAAGGCCATCTTGGACTACATGGCCAGTTCCAGGCCAGCATAAGCTAAAATGTGTCTCTGTCTCAATGAGCCTCCTGAAGGCTGAATCTTCATTGTCCCTGATGGAGCCATCATAGCTCAGTGAGGCCTGGCCCAGCACTCAGGAACGAGAGAGAAGGAACAGAGGCATGGTGCAGGCACAGACTTGGTGCTTCTCTGTCAGCATGACGCAGAACAGCCTTTCTAGGAAGACAGTTTATCATCGCTGAGAGCTGGAGAGCCAGGGAGAGGGTGGTCAGCATAGCGACAGCCCTCTGCCCTCTGCCCTCTGCCCCCTAGGTCTTCTCTGGCAAGTGTCAAGCTTGAGTACTTACATGTTGGTCTACCAGACTTGACAGTGCCATCCCTAGTCCTCGTGCTTGCATTTTGATTTATTATTCGTGTGTGTGTGTGTGTGTGTGTGCGCGCGCGCGCGCGTGCGTGTGTGTGTGTGAATGCAGGCACACACAGACCACCTGGCATGTGGGCGGTGTCAAAGGACCACCGGCTTGGCCTTGGTTCTCTCCTTCCACCCTGTTGAGATTAGATGGGGACTCTGTGGTTTGTTGTGGTTGTTTTTGCCACACTGCCTACTTCAGGCTAGCTGGCCTGCAAGCTTCTCATTTTTTACCTTGTCTTGACCTCCCATCTGGCCATAGGAGTGGTTCACTTCACTGCATCCGGCTTTTGTGTGAGTTTTGGGCATCACAGAGTACAGTTTTTATTTTCTTTTTTTAAGTTTTAGATTGTATTTTTTGAGCAGTTTTAGGTTTAGGTAACAAAGTGAAACAAAGTACAGAGCTCTCCTTAAACTATAATGTTACCCACAGCCTCCCCCACTTCTGATGTCTCCACCAGTGTGGAGCACTTGATACAGCTGATGAACCTTACTACACAAGTCAATAACTTACATTAGAACTTGCTTTTTCTGGGGAGACAAAACACACAAACACATGCACACACACGCACACACACATGCATGCACACACAGATACACACATACACACACCTTACTCGTCCCAGAAAGAGAACCCACAACAGATAAAGTAACGATTGCCCCTAAGTTCAGCTTGATGGATCAATGCATTTTTTCCCACGGCTGGAGCAGGCATACAGGTGATGGTTGCTTTCTGGGACAGGGATAACTCAAAAGCAGCTGCACTGACAAAAAGCCCAGGCTACGATTCACAAAGCTGTGTCTTTGGAGTTCCCTGCAGACAACTTGACAGTCTGAAAAATCTCTCTGCAGCTTGGCTAGGCAGAGGCGCTGGCTCTGTCATTTTTTCGCTCTTTCTATAAAGCTGGGAGGAGCCTTGAGAATCTTCCTGGCTTCCATCTTCCTAGACGTGTAACATTTTGTTCAGTTCTGAGTCTCCGGGACCTCCCTCCCTCCTGGAGGGAATGCTTCAGTTAGGAGAACGCTGCATTGTAACAGGTGGATTTCTGTGGGCATAACCCTGTTGTTAAACAATGGTTTCACCACCCCAAAGATCCCCAGTGCCCATTTCCCCACCCTTGTCAATCCCCAGCTTCCCCTACCCCAGCTACCCCCTCATAGAGGGAGGAAGGAGGTTCCTGAGACTCAGAAAACTGAGGGGAAGGTTTCAAGATTCATAAGGCCCTTGCCAAAGTCAATGGCTGTAAAAAGCAGCAGCCAATTGTTGGCTGCGGAGAGCCTACTGTTTGGCTAGGTGAGGCTGCCGGCCAGTTGTCCCAGCCGCTCCAGGGAAGGACACACCTTTGCTGAGTTTCTCAGCGCTAGGATGAGCTTCCCCAAGGCGCAGAGGCTTTTGGGTTTCTCATGCTCCTCTAAGGAACCCTGATAAATTCTCTGGCTCATAAACTAGACTTGAGTAAGATTGTTTCCCCGTTGCCATACCTGGGTGAACAGGTGTTGGCTCACTCCCTCAGGGAAAATCACACAATACTGTGTACTTCCACCTCTTGACAACCACATATCTTTCTACTCTCTGTTTTCCAGAAAGTCACAGACGGGGATCAGCCAGTAGCTGCCCTAGAAGGCATCTTTCCTTCAACAGTTTCTCAGAGATACATTGCCTTTTTGAGGCCATATGTAATTTGTGTGGCCCAATGGGAGAGGAAAACATGGGCTCCTTGCTCAAAAATCACTGAGAATTTCAGGCCAGCCACAGAATTAAAATAAACCGAGCATGAAGCCGCCAGCCCCATGAACCTGGGGAGTCCGTCAGCCACGAAACTGGCCCAGCCAATGAGCTAGATTTTCAAACAGGCAGCCCACCCCTGTGTGAGCTCTTTGTCTTGTTCAGATTCCATAACTCTGGAGCGTGGAGACAGAAAAGTTTGTTAGTTTTTGTTCCCAGCATTTCCGACCATCTCAGCCCTCGCAGGCTTCCTTAAGCAAAACAAATGAAAAGCCAGAAAGGACAGGGCTGGAGAGACTACTGGGGGGGGGGGCAGTTATTGCTCTTACAGAGGACCCGAGTTCTACTCCTAGCACCCATGTGGGGTGTCTCAGCTGTAACTCCAGATTCAGGGGATCTGAGGCCCTCTTTTGTATTTCTTAGCAATGCACTTGTGAGCGCGTGCACACATATGTGCACACACACATACACTCATACACTCCAAAAGGTTTTTAAAAGTCTTTTCAAAAGAGCCGGGCGATGGCGGCGCACGCCTTTAATCCCAGCACTCGGGAGGCAGAGGCAGGCAGATCTCTGTGATTTCGAGACCAGCCTGGTCTACAGAGCTAGTTCCAGGACAGGCTCCAAAGCCACAGAGAAACCCTGTCTCGAAAAAAAAAAAAAGTCTTTTCAAAAGGGAAAGTGGACAAAGTGAGACTCAGCTGACTCCTTCCCTGATTTTACCAGAGCACTCAGAATGAAGCCCACGCCGTCACTGGCTAGGTGGCATAGCTCAGCTGGCTCACAGGGAGGTTTTTTAAGTTTAAACTTTTTTTTTTTAAGTTTCATACTTAATACTGTACCTTGGGTGTAGTCCTCCATTGGGGAGTTTTGAAAAGTATTTTTCCATACTAAAACATTTTCAATCTTTCAGACTTTCACATCACTGTGGGTAAAAGCATCCAAGGATGAAACCACTCATTTTTAAAAGGAAGTTTTGGGAACTCTCTCCTTTTCTCCCTTTTATTACAGTATACAAACATTTCTTTTTCTTGAATCGATTTGAAAGTCATTCATCTCGCAAGGATGCTGCAGGGTTCCCAGTGTGGGCGTATGCAGAGTACTCACGGCTTCATCTGGGCTCAGAATGTTTCCACATGCCTAGTTTTCATCCTTTCAGCTTCTCCTTCATTATATTTTTATTCTTATTGGTTACAGATGTTACTGTGTGTGACTGGGGGATACCTAACTTCCTGCTTTCTGATTCATGCATCAATTATTTCTTTTTCTTTTTCTAAGTTAGGGTTTCTCCGTGCAGCCCTGACTGTCCTGGAAATCATTATGTAGACCAGGCTGGCCTTGAACTCACAGAGATCCACCTGCCTTTGCCTTCAGAGTGCTGGGATTAAAGGCGTGCGCCACCACAGCCGGGCTTCATGCATCAATTTTTTAAGATTTTTTTTTTTATTTATGTGTGTGGGTCTGAGTGTGTGTGCACATGTCTGTGGGTACCTGTGGAAGCCAGAAGAGAATATCAGGTCCCCCAGGGTGGCAGTGAGTCACTTGTTTTGGGTGCTAGGAACAGAACTCTGATCATCTGTAGGAGTAGCAAGTGCTTTTAACTGCTGAGCCATTTCTCCAGCCACACCACATATCAGTTTAGTAAGAGTATCTTCTCTCATAATTACTAATTAGCTCCCTTGTGTTTATGAGCACGGTTTGCCTGCTGAGATCATTCTTGACTCTGCAGTTCATAGTGACACAGCTAAAGCCGCTAGCATGGGTTTCTCCTCACCCATGAGGTTCTCGGCCATGTCATACGTTCCTCTTAAATAGCTCTCTGCTACCTCAGTGATTTCCGAATTTGCAGATTGCTACCATGTGGAGAGAGAGGGGAAGAGAGGTTTGTGCATGTGCAATTGTATCACCCAATGCTTTCCCATTATAGATAAGGTGACTGCAAACTGGTGTGTGAAAGGCTTAGTCTCCCTCGCCTGGGGTCAGAGCCCTGCTGACGGACTAGCCTGATTACTCTCTTGGCTTCTAACAACTGTCTGTGACTCTACACCCATGTTATTTTCAGCATCTGTCTACGTTCAGGTCTTCATGGGTTGTAGGAGGGGAATGAATACTTTCCCCCTCCCCCTCCTACGTACACTGACTGTGACTGTAAATTAGACTAGCGAAAGACAGATTAACTAGAGAAAGGCAAGCACAAGTTTATTAACAGGTGCACTGGGCACACACACAGGAGTGTTCAGAGGAAGCGCATACTTAGAATTTGTGTTTATTGAACATTACAACAAAGAGCATAAATTTGTCAAGGAATAACATGACAAAGGGAAAGCATTTTGAGCTTCAGGGACAGCAAATTATAGGTAGACAGAAGGGGTAACCAGAAATCCAGGTGAGTTAGCGGGTGGGTGGGTCCCTTTGGTGACTCCCGAGGGTGGTAAAGACCTGCAGTGTCTCGATGATTGACAGTTTCCTCTGCACCTGCTGGTAAAGAAAGAAGGCCAACTCTGCCCGTGGCCATCTGAGTTTAGGCACACAAGCATGGGCAGAGCTCTTATGCATCTGTATTCTAATTGTCTTTAACTCAAAATAATTCTTAGACCAAATTGGCCTGCAAGAGTGCCTTCTATTGCCCCACAGTTTTCTAGTAACTCTCTCTAACCCCTTGGTTAGGGTCCCAACTCAGCCATTCCACTGAAACCACCGTGCTTTCTGGGATCTGCACCTCACCTGTCAGCCAACACAGTACAGAGGTGAATATTCTCACCTCAGCCAAACCAAGAGACTCGCCTTTGTCTAGCGTGTGCCTCTACCCCAGCTATGCCGCTTCCCTCGCTTCACTTCTCATCTGGCTCACCTTCCACCTCTCAGGGTGTTCAGGAGCGCCTGCGTGGGCAGCCTCCTGTGCAGGCGTCTCCAGAGTGCTTGCAGTTCATGCACCACATGGTCGCTGGCAATGAAGACTGTGCTGGGGGACCTTCCAAGCTCTAAAGAACCCTTGCAGCTTACAACAGGCGGTTAGCATTAGCTTGAAAAGAGCTCTGCAGCTTGTTCAAGCCTTGTCACTGTCCTGGTGACTGTCACTCCACGTTTCGGTGGCAGGAACTCTTGCCTTGGCTGTAGTTCACAAGCTAAGCGGAACCAAAAGCGATGAGGAAATTCAAGACTGGTGGCCCCTACTGCCTGCCATTGCATAGTCCATTTCCCTGTGGACTTGTATGACTAACAAACCTTTTGTTTCATAAAGGAAGTGCCCCTAAGAAGAGTTTCAGAGTGCATACAGTAGCTCATTCGGTCCTGTCCTTTTGAAAGCAACACTTTATTCTCAGACTTCACTTCAGTAAAGTGAAACCGCTAATACACAGCAGCCAGAAATACAGAACTTTTCATTTTTCCTTTCCAACTTGGACATGCACTATTCCAGTACAAAACTCTGTGATCACATGATGTTACACTTCTGGGCTATTGCCAGAATTTATGGAGTGGTAGACAACAAACCTGGAGAGCGGTAATGGTCAAGAGTCAGTTTGGCTCTGAAACCTTACTTCAAGGAGAAGCCTCTCGGTCCAGGTGGTGGTGGTGCACGCCTTTCATACCAGCACTTGGGAGGCAGAGGCAGAGGGATCTCTGAGTTCAAGGCCAGCCTGGTCTACAGAGAGAGTTCCAGGAAAGACAGCCAGGGCTACAACAGAGAAGACACTCACACACAGTGGGGCGGGGTGGGGGAGGGGGGAAAGAGAGAGAGAGAGAGAGAGAGAGAGAGAGAGAGAGAGAGAGAGAGAGAAAGAGAGAGAGAGAGCGCTCTAAGCTGAAGAGCCTAGCGCAAAGCATGAGTTCTCCGTTTGCTCAAAGCCAGTGTGCTTTGTGGAGTGGATAAAACTACAACAAGATAGACCAGAAAAGACCACAGGAATGCAAAGTAAAATTGCTGGATGTCTTCCAGCCACGGAAGTGTGGAGGCCGCTGCTGCCCTGGACTTCCAACCAGCCTGGACACGCTGTGATGCTCACTCTGCCTGCTGCTCCTCTTTGCTCTGTCTCTGCTGGACTGGCCTCCTGGTCGCCAAGGGGACCCAAGCCTCCCTTCAGAAGGGCTCCCTTTGCTGACTTCGTAGCAATTCTCCAATTCAGGCTACCCTAGATGTTACTGAGCTAAGTAACATCTTGTTCACAGCTAAGCCTGATCTAGGATTTCTTACATTCGTTTGTTCGTGGGAGGGAGGGGGTCAAAGGCCAACCTTGGGTGTCATGTTTGAGACATAATTTCTCACTGGCCAATTAGGCCAGGCTGGCTGGCCAGGAAACTCCAGGATCCTCCTGTCTCTACCTCCCAAGCCCTAGAACTACAAGCCTGTGCCGGACCCAGATTTGTTTACATGGATGTTAGGAATTGTACTTGGGTCCTCATACACGTGGGACACATGTGTTATCATCTGAGCCAGCTCCTCAGCCCCTTTTTTCTTTATCTCAATTGATATGAAATCTTTGTGTTTCTCAGAAGACAAATATGCCATTTGACTCAGACCCTGTGTTGTCCAGACCCCGTGCAAGTATTTAATTTAATGAGACCCGCTACTCACTGTGTTCCTGAAATCTGAAAGCTACACATTAGTGAAACGCTTCTAGTCCACAGGTCAGAGAAGAGATGGTGAACACCCAAGCCCTTTGCTTGCTCTGTGGGTGCACTCACCCTGCCCTGGCTCATGCCTCCATGGTGGAGGTCCTACTGCCCTGCATACTTCCAATCTCCTTTTGGGGACCACTATCTCTGCCTCTTACCACCAGCAAAGGCACTTTCTGATTGCAGCTAGTGTTCTGACGCCCAGGACCACAGGCTAAGTGTCCAGCTCACAAGACTACATCATCACAGACACCAGTTGCAGGTCCCACGGAGCACACACACTTCCAACCAGACGGCAACTTTGTGCTTCTCACAACCATCTCCTCCGTTTGGATAACTTGCTGCCATGAAGAACGTTTTACTTACATTTTCGTATGTCAAAGATCAAAATGGACAAGTTCAAAGATGGTCACTGGCTTTTGATTATAAAATTAAGCAACATTCTAACTCATAAAATACAACCAAGCTTCCACTAGCTGTGTAACTAGGCAAGGGCAAAAAAGGAGGCTGGTCACTTTAAAGTTCCAAAACGACTTTCCTTCCATGACAGAGATAGAGAGAACAAGAGAAAAACAGCCAGTTAGGGAATGCTGGGCTGCTTTCCGTGAGGGTTAGAGCACGGGGCTCCATCATCCTGCCAATGGGACCTGGGAAGCGGCGTGGAGTTCTCCTCCTGGTTTTGTGTGTATGGGCAATGAGTATGTTATGTGTGTAGTGTGCGCATGCATGTGTGTATGTGTGTAGTATTGTGTCAGGTGTGTGCATGCGTGTGTGTATAGTGTGTGTGCATGCATATGTGTGTTATTTGTGTGTACGTACATTTGTGTGATACCTGTTGTATTGTCTTTCAAGCCAAAAGACATTAAGGGAAGAGCAGCTGAGATATCTCAATATTGGTGTTGTGGGAAAGCCCATCAGACAGGACCACTCGGGTACAGGTTTGAGCCAATAGGAAGTCTTTATTAACCAGCTGGCAACTACACTGGGTATTTAAGATCCCAGTATAACCTCCAAGCCCTTCTCAGGGTGAACTTTTAAGCACAAAACCACATCCTGAGTTGACATACTTCAGTTAATAAGAGCAGTTAGACAAAAGCAGAACTGCAGATGCCAAAAAGCAAGGTTAGTACATGCAGGGACTTTCCCAGAACCATGGACATTGATGGATGAGGTCTTTGTTTTCATTTTGGCAGGTGGTGCTGTCTACGTGCTGAGTGTTACAGCCTGAATGGAACCTCCATCGGGGCATCAGCTATGCTAATGTCTAGGGACCTGCTAAGGCCTGGAGGCCTGTTACATTGGTTTTTGCAACACCCCTTTCCACACCCCAAAAGGCACTTGAGAGTCTATAGTCATTGACTTAAGCCTACAGTCCCCTTGGATCCCAGAGTCTTGCAGACAGATTACTCTCTGATGAGACTGCTCCAGCAGGACAATTG
Source organism: Microtus pennsylvanicus (assembly GCF_037038515.1). NCBI lineage: Eukaryota > Metazoa > Chordata > Mammalia > Rodentia > Cricetidae > Microtus > Microtus pennsylvanicus. The sequence continues at coordinate 82,557,926 of NC_134582.1, read as the reverse complement.
TCTCATAGCGCTCAGTTTATAAGGACTTCTTGGACCCACCAGAATCAGAACCAAGACAAGGATCTGTAGTGATATTTTGTTTATGATCTAAGAAGGAAAGCTTGCCTGAAGATCAGAGTACAGAGCTAAGCCAGTAGAGGCTGGGAGGGGTGGCACACACCTTTAATTCCAGGACTCAGGAGACAGAGGCAGATTTCTGTTAGTTCAAGACCACCCTGGGCCACACGAGACTGAATATGTCTAAAAGAGAAACAGTGCTCATACAAGGGTGATCCCAGCACTTGGGACCACACATTTAACCCCGGTACTAGGGAGGTGGAGACAGGAGGGATACGGCTGGGCAGAGAGAGAATTATAAGGTGGGAGGAGACAGCAGCTCAGGGCAGTCTGCAGTTTGATCGAGACAGATGCAATCTGAGGACAGGATAGCCCTTTCAGTCGGGCACTGGTAGAGGTGAAAACTCTCTAGTGGCTAACCTCTGCCTCTCTGATCTCTCAGCTTTCACCCCCTAATAGCTGACTCTGAATTTTTATTATTAAAACCAATTGGAATTCGCGCTACAAGGTTCAAGCAGACTACAGTTTGCCCAGGCCTGCTGAATTCTGCATACCTCTTGCCTCTGCTTCATCCTTCCTCTAGCTAACCTGGAGCAGGGCTGAGGACATAGCCCAGGGGCAGAGCACTTGCCTGGTATATACAAGGCCCTGGCTCAGAGCCCCAGCTCCATGAGAAAGCAAGAGTTGGCCAAACTGAAGCTCGTGGCAGTAGTTTTAAGATGGGTCTGGGGCCATGGAGCACCTGATCTGCTTTTTGTCCAGTCTCACTGATTCAATTTCCTTTCTCTGCCTTTTCTCATGTCTAGTTGCTTTAACCAGTGTGTTGGGACAGGAGGCTGAGCCTAGTTTGTGGAAGTTCAGTAGTGAGAGATTTCACCCTAAAACTCTGGTAACATGCTGTGATGGTATATGCTTTTCCTTCGCCCCTACCCCTCCCAGCCTCTACTAACTAGTCTCCCACACTTAGGTAGGCTTCTTTTTAGTTTCTGCATAAGAAGGAATGTGTGGTATTTGTCTCTTTGTGACTGTCTTGTTTCACTTAACATTCCAGCCCCACATATTCCGCTGCAATGTCAGTTTAATTCTTCTTCTAAGATTTATGTATTCCTATTTTATGTGTATCAGTGTGTAGCCTGTATTATATATGTGTACCACGTATGTGTCTGGTACCCATCCGGGCCCGAAGAAGGCGTCAGAGTCCCTGGAACTAGGCTTACACTTATGGGCTGCCTTATGGATATTGGGAATCCTGGGGTCCTCTTCAAGAGCAGCCAGTGCTCTTAACAGCTGAGCCATCTCTCTGTCCCTGAGTTTCATTCTTTTTACTGGCAAATAATATTTTATTGTATAAGTATAGCATGTTTTCTTAATGTGTTCATCCACTGATGGGCACCAAGGTTGACCCCGTTTGTCGGATATTATGAACAGTCTCCCAGTAAATGCCAAGCCACAGTCGTCTTTCCTTTTTAGACTTCACTCCCTTTGGCTACACCCAGAAATGGACGGCAGGTCTGTTTGGGTTTTAAGGGTTTGTGAAACCCCTCCCTCCCATCAATTCCTTCTTCTCTCCCCTTATTCCCTTTTCCTCTCCCCTTGCACTCCTTTCTCCTTTCTTCTTTTATTCAAGACAGAGTTTTACACGGTTAGAGACCAGGCTGTCCTGGAACTCAGTATGTAGCCAAGGCTGGTGTCAAACTCCAAACACTCCTCCTGCCTCAGCATCTTAAGTACTGAAATTACAGGTTTGGATCACCTGCTTTCTCCCCCTTAAAGAGATGCTGTCAAGGATTAGCTGAAGGAGCTGCGTGACCTGGAGCAGCCGTACCACTGAGGTAAACCGTACAGTTGACTTAGGCACCTAGGAAACCTCTCTGGCATTGTGCAGGTGTCAAAAGATATTTAATTGTGTCTATGATAGTATAGACAAGAAATTGACAGTTTCACTGGAGGATGGTTTGGTTTGTTTGTCTGTCTATTTTGGCTCAGGTCCTCTATAGCCCAGGTTGGTACCAAACTTGCTAACCCTTTTGCCTCTAAGTGTCCGAATTGTAGACATGTTCTACCATACTTGGTTTAAAACAGCCCTTTGTTTAGGTTGGAGTTTTTGGTTTTGAGATCAGGCTTTACTCTTAGCTCTGAGTGAATTAGAACTCACTATATAGCCTAGGCCAGCCTTAAATTTTCAGGGATCCTCCTGCCTCAGCCTCTCAGATCCTGGGTAGATCATAACCACTCCCAACTAGATTTTTTTTTTTTTGAGACAGGGTTCCTCTGTAGCTTTGGAGCTTGTTCTAGAACTAGCTCTTGTAGACCAGGCTGGTCTCAAACTCACAGAGATCCACCTGCCTCTGCTTCCTGAGGGATGGGTTTGAAAGTGTGCGCCACTACCGCCCGGCTCAGAATGTTTTTTAGTATAGCTGTCCGGAACAAGCATGACTTCTACCTGTACCTCTGGGAGTAACTGGAACCCTTTTGGGAGCCTGGCAAGAACCCAGGCCTTCACACCTTCCTATGTTAACTCTTTCCACTCATGAGGTAAGGGGTGGGCTGTGCTTTCCAAGGACAGCTACAGAAATCCCCCCACTGGTTACTCCTGTCTGGGTCTGGATATGCAGGTCCATTGTTAGCACACTTGCCTAGCATGCACCTTCAGCCCTGCTTACACTGGGTATGTACATAGCTGCAGTATCAGTACACGGGAGGAAGAGATAGTAGAAGCAGAAACTCAAGGCCTCCCTGGGCTACATAGAAAACTTGATGCCAGACTGGCCTACATGAGACTGTCTCAATGAAACGGGGGAGGGAGGACGTCTGTTTTCCTGGGTGTCCAGATTTGCACAGAACACTCCCAGCTACAAGGCAAGCTACATGCAACTGACCTATAGGTAAACCATTACGGTTGGGCGCCAGAGCATGTGAGTTGAGGACACATTGACCATCAGAACTCATGGGAGAGGGACCGCAAGCTTCAAAGAAGGACCATAGCAGGGGGAACTTCCTCTGAGTTTGGCAAGTCAGCCATGTCTGGAGTTGTCATCATGAACATTAAGCTTTGGAACACACAACCCAGAGGATCTAGAAAAGCCCAGTCTCCTTCCTCCACCTAGGGCTGTTTGCATATTGTGATATAGGGATTCTATTGGAATCGTTCCTGCTCCTGGGACCACATAGGATGGGGACTGGAGGTCAAGGGTGGATGCCGGCTCTACCACCCTCAAAACATATTAATGGAGCTTCTGCCCGTTTCAGTAGCTCGTCAAACATTCTGATTCTCTGGTTTCTGGGAATTCTTGGATGTAACATACTCTTGAGCATGCCTCAATTTATGGATGCTGAGACTGACTGCGGGGAGGCTCTGGGCTTGGGACAAGCCCAGTGTCAAATAGTAAGCAGGCTTTTCCTTCTCCCTGCAGACTCCCATCTGCAGTTCTGGTTATTTCACACCCAAATTGTCCGATCCCAGAGATCCAGAGAAGAAACAACAGCCAGTAACATTTAGGCTTTGCTCCTGCAATCTAAATTTAGTCCTGCAGGTTGCCAGCTGATGTGTGCCAGGTGGTCTCCAAGCAATACACCTGTGTTTCCCGTCACACCTTTCATTTCCATGGTTTCCACACTTTCCCATTTTGGGGACCAATTTCATTACCATGTCTAAGCGATTTTAGCATTAAGCTAAAACCAAAAAAAATCCTGCTAGAATATTCACAGTGAAAGTCATAGCATTCAGAATCTAATTTAATTATCCTCGTTATACATTATCTTTCCCAAATAAGAGGAGGCCTGACTACAATAGATTCCCGCACATGAAAAAAAAAAACATCCCTGGGATACACAGTGATGAGACTTTATTGAAGTAAGACATCACACACTAATAAAGCTGACATTTCCATCAACACAGGGGATGCTTAAGAACTCAAAACTATTAAATTATTCAGAGCCACGGGACAGCATGAAGCACGCTGTCACTGTCTGTTTTCAGTTGGCATACCCAAATGTTTGGGACCTATTGTTTTACAGAGAAGAAAGGTTTGTGTGCTCATGTTCCCAGTGGCTGAGAAGTCTGAGATACTGGCATGTAGAGAGGGTATTCTCACTGTATCCTAATATGGGATGGGCATCCCAAGGGGAGAAAGGGAGGGATCACCACCCCAAGTCCCTTCCTTTTCTTCTGAAGCCATAATGCAATCACAAAGGGCCCATTCTAATTCTAGTTACCTCCCAAGGGCACAGTCTCAACAAATACCACCAACATTTGGCATCCCACACATGAAATTGGGGGAATACATTCACATCATAGGATACAGCCGTCAGAGAAATGAACAATGACTTCTTGTTGACAGTCTCTTTTCTAAGCAGAGACAGAGAAGATGGAGAGGTCTGGTGTTGGGCAGAGAAACACTTAAAAAGGGGCAACTGGTTCCATTAGACATTTCGGGTCCTTCCTGAAGCTCGGGGTCATCCTTCTGAAGGCTGCTGGTGAGCTGTTCCACACTGATGATGATCTCAGGGGTGAAAAAGGCATTCTCTGCAGCCTCCGTCTCACGGGAGAAGTGAGGTTGGTGGGAGGACAAGCACCCAGAGTAGATGTCCAGGAGAAATCTCCACAGGGACCGACAGAGACAGACAACCTCTTCACTCCCAGCATTCTGTCTTATTTATTTATTTATTTATTTATTTATTTATTTAGTTAGTTAGTTAGTTAGTTAGTTATTTGGAGATAGGGTCTCGGTGTAGCCTTGACCTCCATAAGTAGTTGACCTGAACTTCTGATTTTCCTGCTTCTACCTCCCAAATGCTGGGACTGTAGATCAAATCATCAAACCCCTGGCGCTGGGGAGTAAGAGCTAGGCAAGTAGTCTACTAAATGAATGACATCCCAACCCTTTCCCAACATTCCAGATACTCCCCCATAGTACCTATGTGAAGTCACAGCACCCAGTGCCTTTGACCTGCATCTTTTAATCAGCTTTTATATATAGATGAAACACAGAAATCAAAAAGGCCAGGGATCCTAGATCCCTGGAATAGCTTTGTTTGGGGGCTAGTAGCCAAGCCAGTTTCTTTCCTTGTGTCTCTAGGACAAGGAGGGGTCTCAGCAGCTCCAGCAGAGTCCACTCCTGTTCCTTCCCCCACAGCTGAAACATTCCCAGCCCCCAAACCAAATATCCAGAATGTTCTAACTCTGACATGTTTTCAGTACAGACACAAAACCACAGATCCTGTGATTCAACACACATAATTTTTTTCATGAACAAAATCATAAGAAGAAACACCTTCAGGTACATATGTGAGGGGCACATGAAACTTAAATGACTTGGGTTCCTGCTTGTGTGTGTGTGGGGGGATCCCTGCAAACATCATAGCCTGTAGCTAAAAAAAATCTGGCTGAGGTTAAGAATGAAACTAGACCCAGCAAATCTTTAGCTGGTGTCTTAATTAAGGTTTTTATTGCTATGAAGAGACACCATAACCACGGCAACTATTATAAAGAAAACATTTAATTGAGTCTTGTTTACAGTTCAGAGGTTCAGTCCATTATCATCATGGCAGGGAGCGTGGCAGCATGAAGGCAGACGTGATACTGGAGCTGAAAGTCCTGTGTCTGCAGGCAACAGAAAGTTAACTAAGACCCTGTGTGCTATCCTGAGCATAGGGAACTTCAAAGCCTTCCCACCAACAAGGCCATACCTACTCCAACAAAGTCATATCTCCTAATAGTGACACTCTCTATGAGAGTATGGGAGCCAATTACCTTCAAACTGCCATTGTTGGTAATGGGCCAAAAAGCTGAACAAGAGGCATATATATATATATATATAGATATACATCTATCTATCTATATATCTATATCTCTATATATATTTAAACACAGTAAAACTTTGGGAAAGAGTAGCCATGTGACAATTATCACAACAAAGCTTTAGGTGTGGCTACATCAAAACTCCCCTGCAATCCCTCCCCACCTTATATCTCTTTAGCAAAGCCCTTGTGAGGCTGGGTTGATTCTATTGACCAAGAAATGGAGCTCAAGAGTCTGGGCCTAAAGGGGAAGCATTTGTAATAAGCATAAGATGGGGTCGATTGACTGACAGACAAGGCTCAGGATTCTGGGGGATTCGATGAAGGCTGACTTTACAGGAGAACAAAGATCACCAGGTATTAGCATTTCCATCCGCAGCTTTCCAGAAGGAAAACAGGCCTGCTCATCCCTTCCACTGACTAGAAAAGCCTGCCTGTCTGACAGTGCTGAGTTCTCTTATATATTTCTGGTTGTGAACCTTTAAATGGCTGAGCTGTCTCATTCTGATGCCTCCGGCTGTTCTCGCTCTCATATCTATAATCAAAAACCTTACCCCTAGCCATACCATAGGGCTGTCATGTCATCAGTTTATAGATTTGTGAGGTGTCTAAACTGGGTGTTGGGAACTGAACTCGGGTCCTCTGCAAAACAGTACTTGCTCTTAACCACTGAATTGCCTCTTTGGTTCCTGACCTGACTATATTTTTATACTCAACTCTCTTTCTTTTTTCTTTCTCTCTTTTTAAAGGCATCTCTCGGGGGTGGCGTTTCAAACATTCAGGAGAATGTGTGAGGGACCCCTGGCTAAGAAAGAACCCATGTGAGGCCATCTCAGAGATTCCACTGAGACCTGGAAGGACTCTCTTGGTTCAAAGTGTTTCTGAACCAGCCTCCCCTGATTGATGGCTTATGTTTAGCCTGAATTAAATAACTTCCAGAGGCAGCTCCGGCTCTCAGGGGAGCAGGACCTGCCAGCTCAGCAGTATTTCTACATCCGATAAGGTGGGGAGCATCATCGGTAAATAGCAGCTATTGATTGGTTCTAGGAAGCCTTAGCATTTAGGAAGAACTGGGTGACTGTGTCTGTAAAACACCAACCAGCTTGCTGCTTCAGTTCCCTCCCCCATCCCTTCCTCTGCCCTGTCCCACTCTGATTTTTTAAAAAATATTTATTTATTATGTATACAATGTTCTGCCTGAGTGTGTGCCTGCAGGCCAGAAGAGGGCACCAGACCTTATTACAGACAGTTGTGAGCCACCATGTGGTTGCTGGGAATTGAACTCAGGACCTTTGGAAGAGCTGGGATTGCAGTCCCATGGCACTGCTCAGTTTCGTCAATTTCGTCGCTGTCCACTTTACTTCACTGTTCTAAATTTTGTTTTATTTTTGACACATGGTCTCACTGTTTCCCAGGTAGGCCTCAAACTTAGAATCCTCCTATTTCATCCTCCTATTTCACACTTATACCCCAGAACATGTGGCGTCATTACATAGTCTGAAGCAGTGGTGTGGCCTCAGGATGGCCATGTGGGTGAGTTTAACATTGCACTACTGAGATCTGAGTGTCCACACCATCCCAATGTCCCCGCACATGATGGAGGCTTAGGGTTTTGCCTTCCTTCTCCTTCTCTCCCCCTTCTCCCTTCTTCTTTGTCATTTCTTGAGAGGAACCCTCCTACACTGGGCTTTCCTACTTTAGCCTCTCTTCTTTTCTGTGTTGTTCTTGAATCTTCTATCCTACACCTTCTCTCCTGTATTAAGTGACACATCTTTTTTTTATTTTTCTTATGTTTATCTGTTTATTTTGTGTGGCAGTATATTTATGCTGGTAAACGGTTATGCACTGTTTGAACTGAAAGCCTCGCAGGAGGTCCTGTGACCTGGCACCATTATTGAACTGCTGAGGGTGGACTTGGACTACAAGATGGGCATGATCCATGATGGATATTTGCAGACCATTCTGGAGGAGAAGCTCAAAAAATATTGAGCTAGCTGGGCGGTGGTGGCGCACACCTTTAATTCCAGCACTCAGGAGGCAAAGGCAGGAGGATCTCTGTGAGTTCGAGGCCAGCCTGGTCTACAAGAGCTAGTTTCAGGACAGCTAGGACTGTTACCCAGAGAAACCCTGTCTTGAAAAACCAAAAAATAAATAAATAAAAGTGTTGCCCTAGAATATGCTGCTTTGATGTGAAGAATGTTTTGAGCTGAACACAACTGAGAGGAGAGAGAGAGAGAGAGAGAGAGAGAGAGAGAGAGAGAGAGAGAGAGAGAAGAGAGGCTCTCTGCCTCCTCCTTGTCGACTGTAAGTAGGACATAAACTTGTTCTTTCCCTTCTCTAAGAAGGACAAGCTCATCCCAGACAGCTGTAGACAGCATTAGAGAGATGTACACAGCTAATCTTCTTAGCTGTAAATTGTCCTGTGTTGTCTGAGTTCACTGAGAAGCTGGCTCTGGAAGCAGAGGGCCCCTTCTCCTGCTGACACTTTACACTAAGTATGTTTGTCTCAAAGTGTCCTCAAGATTATCTGGAGATGAGTTGGTCCCCCTAGTTCTGTGACAGTGCACCCTTGAGAACAGCTGGGAAATGATCTGTTCCCAACAGGTCGCTCTCGTTTATCTCGTGGTGTGAACGCACCTGCAGTGAGAGAGATGAGCCTGAAGCTCAGCCATGGGAGACTCAGCCATCAGGAGAAAGCTCAAATGTGCACTCTGTCTGACTGCCTCAACTTCCCCAGTTAGTATCTGCTGGCGTAAATGGATGACGTAATTTGTTTTCTTGGAATTTTTTTCTACTGTAATTTGCTTTACTTGGGAACCTCACCTAAGTGGGACACTCTGCTCTGCCAGGGACTCTAAGTAGAGAACTCAAGATGGTTGACTGAAAGGGGCTCCCATAGTCCATTTCTGCTCAATGTTTGAACATTTGATTTGATGATATTTTGTAGACCTGTCTGTCTGTCTATCTATCAATCATCTATTCATCCATCTGTCTGTCTATCTATCTATCATCTTGTAAAACTACACCAGTTCCATTCCACACTCTACTTGCTAGCGCTACGGAAATTAGGCTGGAGAGTTAAAATCATACAGACACACACAGACAGAGACAGACAGACAGATGGGGACATGGGTCATCCTTGATACAAGAATGCCCACTTTATTGTCCTCAGGGGCAGCTTATATAGGGCTCTGGCCACACCCCAGCTCTTTGGATCTTTCAGCTGCAGACTCATCAGAACCCAGCCCCCTGCCATCAGGGTCTCGTGCTCAGAGCAGCTGAGGAAAACAAGTTGTTTACAGGAAATTCAGGGTCTGGTGGTCCGCATTCCCCAACATTATCTATTCATCCATCTACCTGTCTGTCTATTCATCTATCTATCTATCTATCTATCTATCTATCTATCTATCTATCTATCTATCTATCTATCTACCTATTTATCACCTATCATCTATTCATCCATCCGTCTATCTGTCTATTCATCTATTATCTATCTATCTATCTATCTATCTATCTATCTATCTATCTATCATCACCTGTTCATCCATCCATCCATCTACCTATTTATCACTATCATCCATCTATCTGTTTACTTATTTGTTATCTATTCTTTTACTTTGGCTTGCTATATATTTAATAAACCCATTCAAAACTAAAAACACGACTAACACCAGCCCACTCTCTGGCTCATCACCAAGCCCCAACCTTATTGTCTTTTAGTTTCCCCACAAGAACTTAGTCTTTTTAAGATTTATTTATTTATTTATTTATTTATTATGTATACAACATTCTGCCTCGATGTATACCTGCACGCCAGAGGAGGGCGCCAGATCTCAGTACAGATGGTTGTGAGCCACCATGTGGTTGCTGGAAATTGAACTCAGGACCTCTGGAAGAGCAGCCAGTGTCTTAACCTCTGAGCCATCGCTCCAGCCCCAGAACTTAGTCTTTCATTTATGAAAAAGTCTTGTCCCAGTAAATCTTTACTGAGTTGGAAACACCATTCTTTGGAAATGCATTGAGTCTACCTGGCCTAACACATATCCTAGCGTAGCAACAGGGAGTAGGGATGGAATATTGGTCACTGTTAACCTCTGTGACCACGCGGCTGCTTCAGAGCACATGAAGAGCGTCATAAGTCTATCATAAACCGAGACAAATCAAAATCCTGAGGGGGTCCCTGCAGATGTCACATAGGAATCTAACCTCTGAAGAGAGGAGAATGAAATCCCAGGCAGATCAACTTCATCAGCCTGGATCAGACTTCGAGGAGTTTAGTGCCAGGCGGCTCCTTGTTGCCATATTTTAAACAGTACAATTTGGGGAAGGAAAGGTTTCCAGGCAACAATCAGTCCAACCGTCCAATTCTAGGTTCACAATAAAGCTTGAGGCCTGACTACATCAAGACTCTCTGCACCGTACAAGTGACCACGAGGATGGGCTCTGTAGCTAAAAGGCCTAGAATCTAGTGTGGTCTCTGACCGATAGCATAGAGGTCAGCGGGGCATAGAGCACACGTGACATCTCCCCTAAGGAGGGGTAATGGTTTAGAGAGGGAAGAGTCTGGGACAATCGTTCTGGGGAATTTGGGTGAGGTCTGCCTCTATAATCAAAAGGCGGGCGAGGTCTGCCCTCACAGACAGCCAAAAGGTGACCCGGTCGGTAACAAAATTCACTCTCAGCCTTCAGTCTTCAGGTCGGGAAAGTGGGTATTTTATCTCCTCCATTGAGAAGAGGCCCCTGTGTGTTTAACATTCCTGGTTGCCCTAGTGATCTATGGGCTCAAGGACCTATGTGCTGAAAATAAACCCTAAAATCAGAAGTCCAGTTTCTATTTAGAGCACGCCACTTCCACTGTCTTAAAGCTGAAGCATTGTACCTTAAACCACCAGAAGCTGGCAACTGTCTGTGTTTGCATCTGTTTTCCAGGGTTCTCTACAAAAAACAGAACCAATAGAATTCTAATAAAAACATATTAAAAAGGAGAGAAAAACAGAATCAGAGCCAAAACTGTATTGAGACAACGGTCTGTCCATTTGGAAACAAAACAAAACTTACAGCATTTTGTTTGTTTGTTTTTGTTTGGTGGCTGGGCATTAAAACCAGGACCCGGGCCACCACTGAGCTCTACACCTAGTGCCCTTAAAGTTTTCATTGAGGACCTGAAGAGATAGCTCAGTGGTTAAGAGTGCTGACTGCTGCTCATCTAGAGAACCTGAGTTCAATTCCTACACCCATATTGGACAGCTCACAACTGCCTATTATTCCATACTCAAGGGATCCCACTGACACTGTCTTCCGGCCTCTTGGGCACCCACGAACATGGTGCTCACTCACACAAACACATATGTATGTGAAAAATAAAAATAAATCCTTTAAAAATTGTGTTGAACAAAGCCCTAAAATATATTAATTTAAAAGTAAATTACAGGGGCTGGAGAGATAGCTCAGGTTTTAAGACACTGAGAGGACCAGGGTTTGATTCTCAACACCCACATGGCTGCTCACAACCCTCTGTAAGCCCAGTTCTGGGGAATCTGATGCCCTCTTGGGTCCTCCACCGGGACCAGTACCTACATCCACATATTGCACTACACTCGCGTAATTAAAAATAAAATAAAGCTTAGCAACAATGGAAAAACACAGCCCGGTAGGAATTGACACCCTAGGAAGTGAGGAAACAGCTCAGATAACGAACGCTACAAAAGGCCCACGGGTGGGCGCGCCTTAATCGCCACGGGAGAAATATGCATTAAAACAGTGAGCATTGTTTCAACTAATTAAAAGGGCTAAACACTGAAAATGATCGCAAATGCAGTGTTGGCATGGGCATGTGTATCTAATTTATCCCTTCCAAGCACAGGTCTCACCTCAAAGAGAACAAGACAGAGTTTATTCCTGAGTTGCTACAAGTGATCACAGCCAGGGAGCACAGATTCAAGCTGACCCAAATACGTGTTGCAATGCGGAAGCTGGTTAGGGAGAACTTTACAGTGACAGCCCAAAGCTATGTGAAGTTCAGTGTGTAACAGGATCCAAGTGTATTGGTGGAGATAACAGGCCAGCAAGTTCCAGAGCAAACTGGGAAATCTCTGGCTTGGGGGCCTTAGAGGCTATCCCAGGAAGTTCCTTTAGGACAGCATAGCTTTAGGGCTGGTTGTCTGTTAGGACACCTCCGGTCGGAAAGATCTTATCTGACAGTCACAAAGGTACTAGACCAGACACAGAGGTAGACAACGAATAGCTGTTAAGGAGATTTAAAATAGCCCCAGACTGGCTCTGTACGTTTCAACTCTGCACAATCACTTACTTTCTAATTGGTCAATCTTCTAGACTCCACCTCAGTGGCTTTCTTCAAGGAACTTCAGTTCACAGTCTTGCATGGGGGAAAAGATCATATGCTCACGCAATTTTGATAGGAATGAATATAGATTCGTTAGCAAAGTTATTTGGAGGTATTAGCTTTATATGAATATATTTGATGAAAGCAATTCTATTCCTGCAGAGGTGTCACATAGAAACATCCATCTGCGTATCACAGGTGACTCTAGAAATAGTGTTCATGACATAGGACGAGGGAAGCAATCAGCGACTAGTCTCTAGGACACCAATTAAAGACACCAATAACGGGGGAAGGCTGAGAGGAAAATTATCCATTGTGGCCACACTGAAAAGAGGGACCCCAAGATCATATTCGAGGCACTGACAGATTTGGTTGAATACTTTTGTGGTGCCGAGGATCATACCCAGGCTTCTGTACCAGGTTAGCACTCTAGTTCGGAGCCACAAGCCCAGAGGAAGCTTGGATTTAAATAGAGAGCATGCGGTTCGCACAAGTGTCCAGCCCTGGCCAGGTGATGGTGCAGCCCATGGTTGACCTCGGCTCCGCTCTATCCTGCCACGTGGCCAGAGGAGTTAAGTTGTTATTGTATTAATTGCTGAGGGTACATTGTTTGTCTCTGTGTCCTCGATTAAAATGCAGGCATGAAATTTCATCTGCTGTTAGACACCTCGTGGACTCAAGTGAGGAGTCGATGGTTTTAGCAAATGCAGCTTGTAATGCTTGTTTCAGCTGATGGCATGCATAGCATTATCAGGACCCTCAATTCCAGCCCCAGCACATATCCATGTGAATGAAACCTTAATACTTATTGTTATAACCTGCTGCTCTGGTCTGTCACCTGGGTACCCTGTCCCTTTAAGAGACAAGCCCCGCCCTCTCTCAACCCCTCCCCTTAAACAAAGGGAAGCAGATATCCAGCCTCCTCCAGCCTGTGCTCTCTCTTTTTCAGTCTCTCTCCTGGAAAGGTAACTTTTGTGCTCTCTCCTCCTCCTCCTCCTCCTCCTCCTCCTCCTCCTCCTCCCTCCCTCCCTCCCTCCCTCCCTCCCTCCCTCCCTCCCTCTTCCCTTTCCTTTTCATTACCCACTGACTAAACTCTATACTCAAACTCTCTCTGCATGATGTATCTGTCTCTCACCCACTGCTATCTCCCACCTGCAAGGCCTCAGGGGACTCGCCGAGGCCTGGAGGACCCACCAAGGCCTGGGGTCACCCGCCGGTGGGACTGCCACCCCTCGTGGGACCAGTCTTTCCACCTTATATGTTTAAAAAAGAATACCACTTATCAAAAAGGATGCCCAAGGACTGGAAACTGGCTCAGATGCCAAACTGTTTGCTGCACAAGCGTGGGGACCTGAGTTCAGATTCACAGTGCCTATGTAAAAAGCCAGGCAGAGTGGCTATAATCTTGGGCAGAGGCAGGTGAGTCCCTGGAGTGTGCTATCCAGCCAAGGAACAAAGAACAAGGTAGAAAGCCACTGAGGAAACCATCTCGTGTCAATCTCTGGCGACACAAGCACGTGCCTGCACATTCACATACACGCAGGCACACACATGTACATACATTTGAGAACACACACTGAACCTTTAAATAAGCTATGGCATCTTCAGAGAATGGCAAACTGTGGAGTGGTTTAAAAGGATATGTCAAGTTCTGACTTGTGGGCTGGGGCAATGGCTCAGTGGATAAAGCACCTGCCACACAAGGATAAGGACCCAAGTTCAAGGATGGGAACCAACACAAAGCCAGGCACAGTCGTACATATCTGTGCCCCAGGCTCCTGGGTGAGGAGAGAGGAGAGACAGGAGAATCCCCAGACTCTAGTAGACCAATTTCATTCACAGCAGCAAGTAATAAGGAGATACCGTCTCAAACACACACACACATGCACGCACATATGCACGCACACACACATAGGTTTAAAAAGAAAGAATTCTAATTGAGGAAAGAAAATACCGTGTCCTCATCTTTCGTCTTCCTGAGGCTTCAAACACAAAACTAAGGGTTCTAAGTCACAACAGGAGTAACAAACCCAAGGCATGGGGGTAAAGGTGCTTACCAAACCAGAATTGATATAAAAGCTTTACTTAATATTGAATATACACCACAGATAAAAACACAGTGGATGACTTTTGAGAAAAATAGGGATGGGGGGGGATGGGTCCTTTCACAGCGGTTAAGCAAAGTGACCCAGCCCCACCTCTGGACCATTTGAGAGAGGCTGCATGGTGAGAAGAGTTCAGGAGGGGCACTCAATATCTCGAGGAAGTAAATCTTTCTAATGGCCACTTGTCCTCCTTCACTGCGGCCATTTGGGGTGAGGCATTAGGGGCCATTAGGAGTCAGGCTTTACAAGTCACGGGGTCAGGCTCTGAGTGTGAGGGGTTGGCACTAGGCAGTAAGGAATTTTGCTTTTAGGTCCTTTTGTTCTCGCCTCTTTGTCTCTACGATATTGAAGCAAGAATGAGGTGTCAGGACACAGAGGAGGGATGAGCAAAAATGGGAAACCGAGGAACTGCAAGGATTTGCAACTGGATACAAAGATGCTGTGACTGACAGCTGGGTACGACTTGGTGATGGGGTACGGTCTGAGGAACATCATTGGTTGATTCATTATTCTATGAACCTACTGTGTGCTTCCACAGACTCAGGTGGATCCAGATTTCTGCATAGTGGGAATTTCCAGCTCTATTCTAGTAATCTCATGTGTGGGTCTGCAGTTGACTAAGCCACTATGGGGTCCATGACTCAAGTTTTAGTGAGGTGATCTCAGAGTGAGAGACAGGATGCAGGGTGCAGGAAACACGAACTGCGACTAGATAGGAGAGTCAGCTGCTCTGGCTGAGTCTCTCAGTTGCTTCTCTTCCTACCACGGTAAGAAACACATGACGCATGATGGGTGTTGTCTCTTCAGGAGCAGGAAAGAAGTGGGCATTGGGGTTTTAGCATGTCACTTGGGTTACCTGGGACTTGCTCTTTAATTTGCACGGGCTTTGGACTCACTGTTCCCTTGCCTCAGCCTCCTGCATGCTGGATAACAAGAGTTTGCCATCATTCCTGGCCAGACAGTCCTCTGGAACCTTTGAATATGGGCTGGCAAGATGCTTGCCCCCAAGCCTGATGACTTGATTTCCATCCCTGGAACCCAACAGTAAAAGGAGAGAACCAACTCTAATACATTGACCTCTGACCTTCACACATGTGTGCCCACAGTCACACACACGTGCTCACACACACAACACAGTTTTTTAAAAACAGACATTTAGTAACAGGCAAAATTAGGGCTACAAATTCAGGTGGTGTTGGTCAGGAAAATACCACTTAATTTGTGACCCCCTAGGAACACGCCTGTCGGAGACCAACTTTAACAAGGATACCACTTACCAGGGTAGGTGCATGGGGATTAGAAAAACAAGTGAAGAGGACGAAAACAAGAGTGAAATAATAAAACAAGCATAGGATAATGTCAGGAGGGAGATCCAGTGAGTACTGAAAACAATGCTGGCAGTTAACTTCCCTTTGCTTAAACACCCCCACCCCAAAAGGTAGGAGTAAGATAAAAAACTGCGTTACCATGATACAAGGAAATAAACAGACCAGTTGAAGGATTATGGGCTATATTCTTAGTTGAACAATCTGTTGCCAAAACAAGACAAGGAACCTCTCACCTAAGACCAAAACATTCTGTAGGCAAAGGACTCCCTAGGTGGAGTTGATTGTTATCTCAGTAAGGGGGTAGGAATCTAGTTGGATCCTTGGATTTTTGTTTGAGGTAGAAACAGATCTACTTTCTCAAGCGGGGGAAATACCAGGTCGGGATATTAGCCACACCTGTTGTCTGAACTGTTGACAACAACCTTGAAGGAACTGAAGTAAGTTCCAACTCTCTGACCTCAAGGTAGAATGGACTCATTCCTATGGGCCCTGTCACATACCCTTTGGTGATGTCTGCCACCAGTTAGTGTGTGGTTCCCTGAGCCCCCTCTGCAAAGATGGAGCATGACTTTCTTACAAAACAATTCCAGGGGGCTAGAGAGATGGCTCAGCGGTTAAGAGCATTGCCTGCTCTTCCAAAGGTTCTGAGTTCAATTCCCAGCAACCACATGGTGGCTCACAACCATCTGTAATGAGGTCTGCTGCCCTCTTCTGGCCTTCAGGCATACACACAGAAAGAATATTGTATACATAATAAATAAATAAGTATTTAAAAAAAAACAATTCCATAAACTCCTGAGCCAACTTTTAACAGCAACCAAGGATCACCACACACAAAAGATGGAGAGGCGTGGAGAGCATGTACCAAGAAGTGGGGGCAGGGAGGAGAAGAGAACACAGGCGAACTTGGGGAACTGGTGGGTTTAAGACTCTCTGAATGCTTATCAGATTTTTCATCATAAGATAAAGCCAGGGTAAATGAGCAGTTTCTATTTAATAAGGGTAATATTTTATTTGGGCGGGGGATAAGACTACGACATCTCCAGAAGACACGGGTGGCAGCATATGCCAAACATCTTGATTTGCCTGAAACCTCTCTTCTCCTGAGACCTCAGCATGGAGACAGAACTGCAGAGGATGTGGGACCTCATGGAAACAACCCTTCTGTGCTGTCAATTTCTGCTTTGTATCTGCCCTCCCAGAACACGAGTGACAGCAGAAATTCTCCCTGTCCCCCTTCTTCTCGCACATCTATCTTTGATAAGATAACAGATAGACCTGATTTCTAATCACAGAGTTCTTGCACACTCCCAATGGGCATGCGCATCATGTGTGTTAATGTCCTTGTTTTTCTACTGCTAATCAGTATTTTGTCAGGTTAATTTGCAAGGCCCCAAGTGAAAAACCAAAGAGTCAACCTTGTTGACTGGCGTTTCTGTCCCACCTGGTCCTGCAGCTGTTCAGTCCCAAAGAAACATACAGAGGTCTACATTAATCCTAAACTGGTTGGCCTATTAGCTCAGGCTTCTTTTTTTTTTTTTTTTTTTTTTTTGGTTTTTCGAGACAGGGTTTCTCTGTGGCTTTGGAGCCTGTCCTGGAACTAGCTCTGTAGACCAGGCTGGTCTCAAACTCACAGAGATCCGCCTGCCTCTGCCTCCTGAGTGCTGGGATTAAAGGCGTGCACCACCACCGCCCGGCTAGCTCAGGCTTCTTATTAACTAATTCTTACATCTTAAATTAGCCCATAATTCTTGTCTGTGTTAGCCACATGGCTTGGTACCTTTTATCAGTGAGGTGCTCCCATCTTGCTTCCTTTGTGTCTGGCTTCCTCTGTGACGACTGTAGACTGAGCCTTTATTCTTCCCAGAAATCTTCTGTTCTCATCACCCTGCCTATACTTCTTGCTTGATTGCCCTGCCTATACTTCCAATGTGGCTACTGGCCAATCAGCGTTTTATTAAAACAATACAGTATAAGTGACAGGGTACAGGACCACTGTCCCACGGCAAAGGCTGAAGGAAAAGGCCTTTTTCCTCCTTCACACTGCAAATGGAGAGGCCACTGAACCACCTGTCAACAATGGCGACAGTGGTTCCATTTATATTACAAGCGTTTTATATTAAATTAATTTAAAACAAAACAGGTTATGGCCCTGGGAATTATAGCTCAGCAATAGAGAGCTTTCTTAGTGTACAAAAGTCTCAAACACTGCAAAAAGACAGACAAATATATACTTTAAAACGGTACAGTGGGGATATAACTCAGTAGGGTGCTTGTGGCAGAAACAAGGTTTGGTGCATTCTGCAATTCTATAGGTGGAGACAGGAGCAAGATATTTAAGATCATCTTGGGCTATACTGCAAGTCTGAAGCTAGCTAAGGTCATATAAGAACCTGTCTCAAAACAAAACAAAAGCCAACCAACCAACCAACCAAAAAATCAGCTCCTCCCTGTGTCTTCTGCAGGTGGTTTCAACAGCTATAGGGGACCTGAGGAAGCAATAGTAAGGCAGACGCCATGACCAGGGTGCTGAGCTGAGAACCTCTACCAAATACGTTATCCTAACTTTTGTTTTTTTCAGACAGAGTCTTACTGTGTAGTCCTGGCTTTCCTGCAACTTTCTGTGTAGACCAGGAAGGCCTCAAATCCATAGAGATCTGCTTGCCTTTGCCTCCCAAGATTTAGGAATAAAGGTGTGTAACACCTTGCCCAGCTTTTCCTAACGTCTTTTGGGTGTCTCTGTCACCTTTGAGCATGCTGGTATCGGTATCTAGATGCATGCCCGTTAGCCCACACCTGCGTCTTGGGTTTTCCCAGCAGCACTTCAAAAACACCTTAGCAGAACACTGCTGTCAATCATTTGTAAAATGCTCAGACTATTCTCAAGGTTCTTTGTTTATTTATTTAGTTAGCTGGTTACATTTAAGTGTGTGTTTCTTTGTGTGTGTGTGTGTGTACATGTGAGTACAGGTGCCCTCGGAGGCCAGAAGAGGCATAGGATACCTGGAGCTGGAGTTAAAGGCCACTGTGAAATGCCCACCATGGCTGCTGGGAACAGAATTGGGATCCTCGCTAGAAGGGCAGAGCAGTAACTGTCTTAACCAATGAACCGTCTCTCCAGTCTTGGGTTGGTTAAAATTTATACCCAACTAGAACAACAACTCCAAGACATGATTGCTCTTTAAAGACCAGCAAAAGAAAACAGGCCCAAAAAGGATTTCAGATGTCTAAGAGCCAACCCTTCTGGACCCTTCTATTGTGGTTTGGATTTAAAATGTCCCCCACAGGCTCATATGTTTGAATACTTAGTCACCAGGGTTTGGGAAGATTGTGGAACCTTCCGAAGGGGGAGTTTCACTGGAGGAAGTGGGTTAGTGATTTGTGCTTTGAGATTTGTTAGCCTAGGCCTGTTTCCTTCTGTTCTCTGCTTTCTGAATGCTGACCCAGCGTAACCAGCTGCTTCATGCTTCTCTGACCTCTGCACACATACTGTTCCACATGCATGGCCACATACACACACACACACACGAGAGAGAGAGAGAGAGAGAGAGAGAGAGAGAGAGAGAGAGAGAGAGAGAGAGAGAGATTTAATAGCCATACACTGTACCAGCTGTGAAAGTGGGAGCCTTCTATTCTATTAGCTGTCCTCCACATTTCTGAGACCAGGATTTGGGAGATGGAGAGAAGTTGGGTATAGCTCAGTGGCAGAAGATGGGTCTAGCATACAGAAAGTCCTGGGTTTGAGTCCTAATATCCTAAACAACTTGGACCTATAAAAACTAAACATTTATCAAGGTTTCAAGAGCTCACATCCATGCTTGGCTAGAAAGCCCAGTTGCCTAGAAATCTTTTCTCAGTAACTGCAAGAGGGTCTTTGTCCAGGAGAGAAACATCTGGATGCTTGACTGTACTTTATTTTCTTTCAACCAATCTGATATTTATAGCTTTGCCTTTTCCCCGACAAAGACTGTGGTTTTAAAATGAAAGCTGTGCCTCTTCTGTAGCTGCCTCTACTTCCCTTTTTCTTGCTTTTCCTTGACAGTTAGGATCTCTCTCCCAGTCTTTGGGTCAAGATGAAGTGACACTCACCAAAATGTAAAAGAACACTGGCCTAGCATGCACAAGCCCCTGGGTTCTATCTTAGCATCACATGAAATCCATCTATCCATACATATGCTCATCCATCTGCACATGCATACATTAAGTTTCAGTTCAGACATTTATACTCTGGTAATGGAGATTGTGCAAGTTGAAGACAGGCTGAGAAGCCACCCAGAGAAGAATGTTCATGAGCAGTGCACAGTATAATTTGCTTGCACAGAGGATCAATCTTCCTTAGCTGTGAGCACTGAGTGCCCGGACTTCATAGAGACTTAAGTCAGTGTCAATATTTGCATCTGATACACACAGCTTCGCTTAATTGACTGATCTGCATTACTGAGCACCATTTGGATGGTGGATTATGAAGGTAACATTGACATATCTATACCTGACTTGTGTCTGTACAGTAATGAATCCATTTTTTTATTTCTTTCTTGTCTTTTTCTTTGCAAAAGAGTTG